>NC_022026.1:49685910-49730760 GCF_000317375.1 Microtus ochrogaster
TTGAGATTTCTGTCCGGTGCTCCAATTTGGGTCTCTGTCTCTGTCTCCTTTCATCGCCTGATGAAGGTTAATATTCAGGAGGATGCCTAATATAGCTAATTTTTGAACTTAGCCATTTCACTACTAGCTATTCCAAGAAGAATGAGTAAACACTAGTCCACAAAAGACATACAGATGTTCCTAGCAGTTTTCTTTGTAATAGCCTCAAACTGTAAGCAGCCCCAATGTCCATTAATAGAATGGTCTGAATATATGTGTGTGTGTGTGTGTGTGTACGTGTGTACGTGTGTACGTGTGTGCATGCATGCACCTTTGTGTATATGGGAGCACATGTGGAGATCAGAGGTTGATGTTGCATCTTCCTTAACTGCTCTCCTCAGTTTTTGAGACAGGGTCTTTCACTGAACTTGGAGTCTTGAGCTCGCTAATTGCGTAGCCTAGCTGTCACTACACCTGGCACCTGGAGCTTATTCTTATGATGGAATAGTACTTAGCATTAAAAAAGAAAAAATGCCATGTAATGACATGGGTGAATCTCAAAAACATCATGCTGAGTGAATGAAGCCACAAAAGATATACTGAGTCTATTTATAGAAAACCCCAAGAAAGGTAGCTCAATTCTAAAGTGATGGAAAATCAGTCATTGCTTGGGGTCTAGAATGGAGTGAGCGGAGAGAAGTGGAAGGAGACATGGGTGGGAAGACAGAAGTCTATATGGTGATAGAGTTTGAATTACACAGGCCTAGTCACTTTTCATTGCTGTACATGTAGCGAATATAGTAACAAGTTTGGGTGGGAAATGGGTAGGAAAGAGATAACAGAATGAAGGGTGGGGATTATAACTCAGTGGTCTAACAGTTGCCTTGCATGTAGGTTCAATCCCTGGTAGCAAAGGAAAGTTAGTATGTTAAGAATTGCTGAAGGTTGGTTCTGTGCATGCTTGAAATTTTCCATAATGAACATAATTTAAGAACGAGAAAAGGAAAAAGAACTTAAATTATCAAATGCACCTTCTCTTTTCCTCCCCTCTCTGAGTCCAATTCTGACTGTCCTCTAGTCTACCCTCAAAGTTAGAATGAAATTGGCTTCCAAGTCCTGAAACGCCCTCCCCCACCAATCACAAAATCAAACCCCGGAACCCACCAAGCATTTATACCAAACCTTGTCACACCCAATAGCTCAAACCCTGCCCAAAGTAACAGGAAACATGATTTCTTCCAGTGTACCCCGTATAAGTTCAGTATTTAACTAGGATTTGACTAGCAGCTATCTCAAAGCCTGATACATAGAGGGCCTTAAATGTTTATGGCATATAGCATAACTGCTTGGAAGTTGACTGCTGGGAATCAAAATTATACATATTCCATAGTAACAAATACTCTAAGTCAGTAAAGCAATGGACTGGCTAATAAATCTCTCTATTTAGAATGCACTCAAGGTGAGCAGCCATGGTTCAATTAAATTCAGCAGCTGAAATGTTTCTTTCCACTTTGCTAAGGACTAAAGAGCATTCCAGGCTTAATGCTGAGCGAGTAGCGGTAAGAGCAGCACAGAAAGGAGGCAGCTCAGGAAAGGCTCACCAAAGGGGGGGGGCAGAAACCAGCTGATGTCTGGGCAGGGGCTCGTGCAGTCTTATCCCTGGAGAAAATGAAAACACGGTGGCACATCAGGCCACTCTCTCCAGCGGGGACAGAATAAGCCAGAGGTCCGAAGCCATCTTTAATCTCCTGCTACATTTATTTTTAAAAATCATACTTACCTAGCTGTGAATAACCACAAAGAAAATCATTGCTATCATGCTATTTCCATTCAACTGCTAAGGTTTCCCGTCTAGTGTACCCAGCACTAAGTTCTTTTTGTTTTCCAAGATTCTGCTTTATGTATGCTAAGCAGGTGCTCTGCCACTAAGGCACATTCCCAGCTCCAGTGTGAGTTTTTTGCGATTTTTCCAGCCTGTAGCTTTCCTGAAGCTCCTCTAATCAACCTCTTGCTAATGACACAAAAATCTAGGATACACACACACACACACAACCACACAAAACAGTATACGAACACATCAAACCCCGCGTTGAGTTGCTATGAGAACAGAAGACAGGAAGTGCCTAAGTCCCACCTCTCTGGTTTCCCCCCCACAATACACCTGGGACAGTTCAACAGCTGCCCTCCCTCACTAATCCTGTTCTAGAACAGCATTGCTAAGGAGACCTTCCACTATGAGGAAAACATTCCGTATCTTTGCCATCTCCCACACAGCACCTAACTGTCCATATTCGGCGCTTGAAACAGGCTATTCTGACTCCACGGATCATATTTTACATTTAAACCAATTTAAATGTTAATGGCTACCTGTGGCCAGAGGCTACTCAATTTTACATCATGGTTTTAGAGATGGTTTTGTTTTTTTTAACAAAACAGCCAGTGACAGATTTCTATCCTTTTGGTGAGAGTGGCGATGGGGAAGCCAGGAAAGGGCAGGGCTGTGGAGGTCATCTGTTTAATAAAGAACTCGGCTTACTGCAGCAGCAGCGGCCCAAATTCTTTATTCCCGACAAGAGCAAGGCTGGCCAAAGGATTCCTGGTATAGGCAAAAGTCAACAGTGTGAAGGCAGAGCGAGCAAAGGTGATTCCTCTCCCTCCAGGTGCTCGGGTTTCATGTCGGCACTGTGACATCCGGTCTGTTTAAAGGAGCCTGCTGAAGCAGCTGAAGGTGTGCAGCTCGGGCATGTGAGCACACACTACTAGGCCCAGAAAAGCAGACGCTGTACACGGATGTTTCAACTGGCTATCAGCAGGCAAGGGGAGAAGCTGGGCCCGAGGGCCCAAAGAACATTTTACTTTTCAAACTCCGTTTGGGAGCAGAATGAATAAAAATCGAGAAAAACGGAGTGGTTCTAGGTGAAGTGGGCTCCTGAACAACTTCTCTGAAAAGACGTGCTGCTCAAGAGTCTTCTCAGCATGGGCAGAAATGTCAAGAGAGTGTGCTCAGCGGGTACAGCTGCCACTTGTTTGAACAAGCCTGACGCCCCACCTCTTTCCAGATGGGAGAGGGTTTGGCCATTTGCTGTGAAAAAAAAAAAAAAAAAAAACCTACATCCGGGCTGCCTCCAGTAAACAAGCTGAATTGATTGCTGTTTAGGGGGTAAGGGGTGGGAAGGTGGTAGAACTTGCCAAACATGCAAAAGCGCTGAGTTTTATACACACAGCTAAGACGTCTATCCTGCTATAATGACATGCCATGAACACTGTTTGAAAACAACCCCCAAAGGCTCTGCTCAAATGCTTTCAGGTTTAAGGTAGATACTGTTATTTCCATTTGCCCAGTGGAGAAACTAAGGCACCAACATCCCCTAGCAATTACTGTGTCGTATACAATGCTTAGGAATGCTGTCCTGGTCTCACAAATTTGTTCCAAAGATTAAGTAAGGAAAACAGGCAGGTAAGAATTCATTCTACATGGGAAGGAACTGTTGTCAACTCAAAGCGATGACAGGAAAACTGGATCGTTATGTCGCACTCACTACAGTGAGCCTGGAACAGGGTCTTAGTCTAGCAATGGATTACATTGTGAGATTAAAAACTGTCATGTCGTGGGTGACTGCACCCCCACCATAAGCCTGTGAAAGTGTCCAAAAGGCCACTAGGGAGCGCCACCACACACATGAATGCCAGGCAGTAATTGCCACTTTCTGGTTGTTGAATGGAATCACCTGGAAGAATTAAAACACTCCCAAGGCCTCACATTGGATGTCACTGGTCTGAGATGGGCAAGATTTTGTTTTGCTTGATTCAGACAAGGTCTCACTTTGGACCCTAGACTGGCCTCAAACGCTGTACATAGTAGAGGTGGGCCCTGAACTTGCAATTCTCCTGTCTCTGTCTCTGTCTCCTGGGATTAGGAAGGTGAGCCATTTTACCTAACAAGATTTAAACTGCAGCACTCCCAGATGCCTGAAGTGATTCATTTACATTGGGGATATGCCAGGAGAAAACGAAGTGGGGAACAGGTTCAACGTCATCTTAGATCAGTGGTTCTCAATCTTCCTAACGTTACAACCCTTTCATACAGTTCTTCGTGTTGTAGTGACCCCCAAACATAAGATTACTTTCGTTACTACTTCATAGCTGTAATTTCGCTTCCATTATGAGTCGGAACGCAGATATCTGTTACGTGGCCTAAAAGGGTCTCGACCTGGTTGCGAACCAGTGTCTTAGGCGCTACAGTGTTGCTGGCTACCATAAAAAAAAAAAAAAAAAACAAGATGAAATGGGTCTAAGTGCCTGCAGTCTCTTATCTGTCCAAGGGCTCCTTACATGTTCTCCCCTGTCCAGGAGGTAGAGATTTGCCCTAAGCATCAACAGTGGGAGGATGGAAGGGGAGACCACAGGAGAGGGCCAGGGCAGAGTGGGGGAGTGGCAGGGCTTGTGAGAGAGCTAGGACAGCTGGAGGGAGGTGGGAACCAAGGGGGCACCCGCCCTCACCTGCATCGTAGAAGGCATCGAGCACGGCCGTCTCCCCGAAGTCGAGCTCCCCGAAGGGTATGGAGGTGAGGTGGGCGCCCTCGGCTTCACAGGCTCGAAGGAGGCACTTGAGAGCCCCGGCCTCGGGGTCGCCAGCCGCCGCCCCCTGAGAACTCTCGCTGCGCACATACACAGCCCTGAGAGCCCGGCGCGGCCCGCGGCTGCCCTCAGCCTCACAGCCGCAGCCCGAGGCGGCGTCCCCTGCGCCCTCGGGCCCCGCCAGCCACGCCTCTCCCTCGGACCCCAGCCGCAGCCTGCCCTGGGGCAAGTCGCCTGCCTCCTCCAGCACCTCAGCTGGGGCCGGCCTGCTGATGCCCTCCATGTGACTGGCCCGCGAGGCTGGTGGCTTCGAAGCTGAGCCGGTGTCCCCGCGGCACCTGCTGCTCAGGAGACGGACGGCAGCTGGAGGGACCCGGAGCGTGCGTGCCGAGAGCCCGCGGTGCGCAGGTGACGACGACAGCGTCCTCGCTCAGCTGCTGCCAGAGCGAAGCTCAGGGCCAGCTTGCCCCGAGCGCCCTTTGAAAGCCCACGAGAAAGAGGCGGGGGCTCGGACGTCAGGACCGGTGGAGGGGGCGGCTGCGAGAGCCACGGGGCAGGAACGGGGAGGGCGCCCCCTGCCGGCTCCCCCGCGCAGCGCCCCCAGCTCGGCCGCTGGTCGAGCCAGGGATTGCAGGGGTTAGGTTGATTAGATTTCTTGGGTCTCTCCTCATCCTTCCCTCTAATTACCTTTAGAAGCTGGTTTCCTACTTTGCTTGCTTGCTTCTTTCTTTCTTTCTTTCTTTCTTTCTTTCTTTCTTTCTTTCTTTCTTTCCTTCCTTCCTTTCTTCCTATCTCCTTTCTTTCTTCCTCTCTCTTCCTTTGCTTTCCTTTCCCTCTTTCTTTCCTTTCATCTTTTTTTTCCCTTTTTTCCCCCTCCAAACAAGTAGAAACCTTTACCCACAGTAGACTTCCAAGGCACTAATTGAATATCGATATTCAATTCCCAGCTAAATACAGGTGGCGCTTTAACTTCGCATCGGGATGAGCAATGCTTCATTTGGCACTCTTAATTGCCAAGTACATAGCCTGCCTGAGCCCCGTCTTGCAGCCCTATTTGTCTTGACCTTTGTAGTGACCTTGACAAGGTATGGGGAGGGTTTCAGCAACAAACCTTATTTGCCTGGAAAATAGCCCTCCGTAGAACTGCACTGCCTGCCTGACCTCTGAATTACTAAGACTCCAAAGAGGTCTCCACTACATCTTCTGCACCTCACCGTTTCAGCCTCCAGTATTAAATTATCTTTTAAACAGTAGAATGCACTAAAAGTTGTCATAGGGAGGGCAGGCTGGAGTTTTTCGTAGCAACCGATCTGAGATATAATTTACAAACCATCCAGAACAATATGACAAGATGATATGATAGATTTCTTAGCATAGTCCCAGTTCTGTATCCATCACCATAATTTTAGAATACCCGGATCTTCCCCCCAAACCCCAGGAAATCATGTCATCCCATCCCCTGAACTCTCTAGCCTCTAGCAAATTGTCAGCCCTGGCTCTAGATTTGCATGCTGGCTATTTCATGTACTAGATGGAATCAGACAAAGTATGAAAATGGGGTCTCATTTGCCTTGAGTCTAATGCTAGCAGGAGGGTTTCTGGGTTGCATGCTAAGTGTTTAACCTTCAAAGAAATTCACTGCTTCCCAAAGTGGTTGCATCATCTCCCATGCTGCGGCAGTGTCTGAAGGCTGCATTTCCTCCATCCCCTCAACAGCACTTGGTATTACCTATCTTTCTTCATTACAGCTCCTAGTGGGTATGAAATAGTAACTCGTTCTGATTTGACTTTGCAATTCCCTGTTGAGTAAAGGTGGTCAGCATCTTGTTCTATACTTCTGTGTCCTTTGCGTGACTTCTTTTGGAGTATTATTACCTGTCTAGGTCGTTTGCCCACTTTTCAATTATTTTTTATTTTGTGTGTACATGCAGGCACACATGTGCATGCATGGGGGGCCTACAAGACCTTGGGTGCTATTTCTCAGGCACCCTCCACACCATCCAATTTAGTTCTGAGACAGGGTCTCTGTCTAAATAGGCTGGACTACCTGCCCAAAGAACCTGCCTGGCTCCACTTCGCCAGTGCTTCATGCCAATTCCCCAAAAGACAGTAAAACATGTCCACAGAAATCCTTCAAGAAACCCTTCCCTAGTCCCAGCCCTAGTAGAAATCGGGAACATTCTGAGTGTCTGCATGGTGGGCTCTGAGGAAATCTGTGAGAACACTCAGACAGGACTCCGGCAAACTTTCAACAACCTTTCTCCTAAGACTTTAAAAACAAGAAACACGGTGCTCTACAAGGACACGTGTGTTCTTTGCAACCTTGCAATGCATAATAGTAGTAATTTTCCTAATGTGCTTGTTCGTCTGAAATTACTCCAGTGACTGGCACAGCCTTTCAGAGGGCAGAGTCACCCATTTCCAACCTCTTTGCCAGCGTCTTACTGTTGTCTTCATAGCAGTCTTCTCGAATTCCCCTCGTATCTCTCTGGGGCCTGGCTGATGGAGCAAAAAGCTCAGGAGTTGGGAATTATGACTTGAATAGCATCTTTCTCTCAATACAAACCCTACTGAGTAAAGAACCTACCATTTACCCAACTAACAAGCGCCTTCCCTAAAATTGGCACACACAACACACTACCACATTGTCTCCAGCAATTTGCACACGTGAAGCAGGCCTCAACGTCCAATGTTCTCCCCACTCCCCATAGCCCCTCTGAGGAGAAAATTGCAAAATGCTGGGTTAGTCTTGCCTGTTTAGCTGAACAGGTGTTTTTTTTTTTCTTTCTTACTTGTGCCTTTCCATTCACTAAAACTCATATCCTGGAAACCTCTTTGCCCTGTTGCAGAAGCGTCATCAAATGTTCTCCCGGAAGTGGAGGAAAAACTCTCCTCTTTGCGCTTCCTCCCTGTGGATGGTAATGTGATCCTCTTCTCCTGGGCAGCTTTCTGAGTACTGCGACAGGAGGTCGCCTTTTTCAGGTGATACCAGCCCCTTCCATTTCTCTAAGACATAATTTCCGGACTATTTTCTACCTTGATGATTTTCTTCTAGGAGATTCCCTACTTGTCATCATTGCTATTTTGTGTGCATAAAAGACTTTTTAAAAATTAAGCTTGATTTGGAGATAATTGCATATTCATATGTAGATATAGGAAAGCGCATAGAGCTAGCTAGCATACCTTTGACCCAGTTTTCCCCAGTAACAGCTTGTTACACTAGTAGTGCATTATCACAACCAGGATATTGACATTGCTCTAATGAAGATAGAAAAAAAGCTCCATCACAAGCATGCATCCTGTTATCCTTTGGCAGCCGCAATCATCTCAAGCCTCATCACTCCCAATCACTAACCACTGGGAACCACTAGTCAGTTCCCTATTTCTATAATTTTGTCATTTCAGGAGTGTTATATAAGCTAATCATGATGACGCATACTTTCCAGCCCTTGGGAGGTAGAGACAAGTTTTAAAGGGAGGCGTGGGCTGCATTTCCGGCCCGGCTAGCTTAACCCCCGAAATAACCACATGAAAATCTGTATTAAATCACCGCCTGGCCCATTAGCTGTAGCCTCTTATTGGCTAACTCTCACATCTTGATTCAACCCATTTCTATTAAATCTGTGTATCACCACAAGCTTGTGGCTTACCGGGAAAGATTCAGAATGTCTGACCTGTCAGCTTCATGGTGGCGGCTCTCTCTGCCTGCCTTCTTCCTCCCAGAATTCTGTTCTGTCTACTCCGTCCACCTAATTTCCTGCCCTATCAAAAGGCCAAGGCATTTTTTTTTATTTAACCAATGAAAGTAACACATAGTAACACATAGACAGAAGTAACACATAGACAGAAGACCTTCCTATACCAAAGAGTTCAAGATCATCCTCAACAAATAGGGAGTCTGCAGCCGTAAAGGGAATCATACAGTGTGTAATTTTATGGATTATTTTCTACTCAGTGTAATTACCTTGGGATTCAACTAAATTGTTCCATGAATCAGTAGTCCTTTTATATGGTATATATGTGCCTCCCATTCTTCAAACCAGAGTCCATTTGAAGGACATATGAATTGTTTCCATTTCAGAGTCATATTTTTATGGTACATTTTCTTTTATTTATGGATCCCAGGTTCTATATGGCTATATAAAACCCATATCTGTAAATATATATAAAATCATTTATCTATACTTTTAATTTAATTAAATTTGATTTTTGACACGAGTACTATAGTTACATAATTTCCACCCCTGCCACTCTTCCCTGTAGCTCTTCAGGTGTTCCTTTTCAGAGTCATTATAAAGAAAGCTACTAGGAACATCCATCCACAAGTTTTTCTGTGAGCATGAGTTTTTATTTTTCTGAGCTAAATGTCCAGGAGTACAAATCCTAGGTCATAGGAGTGGGTGTTGCAGCTGTTGTTGTTTTATTTTGTTTCAGAACTCCAAAGTTGTCTTCTGAGAGGTATTTCACTTTACAGTTTCACTTACAATATGTGCATGATCTAGGTCTTCATCACCTCAACAGCAGTTAGTAGTCTTATGCTTTTAGAGTCATTCTGGTAAGTCTACGGTGATATATCAATGTGGGGTTTTCTTTATTTTGTTATTTTACAATTTTTCAAACTGTGATTAAAATCTAATTCATCATTTCCCCTGTCATTTATTGCCTTCAGTCCCTCACATGCTCTCAACTCCCTCTCAAGTTGATAACCTCTTTTTCTATTTATCATTCTTGCATACAAATGCATAAATATATAAATACAACCTGTTGAGCTTGGTATTGCTGGAGAGTATATGGTTTCAGGGCTGACCATTTTATATTGGATAATCAATTAGGAGTTCATCTTTGGGAAATACCAATTATCTCTCAATAGTCAGTAATTGATTGTAGTTGTCTACATCAGAATTCACCCTTCAGTGTTAGCATGCCTATTGGTATTGTCATTGTTCATATCCGATTTAGGCAACCCTACTGTTAAGGTATTGTGGGTGTAGCTTCCCTGTCATTTTGAGAAGACACAGTCTCACAGCTGACTCTAACAATATTTTGCCTACCCTTCCACAATGTTCACTAAACCTTATGTGCAAGAGTTGTGTTATAGATGTATCTTTTAGGCCAGGCAACCCTTGATCAGATGATCTCTGTATTTTTCTGTAATGGTTTCTGTTTGCTGCCAAGAGAGGCTTTTTTGATGCCGACTAGAGATACCTTGTTGCAGCTTTGATTTTCATTTTCCTAATGGCTAAGGGTGCTGAGTATCTTTGGGCATGCTTATTTGCCACCAGTATACCTTCTTTGGTGAAATATTGGATTGTGTTTTACTTTTTAAGTTTTGAGTGTTCTTTATATATTCAAGATCCTAGTCCTTTGATGAATATGCCATTGGCAAATCTTTTATACAGATTGATAGTTTGTCGTTGCAACCTCTAATAGGGTTCATCATACAGCAATAGTTTTTAGAATTGATGAGGGACTGTTGTGTAGCAATCTCCTCTGAGACTGAAACATTCCATCTCCCAGGGAAGCCTCTTAAGACAGAAGGTAAGCAACTCAAAATAGCTCCAGGAACATCCTGAAGCTGACCAGATTTACTGGGCCCTCCCTACCAAGAATAAACAATAAAGGCTGCTCAGAGTCTCTCTCAAAGGAGCAAAGTTGTAAACAGGACTCTGAGAACAGAGCAGCAGTCTGCAAGAAGCAGAAATTAGCGAAACTACCAGGGTTTTGGCGATGCAACTGTCTTTAAGTCATTTCAGCTCTTGTAAGTAACCCCTCACCCATATTTCTGTGAGTAAAACTCATTGATTCACCAATTTGGACTGTGATGGTATTTGTATTTTGATCTATTGTGGATTGTGGATTCCGTATCTGTGGTGAGTCATATTCGTGTGTGGAGGGGATTGGTGTGTGTGTGTGTGTGTGTGTGTGTGTGTGTGTGTGTGTGTTGTGTTCCCCAGGAAAAGTTTTGTGTGCAACATAATTGGCACCCAAACAGGTACGTGACAGAACCAAAGGTAAGTTTGGGAGCAATGAGTACATGGTTCTGGCTATGGGGAGCAAAGCATAAAACTGAGGCTGAGAAACTGAGGGGAGTGCATCCATAAAAGAAATTCCCTTACAGTTGTCCTGCCCTGTATGGTGTGTGTTAATGTGCCTTTGTGCTATGGGTAGTGAGATGTGGAACTAAGGCTGAGACATCAGTATTAAGAGTGCCTGTGAGCCGGGCAATGGTGGCGCACGCCTTTAATCCCAGTACTCGGGAGGCAGAGGCAGGCAGATCTCTGTGAGTTCGAGACCAGCCTGGTCTACAGAGCTAGTTCCAGGACAGGCTCCAAAGCCACAGAGAAACCCCGTCTCGAAAAACCAAAAAATAAAATTAAATTAAAATAAAATAAGATTAAGACTGCCTGTGGGAGGAATCCCAGGTTGGCAGTCTTTGTCTATGTGGTACTGGATGGTATGCCTGCTTGATGACTGGGATCCACCACATGAATATGGAGACACCCTGAAAACAGTTAAAATTTAGAGGAAATGCTGTGGGATAATGCTTTTGTACACTGTAAAGATTTGTCACTTCTATTGGTTTAATAAAACATTGATTGGCCAGTAGTCAGGCAGGAAGCATAGGCGGGACAACCAGACTAAGAGAATTCTGGGAAGAGGAAAAGCAGAGACTCAGATGCCAAGAGCCACCAAGGAATCAAGATGTGAGGTAACAAACCATGAACCTTGTGGTAAAATATAAAATAATAGAAGTGGGTTAATTTAAGATCTCAGAGTTAGTGAATGAGAAGCCTAAGCTAATAGATCAGTTTATAATTAATATAAGCCTCTGTGTGGGGTTTTTTTTTTTGGGAAATGAATGGCTGCAGGGCCATTTGGGACAGAAGCTTCCATCTACAAAAGGAAATTTTGCAGTCTTTAAAATTAATGAACAAGGGCTGAGACTGTTGGCAAGCCACAGTAGAGGTAGCCTGGCCTCTGTTGTGTGTAGTTAGAAATGCATCTGAGGCTAGCAGCCAAGCAAAAACAGGTTTGTGTAAATTGCAATGAGAAAGAGAAATGAAACTAGCATTCTCCATGTTAGGTTCTGCTTTGGCAAATAAATTAAATTAACAAACAGATAAGAGAGAGGGGAGAAGTGATAGAAGATATCTCTTAGGTCCAATCTTTAATAGGAAAAGAGAAAAATCTGTAATCCAATATGCAGATGGGGTACTTAATGTTTCTATGCAAGAAGGTAGGTTAATAAGAAAATACTCAGCACTTGAACAGCTAGAATTATGGAAGACTTTTCAACAGTCAATGAAACATTGACTGTGCAATATGAGAACAGTTGGGATCAGGCTGTTCTGTGGTGCAGGCAGTAATATAACTAGCCATCCCTCCTAAAGGCGAAGACTGGCTAACCTGATATGGTATGAAGGAAATCAGTCCCAGATGGATGGCTTATCAGAGCAATTAGGAACACCTGGTTATCTCCATCTGTGGTCCGCCAAAATGTTCAGGATAGAGGACTATTGTAAATAGAGACTGGGGGATGTTGGATTCCCTTATGTATGCTGTGAATATGTTCTATTACTATTGGTTAATAAAGAAGCAGTTTGACCTATGGCAGGGCAGAATATAGATAGGCAGAAAAACTAAACCGAATGCAGTAGAAAGAAGGTAGAATCAGGCAGACGCCATGTAGCCACCCAAGAAGCAAGATATGAGCCTCGTGGTAAAATATAAAATAATAGAAATGGATTACTTTAAGATGTAAGAGCTAGCTAGAAATATACCTGAGCCATTGGTCAAACAGTGTTGTAATTAATATAGTTTCTGTGTGTTTCTTTGGGACTGAACAGCTGCGGGACCAGGCAGGTCAGAAACTTCCATCTACAGACCATAGAAGAGGGAACTAGGAAAAAGAGAGGCTTTGTTTGAACCCCACTTTACTGGGCCAGATAGAACCATATTTGCAGATGAGTTAAAGAAAAAGTTCATTTAGCAGGGATCTCAAGACTGGTATGGAGCTTTAGTGGCTTTGCTGAACCCTTTGGTGTGGCAAGGTCTTTATAAAGTAGGAAAGGCCTTAGTGGATCTGATTAAGTTAGACCAGCATGTCAAGAGAGTTTGTAAAGTGAGAGAGCAACCTAGAGAAGATGAGAAAAAGGTTAACCAGACAAAGAGGTTGGTCTAGATTATTCCAAGATAAATGTGGCAAGATTTGTATTGAGCAATTCCTAAAGAAAAACTGTGTTGAGTGTTCCTAAAGAAAAAAAAATTGATAGAAAACCAAATTGTGTGCTAAGAAGCTTCTGGAAGTCTTTAAAACCTGAGGATCACTTCATGATGGAGCAATACAAGTGAAGACAATCCAGCTTAGCTAGCCCTGGAAACTAAGAAAAATACATTTCCTGCCAGAAAATGGTGATGCTATGGGTGGAAGTGGTTTGCCCAGACAGGAACTCACCCAACAACCAGGTATAGTGGATTGAGAGGCAACCCAGAGCTTCTGGGACTCAAGGATTCAGGAAACGCAGCACAGGAGAGCTCATGTTTGACTTTCGGATCTTCTTAGTTGTGAAGTTCTGGGGTCACCTGACACTTGCTGAGGGCTGGTGACAACAGACTTTCAGAGTGTTTCACCAAGAGGATGTTTGTTATAGGACGATGGTTCAGGATGTTGTTTCATTCCACCCATCCATGGAAAAAAATTTTTTCATATAGATGGCATGATGCTAACCTCTGAGTGTTTTGCAGATTTGTATTTGGAGATAAATACGGGTACATCTAAAGGAACAGTGATGATGGGCAATCTGCACAAGGTGCATGGCCCGACACAACTATAAAATTATTGGAGGTATTATAGCCTGGTAAGATGTGATGATATCTGACAATTTTCTTTTTAAAAACATTTTGTAGTCTTTAGTTTTACATTTAATTAAGATCATGATTCATTGGAGATGTTTTTTGTGTAAGGTATGAGGTTTAGACTGAAGTTAATTTATTTCTAAAATTAAAAATAGATTATTAGCTTATACAATACATCCTTCCACTCCTCCCAACTCACCTCCCACCTCTCCCCCAGATCTACTCCCCGCCCATCTCCAGGAAAGAGCAGGCCTCCAAGAGAGAAAAACCAAGCACAAAAAAACAAAATACAGTAAGACAAGACAAAAGCCCTAATGACGAAGTTGGACAAGGCAACACAACAGAAGGGAAACAGTCCCAAGAGGAAGGCAAGGGAGTGAGAGACACATCCCACAAAGTCCCACAAAATCACCAGGGTAACAATCACAACATATAAGCCGAGGACCTGCTGCAGACCCCTGCAGGCCGGGTGCTGCTGCTTCAGTCTCTGTGAGCCCGTGTGAGCTATTCTTAGTTAATTTAGTGGGCCTTGTTCTCCTGAGTCCTCCATCCCCCCTGTCTCCTACAGTTTTGATGCCCATTGTGGGATTCCCCAGAGTTCCATGGGGAGGGGCCCAATGTAGACCTCCAGTTTAGATTCTCTCTCTGCATAATGTCTTACTGTGGATCTCTGAACCCGCTCCTACCTGCTGCTGGAGGAAGTCTCTCTGATGATGACAGGACAAGGCTCCAATCTATGCGTACAGCAGAATATTAGAAATTGATACATTGATTTTTTTTTTTAGAACAGTCATGTTTGGCTCTAACCTAGGTCTCTGGGCTAGCCAGCCTCTGGTTCCTGGCCATCCAGGCTACGTTATCATGGGTTCCTTCATGTGGAGTGGGCTTCGTGTTAAATCAGGCATTGGCTGGCCACGCCCACAAGTTCTGCGGCATCATTGCCAAGGTCGTGTTTGGTGGCTAGGTTGGTGTTTGCTTCTCTTTTGGTAGCCTGAAGTGTACTTTCCCACACCAAAGAGACTAGAACATAGGATTGAAGGCTCCATGCAGGCACTAGCTTGGCCTCTCCACGTTCAGTGACCTATATATGGGTGTTGTCCTCAGCAATGGGGACCCCCCCCCACTATCAGTTTGCAGAGATAGCAACCCTCTGTCCTAGCATCAGCCTGGGTTGTTTGGGGGATCTTCATGGGACCCCCTCAGGCAACAAATCAACCAAATGCAACCCAGTTGCACCACTTGGAGCTTGAAGTTCATTTTTATTTCTATGTTTGTTCGGTCACTACAGCACCAGTTGTATAAACTGTCCTTCCTTTATTGTGTTGTGCTTCATTCTTCAGCGGAATAGCAGTTGTGCATATACGTGTGCATAGATCGGCTTTTGTCTGCTCTTCTCTCTTGACCTGTCTATGTGTCTATCACTCCATAAAAATACAGTCTCCATAGTGTGTTTTGTTCATCTTTGTACCCAACTTATAGCTCTAAAAATATGATTGAGTGATATTTTTTCTGTATTTGCCTTTTCTGAAATTGTTTTAGGACCTGTGCTTGACCATGAAACCCAATATGGACAAGTTCAACAGAACCACTATATGTGAGCTGCCCATGCTTGCTTCAGCATTGCCAGGGATTTGAGCAGATATGTCTATATTTTTGAAAGGAATTACAATAAACCTATAGGTCAGTTTGGGCTGGAGAGATGGCTCAGTGGTTAAGAGCACTTCCAAAGGTCCTGAGTTCAATTCCCAGCAACCACATGGTGGCTCACAACAATCTGTAATAAGATCTGGTGACCTCTTGGTCAGTCGGCCTCATCAACTTAGACCAAGAAACCCAAAATGGACAAGTTCAACAGAACCCCCATATACAGGATGCCATGCACGCTTCAGCATTGCCAGGGCATCCGTTTCATTCATTCATTTTTCATAGGGCAGCTTGGGAGAGAGATGGCGTATTCATCATGTTGGGTGACTCTTCCAAAGTGGAAACATAGTATGTTTCTTTATTTACTCAGATCTTGAGCTCTTTCATTAAAACGTCCTAATTTTCAGTATGCAGGCCCTCTCTACAACCTTTAAAATAATCGTAAATGCTATAATCATTAGCGTTAACTTCAGCTTCACATGCTCACTGCTAGTATGTAAGGATGCATAAGGATGCAGCTTTTGTATTGCACAACCTTGCTGAGGTCAGTTATCAGCATAGGTGGATTTTGTTTTGTTGGAATGTTTTATGTGGACATTCATTTAATCTCCAAATAGGGACAGTTTTATATCCTCTTTCCAACCTGCATTACTTTTCGGGTTTTTTTTTGCCTTATTTGCATCTAAAGCTTGCAGTAGTAAGCTGGAAAGGGGGAATGATAGCAGGCATCCTTGCCTCGTTCCAGAAACTAGATAAAGAATTCAAGTCTTTAACCCAGAGTGTGGTTTTAGCCATTTGTTCATTTGTTCTGACTTTTGTTTGTGTAGATGGTACTTACCGCGTTGAGGAAGTTATCTTCTCCTAGTCTCCTTTTTATTTATCATGTCGGACAATAAATTTGCTCAGATGTTTTATGCATCAATTGATATAATCATATGAATTTTCCTCTTTAGGCTGTCTATATTTTTTCATTATGATTTATTCCGCTGGAGATTTAATCAGTGTATATTATACAAAATACTGGGTTTCATTGTGGCATTTTCATGTGTGTACATAATGTGCTCTGATCACATTTATCCCCCATTCTCCTCTTTCGCACTCCCTCCAGTATTTTAATGCCATTTTTAAAATTAAAATATAATTACATCATTTCCTCTTTCTCTCCAACAATCCCTCCCATGTACCTCCCCCATGCTCTCAAATTCATAGGCTCTCCCCACCTCCGTGTGTGTGTGTGTGTGTGTGTGTGTGTGTGTGTGTATTCCTAAATACAGTTATAGTCTGCTCAGTGTGTACAATGTTACTTAAACACACACACATATTAATTTCAGGGCTGACCATTTGGTATTGAACAACCAGTTAAAGGGTTCATCCTGGGGGAAGAATAGTTCTGCTTTCAAGCATTCCTAAGTTGCCTGTAGTTCTTTTTCTAGGGTTGGGGACCCATCAGATGTCCCCCTTCAACAATAGCATGTCTGCTGGTGTCGTCCTTGTTTCTGTCTTGTTGAGGTAGTCATGTATTTAGTCTTCATAGGTGTAGTGTTCCTGCATTTCTAGGAAACACCGTCTCCCAGCAGACATTCTGTTCCTCTGGTTCTTACATTCTTCCTGCCCCCTCTCTGAAAACTTCCCTGAACCTTAGGTGCAGGAATTGTGTCATCGACGGATCAATGGGGACTGAGAAACACATGGTCACTTGTTATCTGCATTTTCATCAGTTGTACTTTTCTGTAATAGCCTCTGTCTGTTGCAAAGTAGAGTTACATTGTTGAAGGATGAGAAATACATTTATTTGGCTAAACCCTGGCACAAGATGTGCCTCAAATGTTTATCTTTAAAGATTTATTTATATATTTTTTTATTTTTATGTTCATATTTTGCCTGCATATGTGAGCCATGTGCATGCACTATGCACATAGAAAACACGGATCCCCAGACTGGAGTTACAGATGGTTGTGAGCTGCCATATGGGTGCTGGGAATCAAGCCCCATCCCTTGGAAGTACAGCAAGTGCTCTAAACCTCTGAGCAATTTCTTAAAACTCAGATTTATTTATTTGTATATTTAATATATATGAATGCTTTGCTTTCATGTGTATGTACGTACACACACACACACACACACACACACACACACGTCTTAACCTCTGAGCCTTAGCCCTGCTTTTCAAATATTGACCTAGTCTTACATAGTTGAAATACAACCTACTTGGTTGTGTTTTATTATTATTATTATTATTTGTTTGGATTGCATATTTACTTTTTTAAAAAAAAATTTCCGCCTCCTCCTCACCTCCCATTTCCCCCCCCCCGTGCCTCCCATTTCCCTCCCCCTCCCCCCCCTCTTCCCCCCTCACCGCACTCCTCTCCCCCTCCCCCTATTCCTTCCCTCCTCCCTCTCCAGTCCAAAGAGCAGTCAGGTCTACTTGCTATTTTATCAAGAGGTTTTGTATCTAGATTCATGAGAAATATTAATTTGTAGTTTTAATTTTTTGTACTGTCTTTGCCTTGCTTGGGTATTAAGTAATACTCATTTCGTGAAGTGGCATAGAAAGTATTCAATTTTTATGTAAAATTGGTGTTACTTCTAGATTTGTTGGAATTCTCCAGTGAGACCATTTCAACACAGCCATTTCTTTTCCAGGGTCTTTTAATTACAGGTTCAATTTTTTTCTAATAAGACATATTTTGGTTGCTTAATTTATGCTGGTTGAATTTGCTAGCTTGTGGTTTTCAAAGGTTAGGTTCAGTTTCTCTAAGATGTTGAGTTTATAATAATGAAAGCTCATATTTTTTCATCCTTTTAATGCTCTGTAGTGATACTGTTTTTTGATTTATTGCTTTATGCTTTCTCTACTTTATCCCATATAAATATTCAAGCCTACTGATGAAAACACTAAAGGTATTTTTCATTTGTGTTCCTATTTTTCTTCCTAGCCATTTGCCTCTCAGTCTCCACGTCTGCTGAAATGACCTTGCGCTTATCCTGCATGATGTGTACTTATTTCAAGAGAGCTTTTTGAATTGTTTGTTTGTTTGTTTAATGGCATACCTTATCTTACATGATATCTACTTATTCTACAAAAGACTTTTGTTGTTGTTAAATTTCATTTTGCTTGAGATAGGGTCTTAGAAAGCCCAGGCTGGGCTCAAACTCACCAAGTAGCTGCGGTTGGCCTTCACCTCCCAATTTATTGGATTACAGATGTGCTCAACTTTAAATACTTACTTTTCATATTTTAGAGGTGCTGGGGATTGACTCTAAGGCCCTTTACATGAAGGCAAGGGCTCTACTACTGAACTACACTTTCAGCCTTCCTCAAAGAGTTTTCGGAGAAGAGCCATAGTCATTTCAAATTCTGATGCTTCCAATAAGTCTACCACTGATCATCGCTTTGTCTCCTCTGACTGCTTTTACTTACCTATTAGCATGCCATGTAAGTTTTTGTTGAAAGCTGGGCACG
This sequence comes from Microtus ochrogaster, assembly GCF_000317375.1. Classification (NCBI taxonomy): domain Eukaryota; kingdom Metazoa; phylum Chordata; class Mammalia; order Rodentia; family Cricetidae; genus Microtus; species Microtus ochrogaster. The sequence goes on from NC_022026.1 coordinate 49,704,431, forward strand.
TTATACACAAAAATGAATGACAACAATAAATTTTCAGTGCAGGACTTGCTGTTAATCCTCCCAGAAGACGGGTTGTGTGGGTGGCTAATATTTGTTTTCCTATGGACATCAGAAATCACAATTCTTGTAGGCCTCTTCCCCTTTTCTCTCATTTGTATGTGTTGGCACTCAATTCTATTTGTTTTAGACAAGGTTTCTCACTGGCTGGTGTGGGCCTCATCAATTGGCAAGACTCACTGACCAGCAAGTCCTTGGGATTCTCTGGTCTTCCCAGCACTGGGATTAACAGCACAAACCATGATGCTCAGCTTTTTCAGTGGATGCTAAGGGTCTGAAATCACGTCTGTGCTTAAGCAAGTAAGCCCTTTATCCTATGATCCATCACCTCCACTCCTCCTTTAGTGACCTCTTTCGTCCCTTCTTTAGCTTTGGATGTACCCTTTCTGCTGTTTCCCTGGAGGCCAGTTACCATGCTGGTAGAGCGTGGTGGCTGGGTTTGTTAATATCTTTAGAGTGCACAGTAGGCTTGTGTCTCAGGAGTAAAGCTTTCACAAGTGTTTTTGCCCTTCCTACAGGAATATATTACCCTCTAGCTTCAGTGAGCACTAACCAGTGTTTTACTCTATAAACCTGAAGTCCTTTTCCCTGCAGATTATAGTATACTTTTACATGAAATTGATGGGGATGGCTGAGTGAATTCTCTTCAGTCGCAGTGTTTTTTCTTCAAAATCCTTACCCTATCCTTACCTTTACACTGCCTCTTGCTCCTTAAGGGAACAGGGTTTGTGTGGGTTTCTTCATGTTCCCTGAGCTTTCTGTGACTTTCCCCAGGACTCCTGAATCCAGGCAAGGCTCCTGCAGGAAAGTCTGGGAAGGTACAGAACCCTCCCCTCTCCCCCATCTGTGCTCTTCAAGATTGGTGTCTCAGTCAAACCACACTCAGGCACCCACCAGAAATTGGTCATATTTTCTAGGTTAGTTTTCTGTGTTCTTCTAGGGCAGTGCTTCCCAGCCTTCCTAAAGCTGTGGCCCTTTAAAATTGTTCCTCATGTGATGACCCCCAACCATAAAATGATTTTCGTTGCTATTTCATAACTGCCATTTTGCTACTGCTCTGAATCGTAATGTAAATGTCTGATATGCAGGCTGTCTGATAATGCCATCCCTGTGAAAGGGTTAAAGCCAAAGAGGCCGAGACCCACGGCTTGAGAAACACTGTTCTAGGGAATCTGGTGGCTTCTGCCCCTGCAGCAAATGCTGGGTCCTGTTCTGTGGACTTGGGTGTCATGTTTTCATTCCTACCATGATTTTCTTACTTACTTGATTGCTCTCAACTCCCACTTGACTCTAAGCTTCTTGATAGTAGGGACTAAACCCCTCATCATGTTGACATGTATAGGGTGGCACATCATAACCACCCTATACATGTCAGATGAAAGACTCTTACATTCTCTGCTATAACTACAGAGTGAATCTTACACAGCCATTACAAATAGTTTTTTGAAAACATCATGACAGAGATGTAGAAAATAAAGCTATATATAAAGAACCTCAATTTTGAGAGACCAAAATAATTAAAGGGAATTTTTAAAATGAGCTTGAAGTCCACTTTTCTTTCTCTTCATATTTTTTATCTCCCACTTTATTAGCTTCATGGCTAGGGAAAAAAAGCTATTAAGCCTACTGTAATAGCCATTGCTCTGGTTCTCTAAACCTTTTTAAGAGATGGAGATGGTGACTCATTTGAAAGGCTTTTGCTAACAGTAAGTGAAGCACCCTCCATCACCTTGACATTCAGCAGTCTCAGTTCTAACCTGCTTGGTCTTTCTCGCATCCCACCCCATATCCGCAGAATTAAGAAAATAAATTGGTTTTACTTCCAGACCTGAAGGTCCCATTGACACTTCTCCCTCTCTGCCCACATGCTTTTCTTGGTCCAGATTCACCTTCTTTGAGGAAATCACCCCGAGAACACCAGAGCAATTTCAAAGCTCTCTCTGGATTCAAGGCAGGAAGAAAGGGGAACATTTCTCATACAAGTTATTGTCCTTGAACATTCAATGGCAGAGCTAGCTTCAGCTTCAGCCAGCCCTTGCTTTGCTTAGACTGCGTATAATTGTGAAGCTTGGAAAGAATCCTTTTCTTTTTTTCTAAGGTCTCCCTACTTTTTTCTTTGGGGGACAACCTAAAAATAATGTCATTTCCTTGTGACTTTTGTGTTTGGTTTCATCAGCTAAATTGGCTTAAAATTGGTAGATGCCTCATGAGTTATTTTTTAATTAATAGAAATAATGAAATCTTGATTTCTAAGGCTTCTCCCCACCAAACCTCAAAGCCTGCCAAGAAACTTCTTTCCTGAAGAACTAGGCACAGTCTTCAGGGGCATCATGTAAGGTACAGATGTACTCAGGACTTCCTAGTTGCATAATTTAAACTTGTTTCCATTTAAACAGAATGGCTCTATCGAGGTCAACATGTACCCTGTTCTGAGTTACTCTGTATTGCACAAAATTGGTTTTTCAGGTTGTGCCTTGCCCTGTGAAACTCCACTCTGATGGGAGAAGATGACTGTGCACCTGGAGGAAATATTTGAACAGCACCATCTGTCCGGCATCACCCACATAGCAGAGACTGATAAATAACTTACTCCTGGAGTATAAGGGGTGCCCCCCTTTACGTTTATTGGGGATGAGTTGAGAATTCAGGGACACATGAACATATTAGAATCACATCAGGGAAACCATGCTCAAGAACTTAAGGGAGACATTAGACCGAGGAAACGTTGTGACTCTATATAAAGAGATGGATACCTAGCACGACAAAAGCCATGGTCTCCACCACCTTGTCATTTGACCGTCACATAGTATATGCATCAAGGACCCACAGAGGGCACCCTCAGCTGTCACAGGGGCTTCAGCTGGGCTCGGTCCTTGCTGTTCACACAGCCTAATTCAGCTGCCATCTTCCTATCCTGTTTGCCCATCTGGACATGCTGGCCATCCATCTGCCAAGTCCTTTGTTTGAACTTGTTCCTCTTCCATCTCTGGATCTGGACTCAACTGTGCGGTTTCACTCTCCAACCTGTGCCTACCAGCAGTCTCTCATCAGAGACTTTACATGTCTGTGAGCTTTCCTGCTTCCCGGGCCTCTGAACCTCTGGAGTTCTCCGGCCTCTTAACCCTTTACAAGCATTCTGTTCCCAGTGCACATCAATATGTGTATATGTGTGATCTGTGATCTGAGAGTTAATAATTAAGACTGGAATATAAGAACGTGGGTTCATCTTGGTCAGGATTATCAAGGAGAGTGAAAGTATTTGGTCAATTGCTGTCATTGAAACCACTGCACATTGTGAGTTTATCTGATACATTCTGGCACCGTGGAAAAACAGTGGCAGAGAAAACTCAACCTCTCTTGTCAAAAACTAGATTACAACCAAATGACATTGTTCTATGGTTTGGTTGACCTATCACTCACCGGGCACGGTGGCCTCCAGCTGTGAGGTAGAGCACTGAATAGGCAGAAGTACTGCGGCAAGCTTGAGGGAGAGCCTGTATGAAAGCAAATAATAAATTCCTATTGCTGTGAATACCAAACTCACAAGGGAGCATACAGGGCCACAGCTGTTACTAAGAACGGTCTGTCTTATTAAAAGTAAAAGACACAAAAACCTCGCAGAGAGCTGTACCTTCTCCATGTGTGGTCATTTCAGTCCAGGAGCCACCTCAAATCTATGACTTGGAAACAAAGCCTTGTGAGCTAGGGACAAAATTCAGCATGGTAGGTAAGGGTGGTTCATCTCAAGGGTCTTGAATTTCCTTATCAGTCCTTAATACAACTGACATTTGTTTCTGGATGAGAAAGAGGGTCCTTTGCCTAGACCCTGCCAAGCTAGGTTTAGGAACAGCACCTCCGTCACTCAGCCAAGTCCTGAGCACTCAACCTTCCCTCTGTCAGCTGCTGCAATCAGCCATGCTGAGCACCCGGTCACTCATAAAATGTGTTGTTTTGTTCCACTTTTCATTTGTACAGAACCAACGGGAAGTGCTTTTCATCAAGCCCTCTTAGTGCAGAAACATCTTGACATTACTTTGTATAAAAATAACTAAAGGACTAAAACCTAATCTGATGCAAAAAAAAATGACTGCGATGACCTCAGGTTATAATACAAAAGTCCTTATGGAACCTGGAGATTATTTTTATACAAACCATGGCAACTATGAGCAATAAATTAAACACCCTGCAGTCTTACCATAAAGGAACTGCTTGTGAAAGGAAATAAAACCACACCATTACTAACCACAGACAAATGTGATGATGGATACAGGATGTTCTTATTGGAGGAAAATGGATCATGTACTTCAATATGCTGCCTTGAGGGCTGTGTACAAATAAAAATGGCTTTACACAATTATTCCAATAATGATAATTTAATGGTTTTCACACTGAAAAGAATTTATACCTAGCTAGCATTTTATGCTTCGGTAGGAATGTAAAATCTAACAATTTAAAAAATGAAATTCACAGGCACAGATTTTTAATGGAATACTTCGTGTCTTCTAAGGACATTTCTGTCAGAGTAATCAAATTGTGTAAAATAGAGAAAAGGGGTTTGTGTCCCAAGACATCATTCCTCTTGGGCCATGACAACTTTGAACAAAAATATTTTCACAAATTCTCATTTTAAACATCTTTTTTTACAAAGCACAATACGTAAGACTTTTCTAAATACAACTTTAGAAAATGAAGCAAAAAAATAATCTCCATAGATGCCTGGCTGAGTCCATGCTAAATGCAAAGGAATTTTAATTTTCAAAAGAGTGATCATTCCAAGCTTTTCAGTATTCTTGATGGGTCCATGTGGTCAAAAGTAAAGATGGTGGCTGTTTGGGTAGTGGTTCATCCAGTTCTGTGACGCACAATCTTCTTGCTGGTTAGCCTAAGGGATGGTAATGAGGCTGGATAAACCAGCTCATTTCTCTATAATCACTTTCTCTCTGTCTCTCTCTGTGTCTCTGTACACCCCAAAAGCAATCCAATGCCTCTCTTAGGAAAAGACATCAGTCCTCCACATTCCATGTTACCAGCACCGATTGAGGATGCTCCAATCTCTCAATTTCATTCTTAATGAAATTGACTCACTCTGTATAAACATGCTATATCATCAATAGGAATTTTCTAACAAACAAATGAGAAATTCAGACATCAAGAATCTAGTCCTCACTGTTGGAACAGGTGGTAGCAAATCTCTGAAGGCTTCAAGTGTAATACAGAAAGGCTTAGCACAGTGAAGGGGAACAGGAATGCTTTACACTGCTTGTAGAAACCTTTTGCTCTTGGCCCCAAGCACACTGAGACCATGGCTACTGAAAAGGCAACTATATTAACACACGGGAATGAAGAATGATTTCTTTACACATTCCCTTCTCTTATTGTGACCCCAGCTATGAAGGCTAGGGCAACAGGACTCTGTAAATACATGGAGGGAAGGGATAGCCTCGAGCAGAAAGGACAAGTATGCAAGTGAGAACAAGGCATGGGGAGGGAGACAAGGAGAAAAAGGAAGAGACATTTATTTGTTGTATTTTCAGTGATGAATATCACGTGAGGGGTTTTGCATCATTCCTTCGGCGTCATCAATTCTCATTCTTTGTGGTAGTGAAAATCTAATAATGTTTAGTAGTTTCACTATAAAATGCAGGAAATAGACAAAGCAGCAGTTTAGAAACACATCAAACATATTTGGGAAGCATCAAGGGACCACCCCTTCCACCTCTACCCCATCAACGATCTTGCAGTAAAGGATGCCCCCCCCATTTTCAGCTAAGGATGAGAAAACAGTTACATAGTCTAAGGCTGAACTGTTCATGTACTATAAAGATAAAGCAGACAAGCAAACATCAGTTTCACTGTGAAAGAAAAAGCAATTCCATAAGTGCAGGAAAGATCCAATAGCTACATTTCCACAAGACCCTCCTCCTGTTCTCCTGGATCTCAGGAGGGGGTTACAAGTGCGCAAGGCAAATGACACTGTGAATACAGTTTAAACAATAACACACACACACGCATAACCCAGTGCAGGAAATAATCCGACTCCCCCCCGTTTTTATTTGCATTTTATTTTTATTTATTTTTGCTTTAATAATGCATATTCTGTTCACGCAATAGGTGTAAAAGGCAGGAAGCAGGGGTTTAACTTGGCTGATGATAAAACAATCAAGCTGGAATGACATTTCTAGTTTCATGAACAACCTCAAAGTGGGCGAAACTGAAAAGTCACAGCTGGTACCAAAAAGCAGGCCAGACTTGCCAGCTGTCTCCTCTTAGGACCTTTGGCTATGGTGAGAGAAGCTGCGAAGACAGCGGCCTCTAGTGGACAAGGATAAGTGGCTGATTTTTTTTTTTTTTTGTCTTTTTTTGTCTATTGGAATTATGGTAGCTGCATCACAAAAGCTCCAATCAAGAGGGTGGTAGAAAGAAGGCACAGATCATTGCAAATACCAGATTTTCTCTTTCTCTTTTTGTAAATATACCATCATATATAAGCTAAAATTTCGAGTGGTGGGGGTCGGCCGGCAGGGAAAGAGAAGGGTTGGACGTCAAATTGCATACGTAATAGAACCCTAAAGGGGAATACAAAGCCAGGTGGCGTTCATTCCACCTGCAGCAAGTGAGCAAGACACCTGCTTTTGACTAGGTTAGCACAAACACTAGGGGCATCTGTGACAAAACACGGTTTAAAAAAAATCATAAAATTATAAAGCCTGTAAACGAAGAATCTGAAATTACATTTTATTAATGGAAAATATCATCAAAATAGTACTACTCTGGACTAAACTGCCTGAGTTTTCATTTCTCAGGAGATCTCAAGGTAGAAAAGCCTTTAGCACAATTGGCTATGAATCACAACCACTGCCAGACCCAGGACGACACCATGGGAAAGAGTCTCCTCTTGGATGGAATTTGTGTTGTGCTATCAAGACTTTTGTGCTAATCATTCAAACAGGGACATGTTGAGGCAAACCTTTAATCTTTTGGCACAAGATGATTTTGGCTGGGGCAGAAAATTTGAGTCTCGGACTCAGGGTGAAAATGTAACATCTCAATTATCAAGTGTTCACTTTGATTGAAGCGCTTTCTTTATGTCATTCACTTCCATCTATAAAGAGGGGGGAAAGCAGCAAACACAGGCATCATGAAACAGCTGCACTAGAGAAGCTGAAAGATAATCACCCTCATCAATGCAAAGAAAAGACTCAAGCTGACAATTTTAGGGCTGAAACTGGTAAAATGACATCTGAGTTAAGTATTGATAACAATGCCAGAAATAATATAAGCCCGAAACCAGGCACTCACGCACAGTACCCTGGCAAATAGTGCGCCTAGTCATTCCCGGGTTCCTAGGCTCCAAAGCTGATCAAAAGCAGCAATGACCCTAGATTCATGGCCAGAGGGCGGAGCAGGCCATCAAGACCATCTGAGAGTGACCCTAAAAAGGAGGTGGAAGCACTCCCAACAGGATGGGGAGCATTTCCTATCCTCTCTAGGCATCATGATTCCACCACAAGATCTCCACCAGCCGTCAGGACAGGGTTGGATCAGTGGCGAGAGGGGGACAGAGCTCAGATGCCATGGAAGGACTAACAGGGCCACTGGGGAGAAGAGCTAAAGTGAAAGGCTAATATGGAGATGGACCCCAGCTAACAACAGAGCCTCTGGTCTACCATGTTCTCTGGTACTTAGTATGATGAGGCATCCTATATTATCCTATAAACTGGAGGGGATATTTACAGATGATATGTTTAAAATAAATTCCAAACTAGAACCCCCAACTAGGAGTATGTCGGTTCAGCTCTTCCTTCCCCAAGAGCGTTTGGAGCTCAGGTAAAGATAGAATATAAGACTCCACGACTCTGACATTCTCAGGGCGTCAGTCATGTTCTTTTTCTTCAACCCCCCCTCCCCTTTCAGACAGGATCTCACTTGGTAGCTCAGACTGCCCATGGGGCTCACACTATATATAGCCCAGGCTTGTCTGGAACCTGTGAGCCTCCTTCCTCAACCTCCCCAGTGCTGGAATTAAAAAGTATGAGGCAATCATTTCCTTTCAACTGGAAGCCCTAAGTTTGGCTCCATTACCAACTGAGCTCAGGCTTCATGGACAGCAGAGCGCTGAGGGACTCACCTGCAACCGAAGCCGAATTTTCTTTTCTTCATCCAGCTCTGACAGTAACTGCTTAATCTCACGTCTGAAAAGCAAATGCAAATAGGATCAACTCGAAGCCCAGAGTTTCCCAATGAGAGATAAGAAAATCTATAATCACTATGAAATCTATCTGACCTTTTTGCAAAGAAACTATGGACCAAAAATAATTTATTTTTTAATCCCCCCCCAGGATGTATGTGTGTGTGTGCATGTGTATGAGTGTGTGTGTATGTGTGTGTGAGTGTGTGTGTGCATGTGTGTGTGTGTGAGAGTGTGTGTGTGTGTGTGTGTGAGTGTGTGTGTGTGTGTGTGTGTGTGTGTGTGTGTGTGATGGGAGCAGGAACATGCATTCTACATTGTGCAGAGGTCAGAGAAAAACTTTGTGGAGTTGGTTCTCTCTTTACAGCTTTATGTGGGTTCCAGAGACTGAAGTCAGGTCATCCCAGCCTTACGTTGTTGGATGGTGTGCTGGTTAAGTTTTTGTAAGCTTGCCACAAGTCAGGGTCATCTGCAAAGAAAGAACTTCAACCGAGAAAATGCCTCCACTATATTGGCCTCTAGGCAAGTCTGTGGAGTGTTTCTGATTAATGGCTGATGTGGGAGAGCCCAGCCCACTGGGCACGGTGCTGCCTGCCCCTGGTCAGGTGAGTCCTGGGTTGCATAAAAAGTGGGATAAGCAAGTCATGGGGAGCAAGCTCTTAGGCAACACTCCACCACCATGGTGTCTGCCTTAGTTCCTGACTCCAAGTTCCTGCCTTGACTTCCCATGATGATAGACTGTAACCTGTAGTCCAAACAAACCATTCCTCCTAAGTTCGATCTTGTCAGGGTCTTTATCACAGCAATAGAAAGCTACTTAAGGTGGCAAGCCCCTTTACTGGCTGAACCAGCTCACCTCCCCCAAACATTCTCTCTTTGTACTGTTACTTCTTAAGATTTCGTTTAGACAGAAAGGTTTGCTGTTACCAAAACATGTAGCCTTCAAATGTCAGGTCTGGAGATGACCTTAGCAATTCCTTAGGTGAAATTTCTCCCAACAGGAAAAGATGGGGAAACTCAGGGACAAACTGGTGGCCTGATTTTCACAATAACTAGACTCCAGTACCCAGGTTCGTAGTCCATCATCTTTCCTCTAACTTCTCTTTTATAACCACTGGGTACTTACAGAATAATTTTCACTATAGTCACTTTTTGTTCATGTTTTTTTTCATGTTCATGTGTATGTGCAAGTCCTTGTGTGCGCATGGGCGTGGAGAGGTCAGAGGTTGATGATATCATGTGCCTCCCTAAATTTCTTTCTACCTTACTGCTTGAGGCAGGGTCTCTCACTGAACTCAAAGCTTGCTGATTCAGCTAGACTGACTGGCTAGTAAGACCCAAGATCCTCTGGTCTCTGCCTCCCCAGAGTTGGGATTACAGATGCTTTGTACATGCATGCTTGAGATCCGAACTCAGGTCTTCGTGTTTGTGTGGTAAGGACTTTCTTACTGAGCCATCTCCCTAGGCCCATTGCAGATATTTTCACCATTCCATATATAGTTCAATTTTCTACAGAAACTATTCTAATAATAGGTCACTGGTATGTTTTCACTAATTCTCACAAAATCCCACAAATTGACTTTACCTTAAGATACATTAATTGGACCTTAAATACATGAATTAACAATATTGAAGTCTGAAAGAGGGCAAACATAGGACCTACAGCCCAATGCCTTCTCCAACTCAAAATAATAAAGTTGAATGAAGCGACTCAGTCTGTAAAGCTGGGACTCTGTTCTTTGGACTGCTCTAAGCGCTGCATTCCCTTTGTTTTGAGGAATTAGATGTGTACATTTGTGAAACGGGACAAAAACTTCAGAAACATCGCAGCAAACACAGTGACAGTACATTTGTTCAACTCCTGATGAATGCCATGATGGTCCCCCATACTTGAGACTATGTCCTAGCACTGCTGGTAACACTCTGCTTACAGCTAGTTATAACCTGACATAAACTAGTTACGATTCATTAGCATAGTTATTTAAACACACATATCCAGATCTGTATGGATACCACTTAGGGCCTAGGAAAGCAGTCGACAATCCCTAAACTACCAGTCCAACCTCAGGAAAACTTGGCAGGCACATAGTAGGTGGGACATTTCTTTAAAAAATAACATAATTAAATATAACATAGGCCTGTTGCAGTTTATACCCACTCCTAGCAGCCCATACCCACTTTAAGCTCTGCTGCCACTATCAGTGTTCAGCCTCGCCCACCCTCAGGGCAGAGTGAGATTCAAGCTTTCAGAAGTAGGCCATGGCGAGCCAGTGGAAAGCCACCTGGAAAGAGCTGCACAGGGGTCCCTGGCACTCACTTCTGCTGGTCCTTCATGCTCTCAATGATGCTCCTCAGCTCCCGGACTTGGGTCCTAAGCTCCTCTACAGCAGCCTGGCTGCTGGCTGCAGGCTCCATCTTTGGTTTTCCTTCGGTGCTGAACAGAGACGGAGAATTGGCTCTGTGTCCAGCTGTTCCCAAAGAGGATGGCATGGGCGAGGATGCCACTGAAGAGAGAGAGGCTGGCCCACTGCTGCCAGCTGCCATGGTCCCTGGCTTGGGTGGCAGGGATGCCTTGTTGTCCGACACCTGTGAGGAGGGAAGGTGGAGAGACTCCAGAGCCTGGGATCTGTGCAGGGGCTGCCTCCCTGTCCTGGCGACTCAAACCAACCTTCAACACCCAAGCCCACACCTGTCTCCACACACTACTCATTTATTCCTTCGCTCACAAGCCATCAATGGCCAACTTGGTACAGATAGACCGCCGCCCAAGGGCTACCTGCATGTACTTTAAATTCCATCTTCTTTCTAAGCAAGACGGTCCCAGATTGGTTTCATATACACCGAGACGTACAAGGTGGCTTGTTAAGCCCTAAAAAGCCTGAAGTAAGCAAGGCATTTTCCTGGCCTCTAGGAGCTTAGAAAGTACTGGGGCACTGGCAGACAGACAACGCAATACACTGCAGCACAAGAGGGAGGAAGCACAGAGAGTCCCAGAAACACATCAAAGCAGCCACATTCCAGGAAGGAAGGAGCAAGCAGCTAAGAGTTCATCTTGTCGAGGGAAGGCTGTTGGAGAAAGACGCTATAGGAGGAGGGGAGGTCCTAGACAATGGCCTAGAGACCAGGAAGCAAAACATAGTAGTGAGAGTCCTGGCTCGGATAAAGGGAGCAGTAATGCTGGCGGCAGGGCGAGAACGGAATGGTTCAAATGGCCGCACACCCTGCATACCTCATGGGCGCTGTGGGGGATAGAAAGGCCTGAGAGTTGACAAGCCTGGCAACAGACAGATCTGCCGAGACTCTGGCACCATGCAAGCTAGAAACGGTGAGTATATGATTAGGTGATGACCTAGAATGAAGCCTATTTTGAGGGATGTGGGTAAGGTAGACACATCTAACAAAGGTCATGGGCATCACTCCTGGTACTGGAGTGGGGACTGGGTAAAGTCAATGGAGTCTCTGCCCTCAGCTCAGCTTTCCATTGTCAGAGAGATGACGACCTACATAGACTAGAGGGTAAAGAAAGAATCACAGGGCCATAGATGGAGAGGGAAGGAACAGGCGGCTCTACCTTTCATGGAGGAAGGCCCAGATAATCATTTTAGGTTTTGACTTTTAGAAACCAGAGGGCTAACTGACAGGGTATGCCCAATGGCCAGAGCAAGCAACTAAAATAATAAGCTGGGCCAAGGGAGAGGAAGTCATGGGTGTCTATACAAGAGAGATGAGAAGACGCCCAATGGTGGAAGCTGGGGAATTCTAAAATGAAGCAAGAAGAGAAGGAAGAGAGAGCTCTTGACAATTGGGAAATTGTAAGAGGGAATGAAGAAAGGCCAGCGGAAGGCCTTGGCTTAGGGGCGGTCCCTAGAGGAAAATAAAGGTTGGATAAGTGTGTCACTGGGGTTGAGAGGAAAATGGAACCCACTTGGTAGTATATGTATGGAGACAGAGACCCAGTGGTGAGAGACCAGTTAATGAATGGGCACTGAGCAATATGGCCGACAAAAATGAAGATCCTTTCCGCAAACTTGTCTGAGGAAGGAAGAGGGAGGAGAGGGGGTGTGAACTCAGGCAGAAGCTTCCTGGGGAGATATACTAGAAGGAAGGTTTTATTTGCTTTCACAGATGAGTGAGACCTTGAGCTGCATGAGATATTAGGGGAGAAGCCTATGGACAGACAGGCTGAAGATGGAAAGGCGGGAAAGGCCTGATGGTGAGGTGTCCCAAGGAGGACACAGGCTGTGCATCAGTCTTGGATGAGAGGAAGTACAAGTTCCTGGCAGGCGCAGAGGGGAAGCCCAAGCAAGGGCAAGTGAGCAGGTACACTGATGGGGGGCAAAGTAGTGGGATAGGATTTGGGGAGCAGAGTAGGTGAGTGATAGCGAAGCCAGGGCTGGTGGTGAAGCTTGGCACAGCAACCATGGGATTTCCTCCAGCAGCAGGCGCTCAGCCGGCCATCCCAGGGAAGGTGCCAAGGAGGGGTTCAGCTGGCACGGCAGCAGCAAGGAGGTAGAGTCTGGATTCAGGCTGTGCTAGAGGCAGAGACTGGGCAGAGTGTGCCAAAAGCAGATGGGCCATCGTTCCCAGTCTCTCTGTTCGCCTTTTCTCTGCCAAGTTACCATTGAGGAAAAGCACTCTCTGCTGCCAGGGAGAGCGCTCCGCCAGCCGGGGCTCTGTTGTTAGGAGGAGTCATAGTACGAGGCAAGAGGAACCGACATTTACAAAACTCTGATTGCACCCTGGACACCAGCTCTATAATGTAAACAGTGATCATCTTTCACATGCATTGCACCAAGCAGGAAACTGAGGCTTATAGGGAAAGCTCCTCAAGTCTTAGATCTAATCTAATAATCATCAGAGCTGGAATTCAACTCCCCTTTACCAGTTAGATCCTCGGCCAGGCACAGTGTCTATGGCTGATGGAGTCTGAAGATCTGTGCTCTTCTCTTGTTTTCTTTGTTGTTTATATTATTTATATTATATATCCAAGGCTTCATGACTTCTTCCATTTCCCATCCTCTCTTACCTCTCTCTCAAGACCCACCAGTGCCCATAACTGGCTTCCAGATACTTCCAAGATCAATAGTTCTTTTGCTGTTTTCTGTCTGATGAGCTCTCAGACCAGTTCACTGCAGCTAACAAATAGGGTTTTAGTCCCTCACATGGTCTAGGTCATCACACCCCTTGATCAAATTAGTTCAAGTGGAATTTCCTGAAGGAGTGAAATATCCAACCTGACAACTCCAGGGAACTGAAATAGGCTAATGGGATAGAGCTGTGCAGACCAGAAACATGAAAAGCCACTATTCGCCAGTAGGTGTCACTGTAGAGACATCCCTAGGATGACCAAGACCAGGAAACTGAAGTTATGCCTACAGACACCAAAAAAAAAAAAAAAAAAAAAAAAAAAACAAAAAAACCACCTAAACAACAACAAAACTAGTTTAAATCCAATTTCAGTAAATAGAATCCTCTGAAAAGGAAGAATACCTTGGCTTTGTGGGTTATTAAAATTGATCTGCTTTATAGGATCACGTTTTGCTTACTGTATCAGATGTCAAGAAAAATCCATAATGCAAACTCTCGAATCTATGAGGAGGAAAATCTGCTCCAATCTTTGATTTGTTTGTGCTAACGCCTGCTCCAAATAACTATGGTTTTGTGCTTATAGACATTAAAATGTTGCTAATGTTCCAAGAAAACAATCTTACTTGAGGCTTTTTTTTAAAATACAAGAAGATGTGGTTTTAAAGTCTCCATTTATTTGTAGGAAGATCTGAACGTGTATACGATGTTTACTCACCAAAGCTGTGTTCAGTAGCTAAATGTTGTCCTTTTTGTAGTGGGAATCTTACCCAGGATCTGACACATGCCAGGCAAGTGCTCTTCCACTGAGTTACACTTTCTTTCCTCACCCCCTTCTCTCCATTGGTCTTTATCTTTGCCCCCCCCCCCCATCCCTGTGTGTGTATGGCTCTCTTGAGAAGGGGAGTGTTCACTATGCTATCCAGGCTGGTCTCAAACTCCCCGCCCGTCAAGTCATTGTTCCTACCTCACCTCCCCAGCAGGTGGGACTATGGCTGGTGACCAGCATAACAATGTTTTCTTTGTTTCTTATATCAAATTACTCAAATCAGCTTTACCATTCTCTGGGCATGGAGTAAAATTAAAATGCTTTAGATTATACATTTACTTTAGACCATGAATCCCAGACAACTTTTCTTTAAGAGACCATGTAAATATAAAATTAAAAATAAATCTTCCAATAATATTTTTTTGCCAGTTTTGAATATAAAAGAGAAGGTCTGTGAGCAGAGAGCACAGCATTTAATAAAGTCTGTCGAGGTGTTCCCCAACTGTTGAAGTTGATCAGGTGGCAGAAGTGTCTGAGGGTTCTTTTGGCAGATGTACATGTGACACTGTGAAGAGTGTGGACTACAAGAGAAACTGCAAAACAAACACTTGTATGCACAGCTCAGGGACTCTGTAACACATCTATGGGATTCTGATGACTGCAGTAATCATTACCACTAAAGAATGGCAAACATCCATCCCCACTGTCTGTTTGTCTATCTTGCTTGGTTTCTAACCCATTGTTAGTACATGCATGGAAGGGCAGGGACACCTCACCCTGGCCGCTCACTCACTTGGGATATGGTAACAGTCTTGGAAGTCTTCCTCGACACGTCTAGTCCTCTGTGCGCAAGCGAAATGTGTTCCTCTTTATCTTCTTCGGGACTTGGGGAGTCAAAGATATCGGGGCTTGAAAGGGAGGACTGGATAAAGCCAAAAGAAAATGCCTTCGTCAGAATCATACCTTAGCTGACACAGCTTTGTTAATGTGATGCTGTTTGCTTTCCAAAGCAATCAGCACTTCTTTTTGATCCGTCTCCATAACACTGTGAAGCGGAAAGGATGCTCTTATCTTCTTACAACAGATAACCGTATGGCTCCCTAGCAGCAGGACTTGGACCAAGCCCCAAGAAGCTAAACTGGGAGCTGCCCCTGATGCCCATCAATCACTTCAACCATGTAAGCATCTGTTGTACAGCCTTTCCAAGTCTCTCTTTTCTCCAAACATTTCTTACTGTGTGCCTTACACTGAGCTGCTACTGCAGGCTCAATGACCATATGCCATATGTGGTCCCAGCCCTTTTGGGGCTAGCAGCATGGGAGAAAATGACCCATAGTTGATAGGAAACTGCCTCATATCCTCCTCTCCTTCATCTGTCTTTGCACCCTATTCCTTGACTCTAGAATTACTACATCTGCTGTAGACGGAAGAGCCTTCAAAGATCCATTTGAGAGGAGGGCATTTCTAGAGACAAGGGACCAAGAGTAATAGGCATTTACATAGCCCCACAGCATAGCCCTGTCCACTTGCATAAGCTCACCTTTCCTTTGGTATCTGCTACTAATCCCTGCCCTCGTTACTATGAACAGTAAGCACCATTCTGGAGTGTATTTGCTAAGGTTTATACAGAACAGCAACATCAATGGGTAAAATACAGTTCGACACCTCTGCCCTTTCTGCCTCACTGTGAAATCACTGTGAACGCCCAAAAGATAAGAGTGGGGAGCAAGTCACTAGAATTCTCTAGTTCACAAGGAATTCCTTAGCTAGAATGTCTCAAGTTTAGAAGAAAACAAATGAAATAAAGAGTCCCTGGTGCAAGGATTCTTTTTTAAATGAAGAGTCTTCTAGAAATATGTTGGAGCGAGCTCAAATTCAGCTTCATTTTCACTCCCTTGCTTTCTAACCTGGGGTAGATAAATGGTTCTTTTTAGAATTACCATTTGAAAAAAATGGAAAAAATTATGCTCACAAATACTTTTCCTTCCTTTAATCCTGTTTACCAAGACAGAAACTTAAAATATTTAGGGGTATTTTTCAGCCAAGGTTTGGCTTCTAGAAGTCTTATTTGTTAATCTTCATTTAATCTGAAAATCCAGTTACCTAAAATATGCACCCCCCACACCAAGCTTTCTTAGTAATCCAGGCTTACCTACTCAACCACTGTGTGATATATGGATCTTTTCAAGATTTTATTTAAAAAGCCTCCTTTTACATAACTCATATTGCCTGAGCTCCTATTAGAAGGAAACTGCCCCAGGCCGGGGAACCATAACTAGTGTTTCTTCAGTTATTCCCGCACTGGCCTTTGAGGACTATGTCCTTATCCACTAATCCCATTTGCTATGAAAACCCCACAGGAGCTAATTTCAAGAGTGAGCAATAATTTAGTGTGTCCACCCAAATGGGGACGGATAAGAATGAATGGCAAGAATCGGCTCACTATATATCATTAAAGCACCAAGGTATTCTGTTTTACGTCCAAATAAAATCACTTTTTATAAGATGCCAGATGTAGAGTCACCAAAGTAAGCCTTCTTAAAGGCAGTGACCATGTACTTCTCATTACCATCTAGATCCTTGGTATCTGCCACAGTGTCCTGTCCACAGGAGATAGATGTCTCTGAATATATGTCGACCAAGAAATAAACAACTGTGTGTAGCCTAAAATCCCTAACTTCTCAACATGGGATTTATGAGCTAAGGGGGAATCATTTGAACCACTTAATATTTAATCCTGGAGAGACACAAAGCTCTTTATACCTTAAAGGTTTACGAAAACTTGGAAGGAAAACAAAAATGGTGAAGGATTTAAAGAGAAGACAGAAGTGGTAGGATTGGGAAATTGGAATGCAAACATGGCAAGAAGCAATCAGATAGGTTGGGTGTATATGTGCATGTTGGGCTTGTTGAATGGGGACAGGAGAAAGGAAAGAAGGCAGCTTGCCAGAGAATTCTAAAAGAGTGTAAAGGAAGCCACTTCTTTAAGTCTTTATCTCAAAAAATGTAGCAACACAAAGTTATGTGTGGTTCATATAGGGCAGAAAAACAGGACAATTCAAGCCATACTTCCAGACTCAGTAGATATGCGAGAAAAGGCTCGAAGGAAGTGGCATTCTCTTTTCCTCTAAATGATATGAACACAGGCGAGATTGATGAGGAGGCGAAAAGAGAAAAATCCTGAGAAAACTGCAAATGGTTAAATTCCTTGGTGTAGCTTTAGAACTGCAAAGGACAAGGCGATGTGACAGACTGATAATCAGTAGACAAAACAAATGAACACATACACGCTGCTTGTGGAAGGGAAATGACCTCTTGTGGGGGGGGTGAGGTGGGGGAGAGTCTGTAACTAATGGCAACAGCAAGGCAACATACTTACCAGTGCCCCACATTCAGAAAACCCAAACCTAACAACATTCATGTCAGTATGGCTTATAACAAAGACTTGTACTCATCATCAAAATCCAGCAATAAATAGTACACTCACTAGAAAAATTCTTATATGCTCACACTGTAGAAAGTAGGCAGTCATTAAATTTGTCGTTCTGGAAGAAATGGTAATGATTGGAGGGAATGGTGTGCAGTTTAAGTTTAGGGGTGGAAGTAAAATGAAAACAGCCTATATTACATGATCCCAGTTTTGAACAAAAAGAATGAAAGTTTTCAAAAAATCTAAGGCTATATACAAGTGGCTATAGCAGTTCTTTGCTCTTGTGGCAGGACTTGGAAAACTTATTTTCTTCCTTATGTGTCATGTTGCTCAAATTTGGCACAACAATGAATATAGTAGGTTCATAATTAAAAAGTTATTTAAAACTGCGCAGACAAAAGCAACCATCTTTGGGTTATCATTGAGTGTTCTCATTGGTCTCTTCTATAGACCGTGTACTTCAAAAGCTTAAACACAACCTCTTGGAGGTCTCTATGGGTTTCTTTGGAGGCCTTCTGATGATGGGGTTTGGGAAGATTCAGGCCACTGGCTGCAACTGCATCGTGGCAAATATTTATTGAGTAAGCTTTGTCTTCTTAATAGGCCAAACTAGGCTATTTCTCTGTTTTGCTTTCCAATTTCATTTTAGGTTCAAACAAGAACTGGTCTAAAGAGAGACAGAAGCAAAGTGGGAAACAAGGGAGTGCCACCTTGCTGGCAGAAACACAAAGAGCAAACAGAAAGCAATACTGCTCGATTCAAAAGATTCTCCAAATATTTTTAGTTGGCAGTATATGTGGCGGCCTCCTTCTCCCCTTCCCTCTTCTGGGGTATAGAAAAGGCAGCATATCTTGAAGAGTCCTTATCCAGAATCTCCAGTCCTTTTTGCTTTTCAGCTGTAGAGAAGTAAAGAGACACTTACAGATGTGAGCGACTGAGATGGAGGCCGCCTTCCCGTAGCTTTTGGTCTGCTTGTGGTTGGGTGGCTGAGTTTCTCAGTAGATGATACCACAGAGTCAAAACCTTCTAGGTCTAAAACGAAATGAAACAGGTTTTTTAAGAACAAAAATAAGAAGGAGAAAGGGCCCTTGTTATAAGCACCCCGTCACTCTAGATTATGTTTTATCTTTTACAAAGGCTATTGATACCCTAGGGTCATTCAATAAAGGACTCAAATGGAATGCAATAACCATTTCCTCCTAGCTTAGCAAGCTTAGCATGCTAGTAAGCAAGAGAGAAAAAGCTCTTGCCTTTTTCCCTTTGGCAGTTACATTCATAAATCTTTCAAAAGCTACAGAATAAGGATTAAAGGAGGACTCTTCTCTATTTCACAAATCTAACCATTCGAGTAGACAGGACATTCTTGAAGTCTCGGCACAAAAGACAGTTATCACATGGTATAACAGCAATGGGTATATGAATGCTGTTTCCTGTTGATTCTAAGAAGACAAGATGTCAGAGCTGTCTCATCTATTTGTACTACAACAGTCAGGCCATCAGGTGTCAACGTGTTAGACCAACCTCCTAGGCAAGGGGACCAGACTCGGATAATGCACTGAGCCTGGCTCTATCTGTTTTCAGAATCATCTTTCAGTGGTGACATTCTCTCCAGCAGTCATCTGTCTGTCCATACATCCATTCATTCCATATTTAAGCATCTTAAATATATCATTAAAAAATAAGTTCTGGCCTTGAACTCCCAATATTCCCGCCTGAGCCTCTGCATCTCTGGAATTGCTGGCATGTATCGTCACCTTGAACACTGCTATTATCCGACAGCCACTCTGTGCCACCCAGGGTAAGAGCTCCTGAGGCGACACCAGCAAATGTGCAGAGATGAGCCTCACCCTCAAAGCACTTAAACTTAGTGATTGGCAATCAGATGAACAGAAAGTCACGTGTGTCCTCATGTATGAGGAGAAAGGTTTCTGCCTTGAGTTTGCCACTGTCGGTGAGCAGGGCAAGGGGTTTCCCCTGTTCTGTGGACTTCTGGGAGCTAAAAGCAAGGGTGATGGAAATGAGAGGCTCAGAGGAATGAGCAGTGGGAAGGAACTAGGTACCATTATTCCTGGGATGAGGGAAACACCTTCAAGCATCACACAAAGAGAACTTAGCAGTGGAGTTCTGAGGCTAGTTAGGAGCCAATCAGCATCAAGCACCCAAGAGTGACTCATAAAGGGTCTTACTTCTCCAGATGATTCAGCAGGGAACCAGGAGGATGCTGGGTGGGCTGGGGAAGGCACAGTACCATACTGCTAGGACATACTTATCCAGAGCTGGCTGGCTGGGCTGGCCCCTCTCAGGAGCCTTCCCCTTAAATATTCTGATTTTCCCAACAGGTTCCTCTCTGGGCTCTATCCAGGACTTAGCTCTATCAAGTATGTATTGTCTGAAATAGAAATTCCCTATTATACAGTTGGATTGATGTGAAAAAAGCCATTATGTGACATCAACATATCAATTCATCGTTTTAAAATCAGTTTTTTAGATACAAAAGTAATACATATTTCATGCATTTTATGTGAAATTGTAACAAAAAAAATGAAGAAAGTCTGTGATAATATCAACACATCGAGACAACCACTGTTAGCATTTCAGTATATTTTCCTCCAGGCTTTTTGAAAATAAGACATAACTCATGTTATATATCATATTGTACTCTGCTTATTTTACTTAACCTTGGATGTCATGTCTCTAAAAGTTCTCCATGCTTTTTATATAATCTTTGGTGGCACTGCAATTCATCATTTATTCTATTTCCTATTGTAGAATAATTCCTCCTCAAATCATCCTCTCCTGTTTGTTGCTATCATAGGAAAGTGCCACATAAAACACCCCCAACATGCATTCTCCATGCAATGCCTACAGCAGATTAGCCAAGGAGGTGGGGGCTGCTGGAGGTGGGGCGGGAAACGGGGTCTCAGCTAGGGCGGTTTGCTGGTCAGGGTGGGCCTGGCTGAGGAGGACAGGGGAAGCTTCAGGGAGAGGAGCAAGGAGACAAAGCAGAGGATCAGAAGCTTGGCAGACAGCAAGGGGAGGGAGTAGAAGAGAAAGCTGTTGAAAGTTCCAAGGAATAAGCCCTTGCCAGGGACCTTGGATGGGAGATCTCAGGACTGAGCCTGATGTATATCATCACCCTGTCCAGGAAACCCAAACAAGCTTTAGAGGCAAAACCTGAGCAGGGTGAAGTGATTAAAGAATAATTGAAGGTCAATTGACTAGTTCTCTGCTGGATGGCCAGAGCTGACTCCTGTCGACAATTATTTTATGGGGCCAGGGAGACAAGCGAAGGGAAGAGAGAGAGAGAAAGGATAGAGAGGGGAGAAGAGAGAGGGAAAGAGTAAGGGAAAGGCATGTATACATGGAGGGGCCAGAGGTTGATGTTGGCTGTCTTAATCACTCTCTACCGTATTTCTTGAGACAGAATCTCTCACCAAACCTGGCGCTCACCAATACGGCTAGTAGCTAGCACTGGCCAACTGAGCCTCCTGTTCCCACTTCCAGTGCTGGGTTGTTCCCTGGGAGTACATAGCCTGTCAAGGCAAGTCGTAGGGAGTAAATCTCTTCAGTGAAGTGGTCCTCCGGCACCCAGTGAAGGAGGGCTAGCCCCACAGCAAAGCTACAGCGATACTGAAGCCCTTGCTGAAAGCATTTGGTTACAGGTTCAAATAGTTGATAACAGATCAGAGAGGCACCCTTACAGCTGGGAAAAGGGGGGAGAGGTGAAATGGTGCAGCATGCAGAATGGAATAGGAGAGGGGTGCCAAAACTAGGGGAGAAGATGTGCTTACTATGGGATGAAGATGGGCTCACTAGGGGAGAAGATGGGCTCACCTTGGGCTCACCTTGGGATGGATTCAGCACGCAGAGACGGCTAAGTTCACACCAGGAAACTTCTGTTTCTATTGCAGGGGCCTGAGGCCATGCTATATGGTCCATGCTAACAATATACTCACCCCTTCATAGATGGAGGGGGTGGAGATGATCAATAGACCCTCACCCAAGATTCCAATTATTCCCTCATGTTTTCCAGGCCACTGTATGTTATTTAGCCCTAATAATATGTGACTTCATGGTCCTTGGGAGGTACTAGAGCAGCAGCTCTAAACCTGTGGATTTCGACACTTCGGGGAAGAACAACCCTTTCACAGGAGTCTCCTAAGACCATCAGAAATTTCAGTTATTTATATTATGATTCACAACAGTAACAAAATTATGGTTACAAGGCAGCAATGAAAATAGTTTTATGGTTGGGGTCAGCACAACATGAGGAACTGTATTAAAGGGTCGCGGCATTAGCAGGGGTGAGAAGCACTGCTCTAGAGTCTGTAGAGGGGAGAAGATTAATTGAGGAGGGCTCCATTTATACAGCTATGGAAGGTGAGATATTGTAGTGATTTGTCATTTGTATTTTAATAAATAAAGATTGCCTGAAGATCAGAGAGTAAAACAGTCAGACTGATCAGCCTGACAGAGCAGGCAATGGTGGCACACACCTTTAATCCCAGTAGCCACACTAGTTTGCCACAGAACCTGGTCGGTGGTAGTACACATCTTTAATCCCAGCACTAGTGAAGAATATAAAACTGAGGAGACCGCTCTCACACACAGTCTCATTCTGAGATTCCTGGAGGTAGGATCGCCGTTTCAGACCGAAGTAGAGGTAAAGAGAGCCAATGACTGGCTGTTTTGCTTTTCTGACCTTTATGTTGAACCCCAATTCTGTCTCTGGATTTTATTAATCATGCTACAAGATATTTTGGTGGTATGGCTGCTGTGGGGTTACTCATGCCCCTATAAGTAACCCATCACCCATGCTGTGTAAGCCCAATAAACTCATTGGTCCCAAGTTGAACTTTGGCAGAATCATATTCTGGTCTGTCTTTGGTGACCTATCTGGGGGAGGACACATTTGTCCATGTCATACCCAGGGGAAATTTCATGTAATGGGTGCTAATAAATTATATTCTTCAGATGACTTACAAGCATGGTGCCCATTGACTATTATTTGGGCTGCCAGGAAGGCAGGGCCTTACCCTCAAAGTCTACCTCGTTCCTAGGAAAAATATGCTTGATATTCTGTTGCGGCAAGAAGGAACAAATGAATGAATGAAATATCTGAAGGAAAATGCCTACTCTGGGAGTATAGCTTCTAAACGTGGCTCTTAGCAGGACACAACATGGCAGCTGCAGGGCAGAAGGCAGCGTTCTGTGCCATGGCAGCAGGGAAAGCGCTTGGCTGGCTCACTTAGCTCTATTGGCTGAGGTTTGGACTAAAAAGACCTAGGCATGTTGGAGCCTGGCCACACTCAGCAAGCATCTCCACGACAGATGGCCAAGAAGTCTGCCTCGTTTCTGTCACTCATCAGTAAGAGGAGGGTCAGAGTCCCTCAGGGGAACCACGTTTAGCCTCTTAATGCACATTTCAGCCAAGTTTAATTTTTACAGTTTTAGCTTATAAAGAACGTTCTTTTAAGCACTAACCAAACTAAACTGCCATGAAGAAAGATACCCCAGTGATGAGGTTCCTTGCTGCAAGGAGAACCTCAGGTTATCTTGGTATGTTTCCACAGACTGAGAACTGGCACATACTTCTACTTGCTGGCAGGGAAGGAAATACACGCTTCAATATTGTCACGTAAAATTTCAGTGGCCCAGGGCATGCTCCTCATGACTGTGGCCATGGTAGCGGTGATTAAGGAAGAATTTCCATGACTAACTCATTGTGGTGTGAAGAAAATGTCCTCATTTTCATGGCGGTTTTGAAGTGAATCAGGCTGAAACCTGATATGCGCTTTCTCAGCCTGGCTGAGAAATTTTTCCTCCTAATGAAAACGGTTTTAATGCCCATAAGCTAGTCCAGAACGATTAAGCTGGCTATCACTGAGTCCTTCCTTCCTTCCTTCCTTCCTTCCTTCCTTCCTTCCTTCCTTCCTTCCTTCCTCCCTCCCTCCCTCCCTCCCTCCCCCCCCCCTCTCGATTCAGAAGGATGAGAGGTTCTTGGCTTTCGTGACAACTGGAAGAGGAACCCTCTGTGGACATATGGCGGTGATTCATGTTGGACACGACGGAGTCCGCTTGGAAAGGGCTGAGCCTCCTCATGGCACCAGGAACTGCCCGTTTTCCATAAACTCCAGTCATGCCCTATTTAGCTCAATTAGAACATGTAGCCTCATTTTTCCATGGATGAGAGGAATGGTCCCAGTGACCACAGGTGACCTAAAGCACATCCACTGGAAAACACAGAGGAAAAATAGTCCAAAGTTGCAGCCAGGCCAGCTGTCACTAAAAGAGCTGTGCAGACTCATGCTCGGGATCTGGTTATTCACTATTGCTGATTGCTCCACACTTGAGAATGGACACATCATCCCCCAGTATCTCCAGAAGCCATCTTCTCTATGTGCCCCCCCCCCCATTTATCATTAAGGCTGCTGCAGCATCTGGCCTGGAATCTGGGTCCTCTGCCATTCAACAGATTACCACTAGAGAGAAATGTACAAAGAGCCTGAAATTATCTGTCTAGCTAACTCCTTCTGCGTTCTGGAAGACCAACACCATGACTTGCACTCCAGGGCCTGGGTTGGCTGCTCTCCCACTTATACATGACTCCCCCCTCGCCATTCGCCACCCTGTATTGACATTCCATGCTGACTTATCTGCCTCATTCACCATCCCAGGAAGAAGCTGTGGCTTTGATCTCTTTTCCCAGGCCTACCGTCATTCCTGGCTCGTGAATGAGTACTCAAAAGTGGTTGTTTAACAGAGTAACAAACAACCTTGCTAGCCTTGTTTTCCAGACAGAGAAGGGAGGAAGGGAAGGGGATGAATTACTTGAATCATCAGCTTCTTAGGACTATTCTTCCATGATGAGAGGCTGTGTGATTTAAAGCCCACAGGTGGAATTGTGTTTTCACGGGCTATTAATGAATTTGCAAGATTTGAGAACAGGGATCTAGGAGCAAGGTTGGCAGTTTTATAAGGCTTAAATGGGAAAACTCCAAGACCACAGGGCTGCAGACACTTTCTTTACAATGAAGCAACATCAAAAGCCACAGTGGGAAGAAGGAACTCTCACCCCACACATCAGCACATCAGCCATTCGGTGGCTGTGGAAAATCTTCTGTGCAAATTGCAAAGAGGGACCCATTTTTAGAGCTCAAATAGAAACCCGTGGCAGCAGAGTCACCAAGGGAAAAAGGAGCAGTGATTAGCACCTGCATCTCCAGAATCCATAAAGAGAGAACAGATTAGCCGCTTTGTTTCCACTCATAATCTAGGTGTGAGGTTCACCTAGCACAGCTGCCAAGAGGATACATGTTTTAAACACATTTGCCAATACTCCACCAAAACCACGTTCCATGCACAAACCCATCTTATCCTCAGGCTATGAACTCCTTAGGATATGCTTATGCAAAATGAAAGCCAGAATCAGTCTCTGCCAACCTATGAACCCACAACCGGGAGGTAGAAGGTAGGGGTGCCTCTAGCCAAATAAATGCTCCATACAGTCTGAAAGCTGAGTGACACCTCTTCCCTGCTTGCTTCTACATACATCTATAGCTTAATGGCTTCCGTGGATGTAGCAAAGGTTATGATAGAAGTCTGTTTGCTGAGTTAGACTTCTTTGAAGCTACGGGGTATGCCTGCAAATTTGTACCGTGGAGGATGAAGACGGTCTCTAACATGCAGCAAAGGCAGGGACATTTAATGCCTCAGGCTGGATGTAGAATAGGAATACCCTGTCTATAAGAGAAAAGTGATCAAAATACCTGGAAAGGAAATTTGAGTCTCTTTGCAAATCCAACATGGCAAGCATGTGGCCCTTTTCCAAGCTCAGTAAAAAAAGTAAAACCAGTCATCCTAAAAACAATTAAAACAACAACAACAACAATAAACAGATGAGCTGCCAAAGCCAGGACTGCCCTGTCAGGGCTGCATAGATAGAGTGAGTACGTGGCTTCTAATGTGACCCATTAACAGTGAGATCTGTAAGTGAAACCAGCTAGCTAAAAGCCCTTTAAAGGACCAAGTTGAGCTGGGCAGCGGTGGTGCACACCTTTAATCCCAGCATTTGGGAGACAGAGGAAGGTGGATCTGTGAGTTCAAGGCTAGTCTGGTCTACAGAGTGAGTTCCAGGATAGCCAGGGCTACATAGAGAAACTTTATGTTGAAAAAGAAAACAAACAAAAACAAAAAAGGATCCAGCCCATCATTAGTCCCTGTCCTGTAGGACCCAAAGACGGCTTTTGAAAGGGATGCTGGTGTTCAGGCTGGCCTAGTTCACCTCATGGCACCCCTATACTTTGAGCTAGAAGGGTGGCGCTCAGGACAGGCTTGAGGTGCTGAAGGGAGAGGGCCTCTTCTGAATTAAACCTTCAGAAGAACCAGGTAGCAGTTAAACTGCTTACAAGGACTGTGTGGGTAAAGAGGCAAGCTAGCAGGAGTATATGGTGCAGCCTCATTTGCTTTGTGGAATAAAATATCTGACCCTCAGACCAACCTCTTTTTTTTTGGCACACATTTGAGAAATGCAGAGGGTTTCTAAATTACCCATAATAGCAATTTACGTTTGATCTTGACTTGTGTCCCTGAATGGAAGCCAGAGTGACATGTGAACGCACATGCGCCCCATACTGTCCCACATATTTACCTGAGTGCAAACTACAACTGAACCTTCCCATTCTTTGGCTTGGGTTATACACAGCATATCCCTGGTCCCAAAGGCTGTCTGAAGGTCATTGGCAAGGCATCAGTACGAGCAAGCTGTACCCCTCAGACGAAAGTTTTTTTTTTTTTTTTTT
>NC_022026.1:49730860-49741736 GCF_000317375.1 Microtus ochrogaster
TGCCTCTGCCTCCCAAGTGCTGGGATTAAAGGCGTGCGCCACCATCACCCGGCTCAGACGAAAGTTCTTATGTCTGAGCAACTAACCCCAAGAGAGCTGAGAGGTGCGCTTCAATGTTCATCCACAATGCTCTGCCAGGAGACTACCTAGAAGTCTCTATGGAGTCAACTCCAAGTCAGTCAAGGAGTTCTCTATGGCAGGACTATGTAACCACAAAACTGGAGTCATTACTTGATGACCCGAAATATCGCAAAGACTAATAACTGGCTCTCTAGTTCTGAAAGAATCTTAATGTGAACTTTTATAATAGAAAGTTTTTAGTAGAAAGAGGACTGAAAAGCCAATAGTCCAAAGCCAGATGATCTAAGTCTTTTCTCAGAATTTGCCCGTGAAACCCTTAAAAATGATTTCCTATAGAAAAAGTTAGAGGATTCAAAATTAAGCAATTTAATCACTTGTTAACCACAGAAACAAAAAGGTGTATGCTAATGATCACTCACCATTAATTGCTTCATGTATGTCTTACATAGTTTTACTATACAGAGATTTAGAATTTAATACTGATCAAGTTTCATGTCTGTTTTATTGAATAATTTAGACAGTAGCCAGTAAATCAACTGACGATAATGTCTGATCTCAAAAATACTATTTTCTTTCTATGAAAAAGCCAGGCTTAACTTGTATCACTTTTTCTACAGTAAATAACTCGCCACAAGCCTGAGAAAGAGAATACATGGGCTCTCTGTCTCTGTCTCTTTCTCCCTCTCTCCCCCCTTCCTTCCTCCAATAACTCGCCACAAGCCTGAGAAAGAGAATGCATGGGATCGCTCTCTCTGTCTCTCTTTCCCTCACCCTCAGTCCCTTATCCCCATCTTCCTCCCTCCCTTATCCACATCTCCCCCTCTCTTTTCCTTCCCTCATAACACCACTGGTTGATGTTTAAATTCATTATTTCCAATATATTTATTTGCTTCTTTATGTATACAGCCACTGACTTCCAAAAGCTCTGAAATTGGTTTTAAAATATATTTTATGGAGATTCTCATGAAAATTAGCAAACTCCAAGAAATGCAAAGCTGTATCTGAGGGGTGTGTGCATGTGTGTATTTGCACACGTGCATGTGCATCCTGCTCCCAGTTCACATTCTTCAGCTGACATTCGTGATGCTGATATCTAAGGCTGAATCTTTTGTGGTCATTTATGTGGTAGTCCTACACACTATAGGATGTCATTGACATCCCTGGCCTTTACTCACTACAAGTTAATAGCACCCCCATTCCTGTGACATGATGAACAAAGATGTCTCCAGACATCACTACCACATGTCCTTTGGGGACACAGTTGTGATAGTTGGTCATTTCTTGGAAGTTTGGGCTCCCAGCTTAGGGAGAATGCCATTCAACTCTGCTTCTTCTTAGGCAGCTGGTTAGTTTTCCCCTAATACCTGGCCATCTTTATTCACTATTCCTTTGCTCTAAAACTACATGTCACCATATTCTTCCCTCCCAGGGTTGTTGCTGAGAAAAACATGTAAGCATGTGGGAGGCACCCAGCACCTGCCAGTTCCTTCTCTCCTTGCTTGCTCCCACTGCTGTAATTTCAACACTAGGAAAACAGGGATCCTGGGAGAAGGGAGGGCACAGCTCAAAAGGTCTGTGCTACACCTGTACCGGAGGAATGACTGTAGCAACATGTAGTCATGCCATCCAAACACATATATACTTCTATTATTCTAGAGGCAACCATCTGCAACTGTGCCTTAGAGGGGAATCAGGGACAGTAAGGACATGCTTTATTGCACATGAAAAAATGCACATATTTTACAGCCTAAGAGGAGACTTCAAGAGAGTCCAGAAACATAGTTCTCTGTGTAAAGGATTGGTTAGCACTTAAGTCAGAAGCCCCAGGACAGCAGTATTGCTGGTGCTGCTCTACATAGTCACAATTATTTTAAAAAGCACGGGAGAGACATTTCTAAACCCATACTTACACATGAGTAGTATTTACAGTTTTTTGTGTGTTTGTCTGTGTTCAGGCACACGTGCAAGGAGGCCAGAGGACAAGCTTGAAATCTTGGGTGCTATTCTTGGGATTGACCTAGCTTTTGATGTTTTGGATAAATGAACTCTTTCTGGCCTGGAACTTATTGAGAAGCCTAGGCTGGATGGCCAGCAAACCATGGAGATCCACCCACCTGTCTCCATCTCCTCCATGCCAAGATTACAAACACATGGCACCACACCAACATTTTAAATATATGGGTCCTGCAGATTAAACTCGGGTCCTACCACTGATCTAGCTCTCAAACCTCATGTTTATACCACCCTTTTTTTTTTTAAAAAAAAAATGGGATTTTAATGTGAATGTTTAAAAAAAATTTCAGTTCACTATTCTTAACAGCTTTACTGGGGTATAAATTCTAAACCATAAAGGCATATTAAGTATTATGACAATAATTTTTAGTAAATTTACAGAGCTATCTAACACAATGATTGAGTTTCTAAGCCTTCTCAACTGATCCCCAGATTGACTGGCTCTTAAATTCCTAACTCATAGGGAAGTCCTTTTCTATTCTCTGGTCCAAAGGAAGCTCAGTCCTCAGGCATCACTGAGTAGTGAATCCATGAACAAATTGAGGATAAATTTAAGTTAGCCTTCAGGTCCTCTTAATCAAGTCTGCTGACTTTAAAGTCAGCACCTCTTGGCCCCCACATTGACTACAGTGTGATGTGTTTCAGATTGAAGACAGACAGGAAGATTTCACCTTCCTTAAGTGAAGAGGGTAGTGGTAGCATAAAGAGACGCTTAAGTGGATTTGAACAGAATGGAACAAAAGCAAAGATGTCAAGTAACTTGGAAGGAATGAAAAAACCTTTCTCTAAGTCAATTAGTTGAAGATAGGTGGCTTAGTTCATAAGTTGCTTCCCATCTGGAGGCCCGTTATTATGTGCTTCTGAAGGAAAAGAACTGAAAATCTCTTGATTGTATTAAAGTGTAACAATAAATCTCACCATGCGAGGGGAGCTACAATATAAGGGATAATAAAAGAAAATGTTATGGCACTTAACTTCATGGCCTCAAATCTCCCGTTCAGTCAGAACAGAGACTCTTCCATCACCAAGAGAGAACTGGACAATTTAATTTTTGTTTCTATTCATGCTCAGGCCTGTGTTGGAGCTCTTCCATATCTTCTATTATGCTACTTGAAAATGGTTGCATAGTTTGATACAAACAATATCTCAATCTGACATCAACAGCTTAGTTTTGGACCAAGTGATTTCATTCTAAATTATCGTTGGCTGACAGATGCTGAGAGCTACCCACACAAGATCTGAAAAAGCCATGTTCTCTAATTTAATATTATAATAATTTTAAATTACAGCTTTATTAAGAGGAAACACAGATTTATTTATAGAGAACACTGATGGTTTCTAATGATGATCAGGGCTGCATTATGCTATTCACTGCAGCCCACATTCGGACAGCTTCAATTGTCTGAGTCACTAACAAAAACATTCTGGTACAAACACTGTCCTCCTTGATTCAAAGCAGTGGAATCCTACAAAAGCGGGCCTTGGAAAGAGCCAACCCCTGCCCTGAAATATCCTTTTCTCCTTGACCAACCCACATGAAAATGGCATTTCTGCCTTTGGGTTTAAAGACATTCTACCTCAAACAATTGCTTTTCCCTTGGCTTCTGAGACACTGCAAGATTCTTTTTTTTTTCCTCTTTGAATGTGTATGATTTTGTGGAAGTTTGGTCTTCACCCCAAGGTGCATCTTAAATCTCTTTGTGTTGTGTCAGGGTGGTATGTGTGTGTGTACTATGTATGTACATGCACACACACACACACACACACACACGCACACGAGTATTCAGATGGTTGCTCAAATTGCATGTCTTGGTACACATGCAAAGTTCAGAGGACAACCTTGGGCGTTGGTCCTTGCCTTCTACCTTGATTGAGGGAGGATCTCCAATAGATCTCCACTGTATCTACAAGAGTAGCTGCGGCTTCAGGGGCTCCTCCTATTTTTACCTCCCATCTTGCTGGAGGAGCACCAGGATTGCAGATGCTTGCTACTATGTTCATTCTATGGGTTCGCTCAGGTCGTTACTCAGAGACATTTCTCCAGGACCCCCTTTCAATCTTTTCTATCCCTCCCAATTCTTTATGGTAAATTTAGACTTTACCTTCTTAACCCAGAAGATACCTCTAAGCAAACAATGTTAATATAAACATTTCTATCTTTTTGCAGTCCACCAAGTATTTTGATATAATTCTGGAGCACCAGGTAAGGAAGTCAGTGGAGATGCTAAGTACGGGAAGCCACTCAGGCCAGCAGCAACAGATCCAGCACTCCAACGCAAGATTAGAGCCACTAATCCTGCAATCTCCTCCCCTGACAGTGCTTATGGGAAACGCTTAACTTCTGCCTCCAATCCCTGCCTGCCTCTAAATCCTTTGTCTTCATTTTCAGATCCTTCCCAGCACTGACACCGGATGTCTGGACAATATCTAAGTCAGTGTGCTTAACTAAACCCATTTAACTTATTGGCATCTAGCTTTCTTTTATCCAATTTATTTATTTTATCTAAATCAGCATTTAGTATACAAATTTTGAGGTTTGAAACATCACTTTAATGTTCTCATCAATGGCTTCTACTGTCTTTAGGATAATACAGATCCACCACGCCTAAACTCAGTTTGATCCCTACTTACATTTCCAAGTCACTTTTTCTTCTCCACAGAAACTTCCTACTACAGCCAGACTGGTCTATCTATGTCAAGATTTCAGAACTTCTCCATGGGATTTCCCTGCCTGCTCCCACCTCTGGCTAAGCAAATCCAAGATAGAGCTAAGTCTCTGCTCTTTTGTGGAGCATGTCCTGGCACCCTGGCACCCAGGAACATCCTGATCAACATTATGTCCTACTACTTAGGTGCCACATGCTCACATCTCCAGAGTCATTTGTTAGCCTGTGTCTTATGGATCCACAGAGGCAGACCTGTGTGTGAGAGTGTTTGGGTGGTGGATGCTCCAGTATTTCTTGGCTGATGATATAGCTGCCCCTCAGCATTTCCTGGAATTCAAATAATCTATCTATTAGGTTGTTAACTTGTGCAATGTTAGTCTTCTGGGATTAATGACTTCTTGGGAAAATGAAAGAAAAACCCTCAGCACCATCTCTGTGGGTCCCCAAATACATACAGCTGGGACTTAGTTTCCACAGTATGAAAAGTACTCGGAGGAATTCTTCTCCCATTGATGCCGCCAGTATCTGCAAACTGGTTGGTCAGACTAGAAAACACGCTGGTCGTACTTTGGCAATAGCCTTCCTAGACGGCTCCAGACCCAAAGAAAACAAGGGTCAAAGGCTAGTGCTCAGAGAAAAGCAAGACACTCAGCACTGTGTATTCTAGAGACAGAAAAACACCTCCCTTTCCTGTGTGAGGTCCCACCCGTGACCTTTACTAGTATTTCACCAATCAGTTGCTCTGGCTGAAAACAGAGGCTGAACACCAGACCACAGTGGGAGAACGGTAACTTAATCTAGGTCTTCAATCAGCTTCTCTGTTCTGCTCCTTCCTACTCTTCCACTCAATCCAAGCTTGCAGACGGCCAGCTTCAACGGTCAGATTCTGCTTCATGACTCAAAGGCTGGCTGAGGATATAAAGTAGCTCCTGGAAGCAGCACAAACATTTTTGGTATTTACAGTCACAACCAAGCACCCTGCACACAAGGTTTCACAAGGTCAGGCCAGAGACTCCAGGTCAGCACTTTGCAAAGATGGGATTCTATTAGCAGACTCTGAAGAAAACAGCATCCAATCTTGGGGGGCGGGAACATCAGGCAGATAAGAAGACTGCTCATGCCAAGCATTCTACTGCACCTGTAAGGCCTGCCAACTCGTGGGCATTTGTTTCTAAATGAAGTGGCCAACACAGATGATTCTGGAAATCTATTTTCTGTGTCAAATCAGTCCCACTAATGACTGCCAGATGTTGGGGGTGAGAGACCTGGAGGAAGGTAGGCATGGTTAGAAATGAGCAACACAGCCTGACATGGTGGTATATGCCTGTAAGCCTAGGACTGGCGAAGTGAAGGCAGGAGTATGTTGAGTTTGACGCCAGTGTAAAATATATATTACCATAAATTCTAGGCTATCCCAGTATGATGGTAAGTTTTAATTGTTTTCTTGACGAAATTTAGAATCTCCTGGGAAGAGTGTCTCAATGAGGTATTGTTTAGATCAGGTTGTCTTGTGGGCATGTCTATGGGGGTTTTATCTTGATAATTGAGGTGGCAAACTCCCCCACACCCACTGTGGGTGGCAGCAATCCCTAGGCAGGAGATCCTGAACTGTATTATCATGGAGAATACAAGAGGAGTGTAGGTTGCCTGCATTTATTCTCTCTGCTCTTGAGAGTGGATATGATTAGTGGCTTCATGTCCCTTGCTGCCTTGGCTTCCCAAAATGATAGACTGTAGCCTGGCATTGTGACCTAAAAATAAACCCTTCTCCCTTAAGTAGTTTTTTGCCAGGGTATTTTATCATAGCAACTAGAAAGGAAACTAGGACACCTGAACTATATAAGGAGACCCAACCTAAAAAGAAAAGCAAAAGAAAACAAACACCAAAAACAACAACAAAAGACAGAGGAAAGAAAAAAGAAGTGCACAACATGGGAAATCCTGGTAGTGACAGGGTATTATGAACCCTGACTATGTTAGCAGATACACACAAATAAAATTGCAAAGAGACTTATACATAGAGATACCAGAAAAACCAGGAAAATCAGAATGAGAGTAATGAGCTAACACATGAGGGGCAGTATAGCACTAGAGTTTTAAGACATGTTAGCATGGGATGAGGAGGAGGAACATCTGTATCATTTCTAGAATCGCTCTGTGAATCTATAATGATCTCCCAAGCAAACATTAATAATGGCAATTTTGAAATGTAGACTTCTAAAATAGAATGCAGGAGGATGCTACCTTATAGGTACAAATACAAAGATGCTGCTCTTAAAAAAAAGACCTGGACTTGAGACTTGGTATCGTTAAAGTTGGCGTTTACCAGATCACACTGCCAGTCACCTCACGTCTATTCGACCTTTGTTTATTGCGAGTGACCTTAGCCCCTTCCCAGTTAGGACGCTGCGCTGGTTTGACCTTGGGAAAGCAAGTTCCTCGTTTGTGCTAAGTGGTAATTACCATACATACAAAAAAGCTCATTTCAACATCAAAGTCAAAGTACTTAGTGCCACTTTTACAGTAAACCCTGACATTTTGCATTTGTACCCTTTTCTAGGCTGGATAAACACGAACTAAGTAAGTGCCTATTTCTACAAAAACCTTCATTCATCATTTCACTAGAACTTACAAGGCATTTTGCTAAGGCCAGGGAGGCTACCCCCCCCCCCCCCCCCCCGGTGTTTTGTATTCTGGTAGAAATTGCCATCACTTACTTTCCTTGTGAAGCAGGGACACCTAAAACCCAGCAAAGGCTGACAGCCTAGCATTTTAGGGGTCACAACACAGCCCATGCCATTGCTTGAAGCAGCAAGCTAGGCCCTGCAGTTCTTTTCTAAGTCTCCAAAGAGAAGCAGAACAGTGTCTTCACTCACCAATGTCATTGCTGCGGTCTGAGAGGTCCTTGTCGAGGGTGCCAGAGAGTGCGCTGCCCGCCAAGTCAATCTTTGGACTGTCACCCCTACATTAAAAACACAAGTCCAGACATTTAATAATCAGTGTGCCCTTGTCATTCTGTCCACATTCTGGCTGCACACACATTACGGAGGGTGGTGTGGGGGGGGGGGCGGCGGTGAATGGCACTGTTACCTGCAAAAGGAGCCAAAGGGAGGTAGTGAAAGCCAATAAACTGTCCGGCCACACGGGCTGTGGTATAAACTGGCCAGCAGACTGGATGGCCCTCTGTTCTGTGCATATTTTCTAAGATGGCTATTTTAATAATGACCCTTTGCCAAAGCACTTCTAGCCACAAACCCTCCCGCTGTCTCCACAGGATGCGACACAGGCTTGTTCCTGCCCCATGGCCAAATAAGCACTGGCAAACTGGCGGCTTCCCTTTTAAGGAACACAGAATTTAGCCAATGCTTCTTGTCAAAGGTCAGCTACTTTTAACCTTGAGAAAAGGGTTCTCTGGCCTGGGGCTGAGGCATCGGCCAGGCTGTTGACAGGCATAAGGTGTCAAGTTGAGGTCTGGCAGCCTGAAGGCTGGCACTGGGGTACAAGTCTATAAAATTAGATTGCTTCTGAGTGGTCATGCCCTACCCCCACTCTATGCCCATTATGCCACGAGTGACTTCTCTCAGAATCTGGGCTGGAAGAAGCCCACATGTGGATGGGAATATGTCTCCAAGATAAGGAAAGACACAGTTTCTTTGTAGACTAGCCTGAGATCCCCTCCATATCCCTCCAAAAAGGCAGCTCTTTGGCCCTATTCAGGAGATGAGCCCCAAATAAAGTTATCCGAGGACTGATCCTCACCATGAAATGTTGAAATAATTGTTCCTATCAAAGCAATAGAAATAGTCCATCTCACAGCCTTTGCAAGTTACCATGGCCTGAAGTCAGAATATACCAGGAACAGACTCACTGCCCCAAACCTCTGTCCGATGGGAGTATGGAGAGGCCCAAGGTGGGAAGTACCTCCTCTGGAAAGACATAGACCACAGGTCCACAAGGCATGATGACTACAGGCCACGGTCCTGAGTAGGGCTGGGGAATTCGGGGCACATGGAACATGATAATTGGGCATTGGGGGAAATAAAAAGACATACCTATTAGAGGCAGGACTGTGCCCTGGGGAAATGGCTCGCTGAATTAAAGCTCTTATCACACAAGCAGGAGGGCTTGAGTTCAAAATTTACAAACCCACATAAAGCCCGGCCCAGTCATATATGTCTGTAATTGCAATGCCCCTAAGGTAGAGATTGAGGCTGGACGAAGGCGTGAGAACAAGAAATCTTATCTTACACAACGTAGAAGGCAATGACTGACACCTGAGGTGATTCTCTGAGCCATGCGTGCAAATGCACACACTTAAAAACATGAAAGAGGAAGAGAACAGGAAAAAAGGAGAAGAGGGTGGGACTGAGCAGAGAAGCAAGTGTACATGAGGTGACCAAGGGTCCCAGCACTACAGCTTAAAGTCCTCAGAGGAGACAAACTGGCAAGATTAGCATGGGCAAGGATGTATGGGTTATGTGTGTATATTTGTGAGTGTGTGCTTGTGTGTGTGTGAGTGTGTGTGTGTGTGTGTGTGTGTGTGTATGTAAGTTTATAAGTACAAGCTGCTTTAGTATTGTTTAGATGAGTTTAGGGCTGAACTCTTGAAATCGGTTAACTTATCAGGGGCTCATCCCTGGAGATGACTGGCCTTCCCTCTCCCAGCAATCATCTTCTAGGAATGAAGCCCCGTGAGAGTCCCCCAGTTCACACTGGCATGTCAGCATGTCTGTGGTGAAGAACTCATGGAAGGAGCCAGATCTCTCTTTTCTCAAGGAAACAGCCAACTTTAACTCTCACATACTCCTACCTAGAGGGCAGAGAGGCAAGAACTACCGGTATCTTGTTTCCCGTGTTGGGCCTTCACTGAGGGTAACGTGTCACAAAGCCTGCTCTAGAATGTGCATTATGGAACTTGCTGGATCAGAGCGAGGTTGAAACAGAAGTCCAGGAAGAACATGATCTACTGGAGAGCTTGGAAGGGAAATATCTTCAGAGATGGGCCAGGCCTTTATTTACTATCTCATCCAACATCCTAAGGCTTTGGAGTCCCCAACCGGGGACCACCTCAGACTCCCTTTCTATATAGGACAACCAAAATTTAGGGCCCTTAAGGCTGCTGCCTTGGGCATATACCAAGCCATTTGGTGTGGTAGGATGCGGGGGGGGGGCAGGGAGGAGGTATTTAAAAACTTTTGATTTTCTGGGCCTTCGCATCCACTCATTTGAAGGTACAGTCAACTTTCTACGAGTTCTGCACACAGAGATTCAACTAACTGTACAACTCAACAATAAAACCACAATGACCAGAGTTAGGCATTTCTCAAAAGGGGATATCCACATGGACAATAGGTACATAAAAAATAGCTCAAAATCACTGTAACAATCAGGGAAATGCCCATCACAACCTTACATTGTTTAGAATTTCTAGTAACAAATGGAAAACACTTAGCTGGCAGTGATAACGCATGCCTATAACTTCAGTACCTTAGAGGTGGAGGCAGGAGGATTACAAGCCTGAGATCAGCCAAGGATACATAATGGAAGCAGGAGGATTACAAAAGTCAGTACAGCCTGGGTTACATAGTGATGGCTCCCCGCCTCAAGGGAAAATCACAGGTGCTGGAAAGATGAAATCCCAGTAACCTGAGTTCAATTCCTGGAGACCACAGAACGTGGAAGGAAAGACCAACTCCATAAAGTTGTCCTTTGACCTCCACACACCCCCACACGAATATTTTTTTTAAATTAACACTGATCTCAAAGAAATAGAAAACTGAACAGTGATTACCAAAGCCTGAGGAAGGTGTAGAGAAGAGAGAAATGGAAAGATAATTAATAAATCTATGGCCACAGGTGGGCATAGGAATAACTTGTAATGCTCTATAGAATGACTAGAAATTGTAGCCAACAGCAATTGATTAAATATTTCAAAATTGCTAATAGGGTTTTTGAACATTCCCAACATAAAGAAAGAATAAATACCTGAGGTGACAGATAAGCCAATCATCCTGATAGGATCAACAATGCACAAAAGGAGACAGAGACAGAGACCCAAATTGGAGCACCGGACAGAAATCTCAAGGTCCAAATCAGGAGCAGAAGGAGAGAGAGCA
>NC_022026.1:49742123-49762250 GCF_000317375.1 Microtus ochrogaster
AAAGAATAAAGGCTCTTTGCTTTAAAAAAATAAAATAAAATGTCACACTATACCCAAAAATATATACAATTAACTATTTTCCAATGAAAAACAAAAATATTTGTGCTGGGGATAGAGTGTTACAATAGAGTTTTTGCCTAGGACATGTGAAGCCCTGAGTTCAGTGGATAGTATCACAGTAAATACAGTTGTACTTTAGAAAAAAAAATAAGGGGACTGGAGAGTTAAGAGATTGTATTGCTCTCGCAGAGGACCCGAGTTCAGTTCCCACAGCCATGCTGGGTGGCCCATAACCATCTGTGACACAAGCACCAGGGGATCTGACCCCAGTTTCTAGTCTCCACCAGCACCTACACTCAAGTGTGTGTGTGTGCATGCGTACATGCAAATACACATTCTTTTATGCAGGCACGCAGTTTAAAAAGTTGAAATGTGTTAGCATGTGACCTCCACAGGGAAACAGTAGTGATAGCTAATATTGACAGGCTCTAGAATATAGATCCTGGGATCACAAGCCTCTAGGAGTGCCTGCAAGGGGGTCTCTAGACTGTATCAACGGAGGTAGGACGATTCACCCCAAATGTGGGTGATACCACTTCAGGGTTGGGGGTCCTGGGCTGACTAAAAATGGGAAGGCAAGCAGGGCAGGAGTATTCATCTCCTTCTGCTTCCTGCCTGTAGATGCCATGCCATTCCTGTCACAGTGTCAAAGATGTAAAAAGAGAAATCTTCACTGTTTCATTTTCTGGTTTCCTGGGAGTCCTTGAAAGGAAGGGCTCTGCTGAGAGGGGAGCTTCCAGAGCTAAGGAGACAGTTTCCTTGGGAGAGAGGAGGGAGGAAATGGGGCAAAAGCTGTGAGAAGGGGCAGGAGGGGTAAGCAGATGAGGAGTTCTAGGAGCGAGTGCTGGGTCCTGATTAGCTCACTTCAGAGCTGCATGGGCCAGAGTCAAGACTGGGCAATTCTGGGGATCCCAGCAGTCTCCCCTCACAGATGACACTACAGCCTAGCCACTCTCAGTTTTGTTTTACTCTGTCTGAGAAATAAAGGATTCCCACTTGGTCTATCTATACGCAATCATGTATGAGGGAATCATGTATGTCTTCTGAACAATTTTTCCCACCTTTCTTTAAATACAAAAGATTTATATTTATGAAAAAAAAAGTTGAAACGAAAAAAAAATGAAAATACTTAGGGGAAAGTCACATGTTGATCGTAGATTTTTCTTGTCAGCATTCCATAAAGAGTACGGGAATAACACCATAGCATGATATCTAGAGTGAAGCATGATTGTAAGTAATAAAGGTGATTCAAAGTACAGGGAACACTGGGTACACTATATATAAATATTATACCATTGTATTGGAAGGATGAGTGTGCTTGGCTTTTGGCATCCGGGAAGGAAGGCTTCTGAAAGCTGTCAAAAGGCAAGCTGGTTTGACATCCTGGTGGGCAGCTGAAGCACATCAGAGGAGCTGATGGCGAGGAGGAGGGTTGCTTCTGAACTGATCGCATGTTCTTCAAAATTTGACTGCTTCAGAACGCATGGTTTCATGATGTATTTTGGCTACTCTCAATCTTAGAGCTGCTGCGTACTTCTTTGAGTTAACTGGAAGTTTCTTAGCAAATGAGAGCCTATCTCAAGGGCTGGAGATGACTTCAGTGCCCATTATTACTATATAACTCAACTATTTTATTCTTTTATAGGTCTTTATTTTTCTTTCGGAAATAGTGTTTTAACCTTTTAGTTTATTTTCTATATTTGTGCGGGGCATGTCTGCATGCATTTGAGTGGTATATGTGTTGATGGTATACATATGCGTACATATGCAGTCCGGGAATGATACTGGCTATCTTCCTTGATCACTCTCTCCTTATTTGTCACTCTTAGGCTCCACCCACATGAAGATATGGTCATGCAGTGTTTTTCTCTTCTCCTCAAGTTTATTTCACCTGCTATACCATGAAATTTTGAAAGTTACTCAGATCTGTGGAATACCACAGGACAAATTAATTGAGTTTTAAGAATAGAATATAGATTTTAAGTGTTCATATGCTTTGAACCCACTTCTGAGCCATAGTTTGGACCATATGAAAGATATAGTCTGTAATAAATAGGTTCTATGCATTGTTGTATTGTTTACAATGAAGAACGCCCCCCCCACAAAAAAAAACCCAATGGATTATTTTACATGTAGGGAAACATTTGAGTAAACCATGACATTTGATGGGCTTTTATGAGGCATTTGAATGGCACTTACAAACAGGTTTCTCCTGACAAGAATGAATGCCTACATTGCAATGTTAGAGAAGAAAGGCAGGGTAATGATGGCACGCACAGGAATATGCATCCTCCCACATGCCTCCCTATGTGTTAGGAAGAGGAATTCTTTTTTAAGACTAGAAGAACATTTATGGCAGTTATTCCTGGGAAGTCTGATGAGTGATTTTTTCATTACCCAGCTCAGTGCCTGAAAAATACCTGTGGAATCCAGGAACACTGGCCAAATTTTTTGAAATGGGAATGCATTATACAGTTGTATAATAGATGCATTTTCTCCAAGTCATAAAGTTTTATGATCGTCTATATGATAACACCTGTGTAAGATTGACAAAAACCAAGCTGAATCATATACAGGAAAAATATGGGCAAGTAATATTTTTTTAAAATGTGAATAGTACTTGTCTCAGGAATAAGTTTATAGGGGGGTTTTCCTTCTATTTATTTTTAAAGATTTATTTTCCCTTCTATTCATGTGTATGTTTGTTTATCTGTGTGAGTGTATGCTATCTGAGTGCAGGAAACCAAAGATACCATTGGATTCCCTGGAGGTGGAGTTATAAACAATTGCCAGCCACCTGACATGGGTGCTGGGAATTGAACTCAAATTCTCTGGAAAAACAATAAGTACTCACAACTGCTGAGCCATCTCTCCAGCCCCTTTTTCTTGTATTCACATTTTTCATTTATTATAGTGCTGGAGAGATGGCTCAGAACTTAGGAACACTTGTTGCTCTTGTAGAGGACCTGGGTTTAGTTCCCAGCACCCTCACAGTGACTCACAACCATCTATAACTCCAGTTCCAGGGGATGTTTTGCCTGCATGTATGGATGTGCACGGAGTACATGCCTGGTATTTGTGGCGGTCAGAAGAGGTAGTGCTTGGATTTGAACTTAGGTCCTTTGGAAGAGTAGCAAGTGGTCTTAAATACTAAGCAAGCTCTCGGGGCCATGCAGAAGAGAATCTTGTCATGTCTTCCCTCCTAGTATGAGTCTATAACTATGATAAGCTAAATGTCTGCTGTTTACACTGCTCAGGTAGTTTGTTATGATAGCCTGGGCAAATTAATACAGCATTAAGTCTAAAGAATTGAATACATTCTAACATAGCATCCATCAACACAGAACTTTTGCTGTAAAGGGCATTTGGGGTTCACAACTAATAGAAATATAGAATATAATACAAATGAAAAATACAATTGAAAATAACACATAGCTACTAAAGGCTCTATCCCCAATTTCAGGATCTCTGTTCTGATGGCATTTGATAAAAAGGAAAAAATATATCAGTTGTTAGGGTGACTTCCTCTCGAATGGCATTTGTAGTGAACTCTTGCCAAGGAGGCTTTCTACCTAAGGGGATAGTTTCATGCTTCTGTGGCTTATCTGAGGCTCTACAGGCTGAAGCATGGGGAACCAGCCTGAAGAAATAGGAACTAACCATCTCCAAGTGACTTCCCTAGATTCCAGAACATGGACCACACTTGGATAAGGAGACTGGAATACTGGCTCTTCTCTCTAATTGAGCTCTCTGATCCCTCATGCCAAGAGCTAGACACGGGTTTCAGTTGAAATGCTCTTCTATCTAGAGCTAGAAGCAAGCCTATTTTGAAAACACAGTAGGTGTAGTTTAAAAAAAGTTCTGATCCTTCCAAGTAGGGAAGCTGCAGCTGGTGTTTTGACAGTGTTCAGACTGTGGGTGTGTAAGCATTTTACAATGTCTATTTGTAAATGCCTTTCACTATATTTATAGCCTCTTTACAACAATGCTAATGAATTTCAGTCCTGAGAAATACCAGAATTTCTGAAATTTACTGAAGCACAAGTCTCTAGTGGATGATACCCAATGGGGATGCAGCTCTTGATGGTCTCCATTCTACCACAGTCTGTTCACTACAAGGGTACCATTTTTTTTCCAGAAAGGATGCTGTTGAACCCTAAAAAAGAGAAAGGAGCTCATTCTTTCATCATTTACTGGCTCCTGCCAGCGTTTTTCCTCTGTTGGGTTTCTATACCCACAACAATTAAAAGGAGAACACAGGAGAAGGCTGGTTATGAATAGCACCATCTAACCAAAGACAGCAGAACAAGGCTGTCCAGACTCATACCCCCTCCTTCTAAAGGAACATTGGGGAAGAGGGTATAGGAAGATTGTAAGAGCCAGAAGTGGTGGATGACGAGTAGGAAACAGTTTTCCTGGCATATCAGGGCATGGACACATGTAAAATCACAGCTGTTGTGATAATACACACAAAA
Organism: Microtus ochrogaster; assembly: GCF_000317375.1. Lineage (NCBI taxonomy): Eukaryota > Metazoa > Chordata > Mammalia > Rodentia > Cricetidae > Microtus > Microtus ochrogaster. The sequence continues at coordinate 49,746,659 of NC_022026.1, forward strand.
GCTCAAGCCAAACTAAATCCCAGCAAGGAGGGGTAGGTAGGCATAAAGTCCCACCCCTAGCTGAGCATCCAGTGTGACCCAATGGGAAAGAAAGAGTCAGTTTTCTTTAAGACTGTGGCCCCTGGTAGATTGACAGTACTCGTCTAAGAGTATGTGAGCAGTGCAAACTGGCTTAATGAGTTAAAAAAAATAAACACAGGGCACAAAATTCAGTGGATAGGGCAAGGAGATGGATCTGAGAGGAGTTGAGGAGGGAGTGGATACCATCAAAACACATTGCACAACATTCTCCAAGGACTAACAAAAATGAAAAAAAAATACGAAACTAAATAAAGAAGCTTAAATTTGAAATCAAAATGATTCTATTTCCATATTTTTTTCGTAGAAGTTTTAGTTTGACACTTGCATGATAGGTAACTGAATACCATAGAAGTCCCCTTGCTTTCTTGAGCAAGGAAGCTAAATCACAGACGTCTGAGCAGTCCTAATAGGGAGAAACAGATCCTAAGATCCCATTAAATAACAGCAGCAGCTACCGCTTGCTCAAGGACCATCACCTATTAGGTAATGAGACAGAGTCCTTCATGTATGGAGTTTTCCACCCTCACAATCACCAAAGGAGCTATTCACTATGCCTTGGGGAATCCCTCGCAGAGTAGGGTGGGTAACGAAGAATGCTGTTATGGGTAGCTTCCAGCTTTTAGTCCTTCCAGAGAGAGACTTGGCTGAAGAGAGCCTCCTTAGCCAACATGGGACAACTCAAGTGGACAATTTTGGCTACAGAGCGCCCTGCGGACCTCACAGGGGCTTGTGGAACCATTATGACAATTTAACTTTTCCTCTGCCTGATCCTGCTTCTGCGGGCATGAAGCCCCACAACATAGCCCCACGTTCTGCTGGCACAGTCTGATTCCTGAGGAACTGCCCCTGTGCATATCTTCCTTCTCATTATATAGTGAAAGAAACTGAGGCTAAGTGAGGCTAAGTCACTTGCCAATGAAAAATCACAAAAGTATTCAAGTCCCAGGATCTAGATTTGAACCTGTTACCTCTAACTGCAGAGACCAATAGCACTTCTCTAAGTGGACTTGTTTATTTACTCATTTATTTACTCATTTATTTATTTATTTATTTATTTATTTATTTATTTATTTATTTATTTATTTTTTGGTTCTTCGAGACAGGGTTTCTCTGTGGTTTTGGAGCCTGTCCTGGAATTAACTCTGTAGACCAGGCTGGTCTCGAACTCACAGAGATCCGCCTGCCTCTGCCTCCTGAGTGCTGGGATTAAAGGCATGCGCCACCACCGCCCGGCTCATTTATTTCTTTAGACGCAAGATCTCTTGTTTCCCAGGTTGGCCTAGAACCTTCTATATAGCCAAGAATGACTTTGAACTTCTGAGCCTCTTATCTCCACTGAAGCTGTTTTATTTTTCAAGTCTCTTGATCTTCAAGGTAGAGGACCTGGCCTTGGGGACAGTGAGTCACCGACAATACCAGGCTATGTGTTACCCTTGCTTACTCCCAGTTGGGTAAATAATTTTTGCTCCCAAATGAAGAGGTGCCAATAATAAACAAAAAGCATGCATCCAGTGTGACCCAATGGACCTGAGACAACATAGGGCTCGTGCATAGAGGAGAATGTGGAAGACGCACAACCCTGTGCAACCCTTGAGAGCATGAACTCAGCCAGTGGCATGGCCTAATTTAGCCCAAGCTGGGACAGTTAAGCCAAGACATGTGGGATGGAAATGGTGTTGAAGAATGCAAGAAGCCAAAAGAAGCACACTAACAAATCTATGACAGTGCTACCAGCATCATCACAGAAAACCACCAAGCAGATACCAATCTTTTAGAGCTATGTGGAGATGAAGCAAGAAAGAACAGTTCCTACAGAAAAAGACTCCAAGTCTGTATGGGGATTTCATTAGCAGCCCCCTTCCCGCAACATCATGTGCTACCATAATGCAAATCTTTCAGCTTTAGATGTTTTAAAAAGAAAGTATGGGGTAGGGGGGCAGAGTTGAGAAGGACTAGAAAAGAAAATTTAAAGAAGCCCCATTTCCCATGTGCAGGCAACCACTAGGGCACACAGGGTGAGTCTTCTAATTTTTACCACCTCTCATTCCACTCTGGAACTGTGACGTCATAGAAATGATTACACTTTTCAAAGGTGATATCACAGAGAAACTGCTTGTGCTGCTCTGTCTCCTTCCTGTCTCCCAACCAGGAAATCTTACTCATTATCCCTCTGTACTGTGAAACATGGAGAAAGTCTTTGTGCATCCATCCAATAACATCTCATCCCAGTGATGCCCCCAAGATGCGAAGGCTAAGGGCAGTGCACTGCTGTGCACTTTAGTTTATCTCAACTGGAAACAACCTAGACACATCTGGGAAGAGGGAATCTCAGCGGAGGAATTGCCTTCATTAGATTGGCCTGCAGGTAAATCTGGAGAGGCATTTCCTTGATTGATGATTGATTGGGGTGGGGAACAGCTCATTACAGGTAGTGCCACCCCTGGTTTCTATAAGAAAGGAAGATGAGCAAGTCACAGGAAGCAAGCCAATAAGCAGCATTCCTCATGGTCTCTGCTACAATGCCTGCCTTCAGTTTCCTGCCTTGGCTTCCCTTCATCATGGACTGTAAACCTGAAGCTAAATAAACCCTCTCCTCTTCCATTTGACTTTGTTTAGTGTTATATCATAGGAATAGAAAGCAAACTGGGACAGTAACTCCCCTGGCTACCTGCTTAATATCTCAGCCTTCAGCTTTGAATTAAATGTTGGGCAGGGACTACCCAGCTCCATTTCCTGCTTTGTTACAGGCCTCTGCCTGAATTTCTCTGCGCAGAGGGCGGAATGGATGGGCACAAGGCCTGGAAGCTGATGGACAGCAGAGCAGGAACCAGATAGAGATTGCTGATGCCTAGCTTTGTCTTTTTCTATCATGCTTGAGATGGTGATAATACAAAGAGTCCTCTCCACATTCGTGTATTTTATTCTTGAAGGGCTTTCTCTTTCAGAGTAGTAACTGAAAGGGGACTTACAAATGTGGAGAGCATCTAGGAGCATTCTGCCCCACAATATACCAAGCCCTGGAGGAGGAACCTTCCATCAAGAAGGGGCAAAACGGGTTTCCTTTATTCATTCCCAGAAAAGTGCCATGCTGAGATCTTGGATTCTCCACATAACCATCTTATAGACAAAACATGTCCCAGGCACCACAGACTTCAGGATTCAGAAAGTAGTCCCAGTGAATTATGGGACTGCTCAAGTAATGCCAGGGACACAAGAACCAGAGTGATTTTGCTGGCAGCTTTCTTACAATGCATGTCTTCACCCCGATGAACACAAGCAAGCTCTGCTATTTATAGGAGGTGAAGGCATTCTGGAAGGTGACAGGACATTTCTCACTCAATTTCTCTCCCAATCTCTATGCTTTGTACAGACTCTGTAAGGACACCTGCAAGTGGACCTCCCCCTCCAGAGCCCAGCACCCCCAGAAGGGCAAAGGAATGATGTCATCCGCAGATTTCATTTCTACTTCCCCATCTTGGTGTTTCAAAGGCAAATGAGGGTCTTGAAAGAAGCTGGGCCCAGCTCTTGTCAGTGTCAGGAGGAGAGAGAACTCATGATTGAGCGACTGTGAGGACAGTCTGGAGGGTGCCACTTAAGAGGAAGAGCAGTAAAAAGATAGCAGCGGTAGGAAAATCATTCTAGAAACCAAATGGCACTGGGAGGAGCTGATACCTCCTAGTGTCTCATGCCCTATTCTGGCCGCCCAGTGGCAGGAAAATCAATGTGGCCCAGTCAGGGCTAAACCCTGTCACTACTTCTGGATTTTGCTGCAGCAAATCAATTGCACTGTATGTGTGGGTGGGAAGAGAGAAGAGTGCAAATACAAATGCAATTTGGTCAGCACGTAACATCGCCAAACCCCCAGCATGAGAGGCTTCCCTTGAACCTGCTGGTGTTCTTCTGCATTATGTGTTCACTGTCCCCTCCATTCCCAGCCTCCTCTTCCTGACACTGTCACTGTTTCTAGGGGATACTATGTGCTTTGACTCCCTGGTGGCTTTCTGATCTGCTGTCTGTGGGGGTACATGTTTCTAGCTCCTCAGGGGGTTCCAGAACATGACCTGCTTTCCACTATATGAGAAAACTCTTCCATTCAAGGGAGGGGAAAATGCAAATAGATGTGGTGCTATCTCTAAAGTTTTCATGCTAGGAGTTAGGGCCTAAAGCACAGTGACTTCTTTAAACTCTACACAAAGCTAGAGAAATGATTCAGAAGTTAAGAGCACTAAAACACCTGGGCTCTATTCCCAGTACCCATAGTGAGGATGACAACCCTCCGTAACTTCAGTGCCAGGGGATTCAACGCCCTCTTCTGGCTTCTGTGGCTGCTGCACACACAAGGTGCACAGACGTATGTGCAGGCAAAACAACCATGCACATAAAATTAAAACTAAAAATGCTCTCCACACCTCCCCTCAGGAACTTGGAGAGGAAAGGGTTTATTTTGCCTTATAGCTTTTAGTTCATAACTGAGGGAAATCACGGCAGGAGCCTGGCTGCAAGAACTGAAGCAGAGGCTGCAGAGAATTGCTGCTTACTGGTTGACTCCCCAGGGCTTGTTGAGCTGGCTTTCTTAGAACACTCAGGACTAATTGCCCACAGGTGGCATAGTGTACAGTAAACTGGTCCTCCCACCTCAATCATCAAACAAGAAAATGCACCACAGGCCAGTCTGGTTGGAACATTTTCTTACTGTAGGTTCTTGAATCTAAAGTGACTCTAGTTCATATCACATTGACATGAAACTAGTCAGCATATGACATAACTGGATATCAACATGTAGAAGAATAAAAATAGACCCATATCTATCACCATGCACAAAACTCAAGTCCAAATGGATCAAAGACCCCAAGATAGAGCCAGATATACTGAAGCTAATAGAAAAGAAAGTAGGAAGTACACTTGAATACATTGACACAGGAGACCGCTTCCTAAATATAACCAAAGTAGCACAATACTGAGAGAAACAATTAATAAATAGGACCTCCTGAAACTGAAAAGCTTCTGTAAAGCTAAGGTCACAGTCAATAAGACAAAATGGCACCCTACAGAATGGGAAAAGATCTTCACCAACCCCATATCAGACAGAGGGCTGATCTCCAAAGTATACAAAGAACTCAAGAAATTGGTCACCCAAAGAACAAAAATCCAATAAAAATTGGGGTATAGACCTAAGCAGAGAACTCTCAACAGAAGAATATAAAATGGCTGAAAGACACTTAAGGAAATGTTTAACATCCTTAGTCATCAGAGAAATGCAAATCAGAACAACTCTGAGATTCCATCTTACACCTGTAAGAATGGCCAAGAAAAAAAACACTGATGACAACTTATGCTAGAGGAGATGTGGCATAAAGGGAACACTCCTCCACTGCTGGTGGGAGTGTAAACTTGGTGTGGGACAATTGTCTATATTCTGTCAGTTATGTTTTAAATAAATGTTGATTGGCCAGTAGCTAGGCAGGAAGTATAGGCAGGACAACCAGACAGGAAGTAGAGGCAGGGCAATGAGAACAGGAGTATTCTGGCAAGAAGGAAGCCCTTTCAGCATTCCTGTCCAGACACTGAAGAATCAGGGTATGACCTGCCCTGCTGAAAAAGGTACTGAGCCATGTGGCTAACATAGATAAGAATAATGGGTTAATATAAGATATAAGAGTAAATAAAAAGCCTGAGCTAATGGGCCAATCAGCTTTATAACTTATGGAGATCTCTGTGTGATTTTCTTTGGGATTTACGGGCTATGGGAACTGGGCAAGACAGAAACCACAACAAGCAGGCCCTCATGTTACACAAACTGGTACAGCCCCTTTGGATATCAGTATGGTGATTTTTCAGAAAAATAGGAAACAACCTTCCTCAAGATTCAGCAATACCACTTTTGGGAATATACCCAAAGGATGCTCAATTGTACCACAAGGTCATGTGTTCAACTATGTTCATAGCAGCATTATTTGCCATAGCCAGAACCTGGAAATACCTAAATGCCCCTAGACCAAAGAATGGATAAGGAAAATGTGGTACATTTACACAATGGAGTACTACATAGCAGAAAAAAGTGACATCTTGAAATTTGTGGGCAACTGGATGGATCTAGAAAACATCATATTGAGTGGGGTAACCCAGACCCAAAGACAAATATAATATTAGTCACTCATAAGTGGCTTTTAGTAATAAAGCAAAGAAAACCAGCCTACAATTCATAATCCCAGAGAACCTAGACAACAATGAGGACCCTAAGAGAGATATACATGGATCTAATCTACGTGGGAAGTAGAAAAAGACAAGATCTCCTGAGTAAATTGGGAGCATGGGGACCATGGGAGAGGGTAGAAGGGAAGGGAGGAGATAGGAAGGGAAGGGAGCAGAGAAAAATAATATAGCTTAATAAAAACAATTTTTAGGAAACTAGTTAGAATACCCCCACACAAACACACATGGATACACATAAAGTCAATTGAAAAATAAAAATTTTTTTTTTTTTTGGTTTTTCGAGACAGGGTTTCTCTGTGGCTTTGGAGCCTGTCCTGGAACTAGCTCTGTAGACCAGGCTGGTCTCGAACTCACAGAGATCCGCCTGTCTCTGCCTCCCGAGTGCTGGGATTAAAGGCGTGCGCCACCATCGCCCGGCTTGAAAAATAAAATTTTAAGAGAGAATCCTTCATCTCAACTTGTAGAAAAGAAGAAAAGTACTAAAACAGTCATGTAAGGCATCATTACAAATTTTCAAAACAAAGCACTTAAGCAATTCAAACTCCAAATGATGATATAAGTACCCTGGTGCACATCTTGCAGGCCAATGCACGGAACACTTACATGTACTCATTCATTCACCAGTCTTTGTTCTTCCTTTGTAATCAATAGGCTCACTTAAATCTATTGGTTCACTTATACCAAAGGGGGTCTTCTTGATGCTATTTTTCTGGTAGACACAGGGACTATATACCCCATATCAATCAGTACCTAGGGGCTTATTTCCTGCTGAGTTGTAACCTAGGTGCATAAACAACCAGGATGCCTTAGTCAATCTGACAAAAACATAACTTCTAGGCTGGTAAGTCGGTCTCAAGAGATAGAACTACTATTCTCTAAGCACTTAGTTACGTGTGGTACATAAATGCTTACTTAATCTTTGCCTCCAAGCCCATCAATCACTCATTCTCCTATTTCTCTTGCAATCACTCTCAGTGGGGGGAATGCACCCCCACCGCACTGCCGTATCCTGTGCTAGCTCCAATCCTCTCAGCAGAGGATAGTGTTACGGCTTGAGTACAACATGTGCCCCGCAGGCTCACGCCTTGAACACTTGGTCCTCCTACCTGGTACTGCTATTTTGGGCATGCTGTGGTCACATTAGAAGATGGAGTCTACCTAGATGAAATGGGTCACTGAAGGTGTGTCTTTGAAGGTTATTTTTTTATTCTCAGCCCCCTCATGTCTTTCTGCTTCCTGTCCATTATGAGCTAAACAGCTCTCTGCACCCACACTCTTGCTGACACAATGTTCTGCCTAAGCACGTTGCACCAAACAACATGGAATAACCCTACCAGGCCATGAGCCAAAATAAATTCTTTTTTTCTTCCTGTTTTCTCCAGGTGTTTGTCCACAGCAACAAAGTAACACAGATTTGGGAGGTGAGCAGACGTTCTGCTCACAACCCCACGCCCAGGTTCTAGTATCACATCTTTCACATCCCAAGCCAAAGCATAGCATCCTCTGAGAGTCTGAGGCCAGTAGTCAATGCCCCTACATCCATCACCTCCTCACTGAATGGCCTGCATAGACCTCACACTCTCAGCCACAAGCCAAAGTAGAGGCTATTAACTTGGCTTTGCCAGATAATAGACAGAGCCCGAAGACTATGTCTCTCAAGTCCTGATATTGCAGGATCAAGATCATACCTCTCACCATCTTTCAGAAGTCTTATCCTCTGGAGTCTAAACTGTCTGCTCACTTTTAAGTATTTATCACAGATTCATCAAGCCCCAGAGCACAGTGCTATCCCTGTGGGAGAACACTAGCTTACAGAACCCTAGCCTCCCCCCTCTTCTTTCATCAACCTCTTAAGCCTTTCCCCATGACGGCCACCTGGGTGATCCATTCCCAACAGTGCCTTTTCCTTCCCCCATGCCTTGCACGCTGTGGACTATGGACAGGTTCCTCTCAGTAACAGTCAAACAGCACAGACTCCTGTATTCCCCGTTCAGCTCTCAACTTTCCCCGCTTCACCCTAGCTTGCCTGACTTCCCCTAACACCTACTAGCTGTGCCTCCCTCCCTTTCATGGAGACCCCATGTCTGTTACCTATGCCTTAGGATATACCTGCTCCTTTCATGCGGAGCACAGGCATTCGCAGCAGGTTGCAGGTAAATCAGTGTCTTTCCCCCCTCTCTTCCTTTCCCCTCCCTCCCTCCCTCCCTCCCTCCCTCCCACTATCTCTCTCCTGAGAGCAAAAGTCCTTCTCTAGCTTCCTCATTCTTTAGAAGAAAAAGAAAACTGATTATGACTTTGGGTGTCTGGGTTGCTGAGGATTGACAAACCTGTTTCTGTCTAACCTCTAGCCGGCTTGCTTCTACCTCCCTTCCTTTGGCGGCAAGCACCTGCTCTGCTCCTCAGGTTTCTGGTTTTCTGTCTTTTACAAAAGACAATTTGTAAAGCCCATGTCAATTTTCTTTTTCATCATGTCCTTACTTTCTTCTTTTTACTTTTGGGCCCTTCTGCAAAGCGTTAGGCTCTCTTCTCACAGATGCTTCTGAATCTATTTTTATTAAGTCGGTAATAGAAACTATTAAACTTATAACCCCACAACACACACACACACACACACACACACACACACACACACACACGCACACCCGTGCATGCTAACTGAGATCTATTTATGTTCAGGCATCAAAACAGAGTAGACAGAATGGTCATTGGGTCGCCAGCAGCTCCTCTGTTATTGGGTGGGTTGCACAGGGTGAGCAGATTCAGTTCAACGCACCATGAAATAATAACCAAGGCCCAGAAATTGAGAAGACACTTGTGGCCTATAGAACTTTCCCAACATCACTCGATTTGTTTTCTTTCTTTGCCATCCCCGTTCTTTAATTTAGGGTCTCACTACATAGTCCCGACTGGCCTGAAACTTGTGATGCTCCCGCTTCCGCTTCCCAAGTGCTCGAGCGACACGTGAGCCACTACTGCACGTGGCACTCACCATTTTAAAGTTAAGCCTGGTAGCAGTTTTGGAAGTCATTTTTCATATTAAAATTACATATGCGCTTTCTAGAAATCAGAGGACCCTTCTTACCAGCGCTGAGGAATGCAAATACCTGAGGAAGACACTAGGCACTGCCGTGTCCTTACAGGGTGCTTCAACTTGCTTAGACTGGACACGAACTTCTTTGCTGGTGCCCTTCTGGTGTCCTTTTGATGTCCCTGAATAGAACGCCTGAGAACTGTACACATGAGCCCCACCCTCCCTAAGATCCAGAACAGTGCCTGGCACACAGTGGGCCCTTGGTGCGCTTTTTGTTGAGCGTGCGCATGTGAACACAGACTATGCTCTTCTTCCACAGAGATCCCTTTCCTTGGAGCTACTTCTTCCTGTTCAAATAGAAGGAAAGCTTTCCTGCAAGGGCCACATGGCAGCAGCTTGTTGGCTGCTGGCGAGTTCCAGCCCGGACACAGCAGCTGAAGCTGGAATACCTCCTTCTTCAGCAAGACCTGTCAGTGAGAACTGTGTGTCCTTTGGCTTAATCATCCATCTGTTAGCCTGCCAGCCATCTGGTCAGGTAAATCTTGGCGGGGGTTTGTTTCATGCAGCACACAGTGCCCTTTCTGCAGAGGGACACTGACACAGACTGCTTGCATACAGTTGGCACACTCCTACCACAAATGATCTGGCAGAATGAAATAACTTCTCAAACTAATATATGACACACTTTCCTAATGGAACTGCTCAGCAAGCAGTATTATGTACATTAGGTACCGAGGGGCAGTGAGATTTTCTTTGATCTCTAGTTTTTTTTTCCTCTTAAAATCCATGACATACTAAGCTACTCTGAATGTAAGGAACACATGCTGAAGAGCTTGTATAGAGGCTGGGAAGGAACACAGAAGAGGCAAATGGAATTAAATCTAAGCACTGGCACCCCCACTTAAGGAACTATGGCATTCAACAAGTGTTCGTTAAATGAGCCACTACCATATGCTCAACACCGTAAGGCATGTGGCAATGACAAAACACACACTCTTGATCTGCTCTAAATCCTGTAAAGGAGTCCGGGGGTGGGTGCATCCCAAGTGGCACAGTATCGGCCCTAGCACCATGCCGAACATGAGGTGTCAGGCATTGGAGAAGAGAGCAATAGTGAGAGATACTGGAATGATTCCAGAGGAGGACATGCTGATTGGCAGCACAGGGATCAGGGTGTATCAGCAGGTGCATGGGAGGTGGTCAGAGGACGATGGGAAAGGACCAACATCAACTTGGGAGAACCTAAACCAGTGGTTCTGGGGTGTAGACGTCACCATCAGCAGCAGTAGCAGTACCTGGGAACTATGAGAAATGCAAAGTCCAGGATTAGGGATATGGTTTAGTTGGTAATATAATTGCCTAGCATTCGCAAAGCTCTGGGTTCAATTCCCAGCACCACACAAGCCAGGTATGGTGGCCCATGCCTGTGATCCCAGCACTAGGAAGATGCAGGTTAAGAGGGTTAGAAGCTCAACATCATCTTTGAATCCACAGCATGTTTAAGGGCAGCCTGAGCTACAAGACACTCTGTCTCAAAAAAAAAAAATTAAAACAAACCCCCCAAACAAAATGCAGATTCCCAAGTCTATTACAGGTCTGTCGAGTCACAACCATTGGATGGGGCCCACCAATCCGCATTGTTTATGTGATTCTGGAGTTTGCTCAAGTCCGAGAGCTACTGAGTCAGGGAAGCCAATAGCCTCCTTCCAATGGGCTATGCCAGAAGCTGGGGCTTTTCCTCTATCTCCCCATCCCCTTGCACAGTAGTGCAAAGCCTTGGGGGCCGAGCAGCCACAGGGTGAGTAGGGCCGAGAGAATCTCTGTCTTTTCACAGGTTGTTCTGATGGCACAGCAATGGTAAGAATTTGTTTCCCACTACTGAATATATACAGATAGTCCTCATGTGCATCCTCCTTGGTATCCTGCCCATCTAACTCACAAGTGGATTTGAGAACTGGAGGCTGAGAAGAGCTAGGCAGAGGCAGGAAGTGAACGTGACCTCTTGGGCCTGTAAACTAAGCTGGGATGGCAAAGCTGCACCTGTCCCACAGTCACAGGGTCAAGGGTAGCTATCACAGACAAGGAGGGAGTAGTGAGAGCACCACTTCTCTTTTGATTAGATCATTATAAAAAGCAGCGGGAACATGTTTATGTTAGCAATAGAACATGCTATTAAGTGTATTGAGATGTGTGTAATCCCTGAAGACCATCGGGATTTGGCAGCATGAGGCCTTGGCTGCCCTTTTGCCAGCTATAAAGTGATGGATGATGTTTCCTGCTCTACATCTTCTCTCTGTTTGTATAGGTCAGATTCTCTTCAGAAGCTCCTCTGTTTATATAACCTTTTCCTCCTGGTGTGTTAGCTTCTGGGATGAGCACACCACTGATGTGGCTGTTGTTCGAGTTACTGAGGCTTCCAAGTGGCCTCATCGCATGCAAAGAGCTCTTTACTACCTATCAGAAGAGAGGGTTATGACACATAGGGACCTGACCAGCACGTTGGAGGTTATGATCCAATTCATTCTCACAAGGGCCATTTCACAGAGTCAGTGGTTCGATTGAACCCTGGCACAACACCTACAGAATGTTAACTCATATGCTGTAGAAATACCCACAGCCCATGCTCGGCTGGGCAGACAGCCTCCCATACACAGACATGTCAGCACCCAACACCACTGCCTGCTTTCTGATAGCTCTCAGACATCTAGGCCATGAAGTGTCTCTGTATTTGGTCAGTGTTCCTGGGGGGGGGCATTTGGTGCTCTTGTTATTGTAAGTAAATGGGTCACTTGACAACACAGATGAGCACTGAGGAAGGACGTCATGCAAAGTGAAAACAGCCATGCGCTTGGATTCTGCTTATATAAGTACCTAGGGGTCAAAATCATAGAGACGGGGAGTAGAATAATGTCTTTTGGGGCTACAGGGAGATGGCAGTGGAGAGTCGCTCTTTAATGGGTATAGAGGTACAGTTATGCAAGAGGGGGGACGTTCTGGAAATGATTGCACAATGATGAGAATATACTTAATTCAAACCATGCGCTTAAAATGGTTAAGATGTTAAACTGCATGTTATGTGGGCTCTACCACAATTTTTTAAAATGTAAGTAAACACTTTTGTCTTACTGCAGTTTACACTGCTTAATAGTTGACAAGGAAAATACTGTTACTTTCTCAGCATGTGCTATATAGCTGAATATTATATCTAGGCGAATTTCAGTATCACCCTCAATTTACAGATAGTGAAAGGTAGGTTAGAAAGACAGCAACTCACAAAGCAGCCTATGAGGTGGGCTAAGATTCAAGCCTGAAGGACTGCCTGCCTGCTTTCAACACAGCAACTCGGAGAGCAGCACACTGTGCTTACCATGCGAACAGCTAACAAGAACAGACTTCAGTGTGTTGGCAGAGACAGATGAGGATCTGAAGGCCACCAACTCCTCTGATGTACTACACCAGTGTGTATTATGCATGGATGCAATAATAGAAAGCTCTAGGTAAGAACCAGTGGAGAGAATTCAAGAGTCTCTTGTCTATGCAGTTCTGGAATGCACGGTACCGACTCTGATTTCATATACTAACACACATGTCTCTGCTAGCCAGCCATGTGACAAACTTGCCAGTGATCGCAGGCATGTCTCTGAGGGTCTTAGAGCTCAGAGACACATACCCCAGGAAATCTGTCATGTGTTCCACATCAAGTTGTATAGTGACGAGTAGAGAGAGCCCAGGGCACAGCCTGAGGGACCACAGAATAGGTAGAGGGTTAGGAGACATAACTTCAGTGAGGTGTACAAAGGCCAGTTACCTAGGGGATGAAGGAGTGTGTACCACCTGCATCTCCAGCCTGCAAGGCAGTTGGCCTGTCCTAACAAATGCCAGGAAAATGCCCTGCTATGAGCAGCGTCTACATGATATGCCCCCAGCTCCCACCTACTGAGCCCAAAGCCCACACTGTGTTCCCCAACACCTTGCAAGCACGTCCTCGCCGGAAAGAAGTGGCTGGAATCTTTAAACAAAGCTTGATTCCCGTTTCTTCCCTGCTCCCTGCGTTCATCCCATGCCTACCCGCCTTGGTGAGAGCATGGCAGTATGGCAGTACCTGGTGTGTGTCAGTGGGCCCACTGGTCGCTCGGGTCTTCTTGGGGGCAATGCACCAGGTCTGTTCAGAGAATTGGTCTTAGGTGGCCGAGGCTTTTTCGGTGGGATGGCAGGAACAGAAGGCTTCTGTAAATCCAGTTTTGGCTCTCTCTCTGGTCTTTCTTTAAGTCATTGTTTGATGAAGCAAGCATGAAGAAAACAAATAGACTTCATGTCAGTGGCAACATTGGGATGCAGACTGCTTATTCCCTGCTTCAATAAGAAAGCACAGCGATACCATTTCTGATAGCAAAGAGTACCATTTACTCATAGTCAACATAGGAAAAGCCAGAATTCCCTGTCCCCCTCTTCCTGCGCTCTTGCTGGTGCTAGTCCTTCAGCCACTGACCCTAAGCCAGCTCCTATTCACCCTTTAAAGCCTGGCCCAAACATTTCCCTAAGAGCCTGTGCAGGGCTGGCATCCAAGTGATGCTCAATAGCTAGCGGATGGGTTTACCATATGGCCCACACGATCTTTTGCTGGGTGCACAGAAAAAAATGAGCCTGATTAAACGCTAAGATCATCAGCCAATAAGGGAGGAAACTATTCAGAGACTAGCTTGCTCAGGGACCTTTGTGCAGATTTTGAACTTGGAAGGGGGTCTTCTCAGATTTTAGACTCCACTTTTGGAGTCAAGGAACTATCAGAGTGAGTTCAAATCCAGATCCAGTAAGTAGTCCAACTGAGTGGTGTAGAATGACAGCTTCAATTTTCCCATCCACTAGCCTTGCCTTGTGTATCCTTGTGTATAATGCAAAAAGCAAGAACCTATAACCTTACTGATGAAGACTGAACTTCTGTGTGTGAGGCCTATGGAAGGACAGGTAAAATTCCTGTAGTTATTTGTATGCAATCCCTAAGAACACCAGTGTCTCACTGGCAAGCACAGGCATGAAACATGTTGTTTGGGAGCTCAGAATAAGTGGCAATAACTTTAGGTACCTCCTTAGGTCCTACGCAGGCACCAATGGCTTGCCTTCTCTGTTTTTCTAAAGGAAAACACACCCAACCAGAAATGATAAGAACTTTCTGGCACACTAGGGCCAGAAAAGGAGGGGCTAAGCTAAATGGTAAGGAAGGCTAACTCCCTGGCTTGCAACAGGAACAGAATCAGGACAGGAATGCCGTGACTTGCGGGATGACATGGTATGGATCTTGGTGGCATCACAGGGATGCTAAGGCTCAGACACTGGTTCCCTAAAGGTCCTATTGCTTCTGGCTAGGACTTCTGCCTCCCTGACTCTGTGGCATAGGATAAAGACTCTGTGAGAGGAAGAATGAGAGCTGTGTGGTTACATGGTCAGCCAAGGGGAATGGCTGCTCACACATCCATCTATAAGTTAGTCGGCATGGGACAAGGGAGGAAGTCTCCTCATCCCAGAGCCCAGCTAGGATGCAGGGAGTAGAGTCTCCCATGAGGACAGGGGGTAGTGTTTAGTTAGTTCACAACACATGCTTTTAGCCAAGAGCTGTTGATAGGGCATACACTGAATAGCAATTTTTTCCATTGATTTCTAACACAGACTTGGCCTTCACAATGAGGTTCTAATGACTCAGATTTTACCTGATTAGCAAGAAAGAAAGAGGCATAGAGCCTTAATAGCTTACAATGTTGGCAAAACTTTCAGCAAGCTGATGTGAAATATTAAATTCCACAATAAAATTTCATGAGGCCACCGAGGAGCACCTCCAGATAATTATATTCATTAATACAACATTTCTCTTGTGATTTCAAAATAACCGCTTTTTAAAATGGAACTTGCTTGGCTTCCTGTTCATAATAATATAGCACTTTTCCATAAAAATGTGTGATCAATCAAAAGTTGGGAACCTAGGACTAGGAACCCTTCCATGGCATGCAGATTTCTTTGGAAAAGATACCCCGGATGATGGGAATCAAACACATTTATAAACCTGACTGTATAAGGTTTTAAGAGACTTCTCTGCCAATGGAATTTCTGAACTTTCTCTGGAGACTCTGAAACTGAGTTGTTTTTCCCGACTCCCCTCCAATATTCTTTTTTTTAAATTATTTTTTCGAGACAGGGTTTCTCCGTAGCTTTTTGGTTCCTGTCCTGGAACTAGCTCTTGTAGACCAGGCTGGCCTCGAACTCACAGAGATCTGC
>NC_022026.1:49762350-49827551 GCF_000317375.1 Microtus ochrogaster
GAACTAGCTCTTGTAGACCAGGCTGGCCTCGAACTCACAGAGATCTGCCTGCCTCTGCCTCCCGAGTGCTGGGATTAAAGGCGTGCGCCACCATCGCCTGGCTCCCCTCCAATATTCTTGACCAGGAACATGTGTCTGTAATGCTATTAGCCAGAGTCAAAGGCCCAGCAGTGACCAAAGATGAGGGCTTTTATCTGTCTGGATGGGAATTTCAGCAAGCCAAGACAACGTATCAATGGTGCAACTTATCAATGCCCCCAAAGACATTGAAAAAGGTGGAAGGACTAGATGAAGAACATCAGATACATGTAGGGCCCTTGATGAACTTAAAAATAACCAAGTTTGGGGCACAGGGAAGGTGGCAATGGTAGACACATCATGGAAGAGCCCTGAGCTGGTTGGTTTTGATTTGAAGAGCAATTCTGTCCTATAAAGTGCCACATTGCTCAGTTATATTTCCCTCAAAATGATACGTTTGGAAGCAATCCAAACAAACCAGTAATCACCATATTCCAAAGAGAAAGCAAATTGTGTGGGCGGGTTATCAGAACTAGCGCTGTGACAGACAGCTTCATTGCTTATTGTTCTATACATGCCAATGAAGAATTGATCTCATACCTTTCTCTTCTGTTCTGTTTGGAAGTGTCTCTGGTCTTTCAGGGGGTATCTTTTTAATTTCGTGTTTTCTCTCTGTGGTACCTAGAAGGGAAAAGCTAATTGCAATCAGAAAATGTTTTCTCTATGTAGTTGACATAATTACATTTAAATATTTATCAAGTACAGCATAGGCAATAGATTTTTGTCCCTGAGATGGTTGCTTGTAATATACAGATATTAGTTGCTCAGAAACATAGCAGAACTCATTTCCAACTTATGTCATGAAACTGGCTTGCATAGCCACATGTGGTGGTATGTGCCTATAAACCTGGCACTCTGGAGGCAAGATAACTACAAGTTGAAGGCCAACTACAGATATATAGTAAGACTGTCTTAAAAAAATTTGCAAGTCAGGCATTGTGGGGCATGCTTTCAGTTCTAGCACTTGGGAGGCAGAGGCAGGCATCTCTCTTATACGTTGGACACTAGTCTGGGGTACAAAGCGAGTTCCAAGACAGCTAGAACTGTTACACAGAGAAACCATGTCTCAAAAAAAACCCAAATAAATAAATAAATAAAGTTTGCATAACTGTAAGTATTTCATTAATAAAACATCATTAATCTTTTCTAAATATCTACACTTTGTTTCCTTGAACATTAAAAGTCAAAAGATATAATGGAGTAGACATGCAGAATGTGTAGAAATAATTTACTCATTAAAACCCATAAATAGGAAATCATAACAAGAACAGGTTTCACAAGGATCTGGACTGCATCTTGTAACAGACTAAAAATATGGCCTAGAATTGTTTGATAGACCTTGCAACATAAGGTGAAGTCTATATTCCCTTAGCCAGAATGGGGGCAGCCTTGTGGATGCTTTGAGCAATAGTTGAACTAATTCCATGCTATTTCCAAGACTAAGTTATATGAGGCCATCTAGCTTACATTTTATTGGTTGGAATAGCGGACATCCATGTATATAGAGGTCAACTACCCTGGAGAAGACATGCATACGCCCTCTGGCCTGCAGCCCCAGCCAAGCCCGGTCTCCCGAGCAACACGTGTGTGCGAAGCAGCCATCTTTCAGGTGGATATTCCAGCCTCTACTAGTTCAGTTTTCCCAGCCACTGTCTCAGGCCGGATGGAATAGAAACTAACCATTTTGGTCATGCTCTGTTCACATTCTTCGCCCACAGAATCTATGGCTCTATAAAGATTTGCTATTTTATGCCACTAAATTTGGAGTGGTTTGTCACAGAGCAATAGTATCTAGAACATAATTTTGAGGAACATGCAGCTGTGTTACAGTGGTTTTCCCTGAATTCTTTCTCTCTGTGTGAATTCTTCAAGTATTACATGTTTCCCAATATACCACTTTACATTTCTTCTTTACTCTTGCGGCCTGCCACTATTCCCTCACTGAGGTCCTCATCAGTGCTGCTGCCTTCAGGCATATAAGAGCACCGGGAGCTAGTTAAAGCACAAAACCAACCAAAGTACTCTTGTGACAGACTTGCAAGAGTACCTGATACTCTGCCTGGCTGGCCCAATGGATGGGTCTTAGGTATTGAAATCAGAATTATGAGGCCTCAAGGGGGTTAAAAAATTAACATTGCATTGAACATATACTCCATGTGACTCCCTGTAATGTCTTACTATACATTAAACACTGTTTCGGATCTATGCCATTTACATAATTGGGCTCTTTTGGAAAAAAAGAAAGGTGATGATGATGGAAATATGAATGTCTATGTATTTCTGCATTACAAAGCGATTATCAAGCTACTTCCGCAGAAGAGAGAAGGAAGATGAAATGTTACCTGGCAGAAATTCACCACCAATGCTGATAAAATTCTTTCAAAAAGAATTTCTCTACCATGCTACCATACAGTCTCATTTCTAATGACGATTCTACTATCTCCAAGAATCTGGTCCTATTTTCTCTATTCTAGGCTGCCCAAGCCTCAAACTGCTCAGTTCAATGCCTTGGGCTCCACTTGATCACTAAGGCCTCGAGGAAAAAGGACCTTCAGGGCAAAATATGCAACCGGTCTGTTTTAAACTTAGCACAACCAAATATTTATGTAGTCAGAACCACTAGGGGGCAAAATGAAACTGTTCAATGTCGGGGGGGGGGAATGGGGTGGAATGAGAGATACAATTAACACCCAATTCTAGGGGTCAATATCTGTAATTCTCAATTAGATAAAAATAAATTGGAAAGAAGTTTAGCCTTAAATCGATTTTTCCCTCCAAATTGGTGGTACCCTCAACAAATACTTTTTTATTTTTTTAAACTTTTTTCCATTTATTTATTTATTAAAGATTTCTGTCTCTTCCCCGCCACCGCCTCCCATTTCCCTCCCCCTTCCCCAATCAAGTTCCCCTCCCTTGTCACCCCATAGAGCAATCAGGGTTCCCTGCCCTGTAGGAAGTCCAAGGACCTCCCACCTCCTTCCAGGTCTAGCAAGGTGAACATCCAAACTGCCTAGGCTCCCACAAAGCCAGTACGTGCAGTAGGATCAAAAACCTATTGCCATTGTTCTTGAGTAACAAATACTTTTTTAGAAAAATCACTTTTTAGTTGGAAGTCAGCCTGAATGAACTTCATGTGAGTTTCAGGTCACCCAGGGCTAGGGTGAGAGGCCCTTTCTTTACAAAACAAAACACTTCTTAATAAATGTATGAAAATATAAAATCTAGCAATTTACATCTATTCATATATTATATGCTATAAGATATATCATAATTGCAGGCTTTTTAAAAAATTAAAAACAGCCTTAATTTTGTTTTAGTTGTTTCTTGCTAAAATTAATATGGTCATACACACATATATGAGCTTGTATTCATTGCCTAATATAATGGGCTTCCTTGTGACACTTTCATACATGCATGCCATGTATTTTGATTGTATTTATATCTCCCCTTGTCCCTTTCTGTCTTCAGTTTGTTTTAAAACTACTTAAAGAGTCATCCACAAAGGAATTTCTCCCCACAATTAACTGTGACTGTTATAAAGAAGAGTTCCAGCGGGAAGCATGAATCATCTTTATGTATGAGAAGCCACTGTGCAGTGAGTTATTGAATGTTTAATGACATCACTTCTTCCTATATGATTCAACATTAATATCTAAGCTACGTAGAATGAGTAAACTGGAATTTTTTTTTCAAGACTAGAAAAGAATTGAGAGGGAAAATATCTATGGCTAGAAAAACAGCTTCTTGTTGGGGGAAGTGAAGTAAGTACAAATTTTGGCTAACCACATAGGACAGACAGTAAAAACCCAGCAACTGTACGTCTACAATGATGCGATTCCACGGGAAGCAATCTTCCCTATGCTGACCCTCATTAAGGACAATAACCAGCTCTTTGCTCCTCAAAAACAGATCGTTGAAAACAGACGCAGTTCATTTTAAAGTAATTTCTGGCCATTCTTGGGAACCCCCCATTTCTGCAATGGAGCAGAGACACGTTTAGTGATGCGGATTCTTTTGTTTGTTCGTGTCTAGGAAAAACAGCAACTCATTTGAAACCTGCCTGCTGAGACCAAATCACATCCCCCAGGCTAGCAGTCTGTGGGTCCAAGAATCTTGAACTTGTAACAAAGAAAATTTGAATTTATGTAAAAGAAAGATGAACATTTTGCGTGAGGAACCTGAAAGGTACATTACCTGCTCCTTGTTTGATGACAGGAGCGGACGGAGGTGGTGGCTTCTTGGGTCTCTGAAAAAAATCAATCAAAATTATACATGAGATTGTTGGCAAGCTGTAGTATCCCAGACGGACCACAGACAGTGGTTTTTTATGTGCAGTGTGGACAATTTAGAGAACCTCTCCAAAAACTTGAGCATGTCTCTCTGGGGACACGAGCTTTTGTTTGGCACCTCTAAATAGTCACTAAAGTAAATTCAGTCGGCAAAACACAACTCAGACCAACAAATGAAATGCCATTTCCCCCTTCCTAAATTTCCATCAGCCATCTGGAAAACCTCAGCTCAGCAAAAATGACCTGAAACCAGCAAGCACAATGGTGTCCCTGCACTGAAACCACATTTGCAATTAAGATTTAATCAGCTGAATAACTGAGTAGGTCAGTAAGAGTCGCCATGAAGACTCAAGATCAGACTTGGTAGAATGTGTGGGCCCGTCAACTAAATGCAAACCAAGAGTACACTAAAGCCTGGCAAGTTCTCCATTTTCTGCCTCTTTCTATGCTGAGGCTAGACAGGTCTTTATGAGATCCCCCACATAGCAGTTATGCCCTACATGTGATAAACTGGAATGGGTATGGGGCTTTTTGAATTAGCCCACTATTTCTGTTACCCACTGTTACTCTGTAGGTGATGGAAGCAGCCGTGCAATCAACAGCATTCATCCCTGAACTGGTGTTTGTGGACTTTTCCTTGCCACCCAAGATTGACTGTAGGAGGGAGATAGGCAAAGATGGACTTATCAAACATTTCAGGGGTTGGAGAACACAGCCAGCACCATCTTGTGCAGTGATGTTGAGGGCAAGGGGAGAAGCATCCAGTAGCACAGCACTGAGGAAGGACTGGAGAAGGTTGTGCATCACATCGGTGTTGACAGTCCTCACCCTCTCAGGTACCACACATTTGTGGTTCTAAGAAAACTGCACAGAGTATCTTCTGGTTTCCGAAAGTGGACTGGTGTGACATTACCACAGGGATCACGAAAAGCAGATGCTCAGCTTCCCCTCTGACTTACCTTTCTCTGACATAGCAATGGAATATAGGAAGAATTTGTTTGAAAGAAAATCCAGAGAATACTGGACACACAAGGAACTTGGGGGTGGGGGTGGGGACATCATAGCATGCAGACTCTGGATTCAATAGCTTTTCAGCCCATTTCTTCATTACCTGCCAATTCCAATAAATTACCCTGAGTAAAAGCTATAGCAGGGTAAGCAGGGTAAGAGAAAGGTTCTGAAATCTGCAGTACAAATGTCTATTATTAGCCAAGGACAATGACAAGCAACCTCACATAGCTCTTCTTTCCCATCAGTAAATGGCCATTAATATTCTCTTCTTCTTGGGAGGAGGTGGTTTTGCAAGAAGAGGTAGTAATCTTTGACTTGGGTAACTCATGTAGCAATTCTAGCAGGAAGTGATATCAATATGCCCATGCCGCTGTTGAAATAATTGAGAGAAAGTCATTTCCCAAGGTCACCAAGCAATTTAATGGGGTAGAGGGGACTGGGAGTCAAACCCAGGACTGTTTGATCCACAGCGTGCTCTGAACTACTGTGAAGGCCCAGTGCTGGAGAGCAGCCACGAGGCAGAGTGAGCATCAGGCAGGCATCAGAACGCACACACGGAACTCATCAAAGTGCAGGCAACTGTACGGCGGGCAGATGGGAGGAGGAAATGGTTATCAGATTGCAGCTACAGTATGAGCTCAGCTAGGCTGTGATGCAGAAAAGCAGAAAGACTGGAAAGAGGTATGGCTACAATAGTGACCTTTGACTAGCAGGATCATGTGTGTGCATGCCCATGTGTGTTTCCTCCTTGATGTTTCCCTGCACCGTATGTGTAAGAACAGACACATCAACTTTGCTGTGAAAAACCAAGCTGCTCTCAGGGCCTCCTTCCCTCCCGGACATGCCCTGCATGGAGTGGGTGTGTTTGTGGCTCAGGGTCTCCCAATATTCTTTGCTCTTTGTCAGCTTTTTCCAGCGCTCTATTTACTCTCTCCTTTTCCTTCCTTCTCTGGCGTGGTATAAAGTAGACTGGGAACAGATGTGTGTTTATCTAATGAAGTTACTGCTGAAAGCTTGCCATTTAACCTCCTTTACCCCAGGATTAGGGTTACTGCTTATTCATGAAACCGCCAGCACCCTATGGCCCAATTCTTCCCAGCCAAGTCCCAACAATGCCTCCTCCAGGACGTCTTTCTCGCGCCTTGCTGCTTTGAAATATTCTTTTATTTTTATTTTTTTTTAAAAAAAAAAACCCATGAGCTTGCACACACGTCACAGCACGCGTGTAAAGATCAGAGGACAGCTCGTGAGAGTTGGTTCTCTCCTACTGTGTGTGGGGTCCTGGGGGTCAAACTCAGGTTGTCAGGCTTGGTGGCAAGCACCTTTACCAGCTGGGCCATCTCTCTGGTCCTACTTTAAAATATCCTATAAACAACCACACATAAGCCTCCCTAGTAGAAGCTGTTATTCCGGAGACCGTACCTCAAACTATGTGGGGGCGGGGGAGACAACTATAAATGCTCAGACTTTCTGATTACTGGGCAATGTGAAAGACAGAACAAGACAAAAACGTTAATGTTGTCTAACATTTGGCATGTAGGAGATACATGAATTGCGAAGAATAAAAGGAGAGGAGAAAGGCGGAGAGAGGGGAAATGCTGCGGAAACAGACTGTGTGAAAAGTGGTCCCAGCAAGTCTGCCTGTGAGTGGGACAATGGGAGGAGACAGAAGGATGCACTTATGCAGTCGTGGCCACTGAAGAGGCAATTAGGACCCACTTTTAAAAGGAAGGGATAGTTTGTGAGCTATGAGCTCTCTGTCCTGTAGGCGGCACATTGGAGAGTCACTGGCCAGCAGAGGGAGTTTAGATCCCCACCCCTTTGGACTGACCACTTTCTATGGTTTTGCTACGTTTAACAGATTATAATTACACCATTCTCCCTTCCCTTTCCTCCCTCCAAGCCCTCCCATAGACTCCTCCTTGCTCTCTTTCAAGACCCATATAGCTCCAGATCGCCTTCCCAAAGCTGAAGTACATGGGCCTACGTTTAAATTTTCATACAGCAAAAATGGTGATGAGAACCAAAAAGACAGAGCAGCAAATCTCTAGCAAACGTGATGCTACTCAAAGAAACGGAGATGAACAGACACAGAGTGGCTTTGTTAAAAATAACCTGAGGCTAGACCCTGAGGGTTGGTTACATATAAGGAAATGCCTTAGCCTGTCTGATGTTACCGTAATAAAACACCTGAGTCTGAGTAATTTATAAGGGAAACAGCTTTATGTGGGGGTCTTCATTTTGGAAGTCCAAGAATATGGTATTAGCTTCTGATTGGCTTATAATGAGGGTTTTGCAATACTTCAGCTCCTGGCAGAAGGTGGAAAGGGTAGCCAGTACAGGCAGAAGCAGCACATGCGCAAGAGAAACCAAAGTGTGGTGCCAGGATTGCAACCTACTTTCATAAAAACTAATTCAGTCTCAAGAGAATTAACCAGGTCTCTTTAAGGACATATTGGAATTATATATTGGTGAAGGTGATAACTCCATGACCCATCTCTTTTTTGCTTTATTCTGGGTAGTGGAAATTGAACTTAGCACTTTATACATGCTAAGTAAGCACTCTACCACTGAGCAACCTTCCCAGTCCCTAAGTCCTCCTTAAAGATCCCAGCCCTCTCAACACTGCTACACAGTCTACCAAGCTCCAAAATGAGTCTGGAGAGGGCTAAGTCCTATTTGAATCCAAATGAAGTGGCAAGGCTTGGTTAGGGGACTAGATAAACAAATCTTAGCTTGATTTTTTTAAGCAAATTTGGACCTTGGAAAATCCTTCCATGCATCAAGCTAAGCTCAGAGACTGGAGGGGACACGAATGGACCTTTTCAGACCAGGGTGCCCATCATAGTTCTAGAGGAATACGGGAGGCTCTGCCCTGCCATCACTATCACATCTGGAGGACTCATCATTACACTTTGACAGCGCGGAGCTGGAGCAATGATCTGAGTGATGATAATGCTTGTACTTACTCATCTGCACCTTCCAGAGTCCAAACAACTTCCTGCCCTGTCACCTGCACAGGAGAGCCCAGGGCACCCTTGCGTAACCTGCTCTTGAGAGAGACTCTTGGTTTCCTACCTCAGTCTCTAGCCTCACTGTCTGCGTCTGTAGTGTGACTGCATCAATCCAAGTGGATGGCCAACTAGGTGGTCATCTAGGCTCCGGCATAGACTTTCCTCCCAATAGGCTGTCTCAGCTTCATTCCATCCCGCCCACCCTGCAAGTAACAGTTTAATTATATGCTCAGATCCCATGTTCAGTGGAAGGACCTGGGCATCCCTCTGTCTGGGAAGTGGAATGTGACAGAAGCCCAGTTGCATGCATCTCTCCCTCTAGTCTTCCTTTTCTTTTATACTAGTACAAGACGGATCAGTCAACAGGAAAGGATGGGCAGAAGGAAAAGCAGGCACATTTGACACCATAAGACCAAAGGGCAAAGAGATTCTTTTTACCACTTTTATACTGTATATACTATAGTCCCAATGAAGGAGAAGCTTGGGATGTCAGCTCAAAGAAATTCCAACTGGGCAATGGAAGATCATCCCTACAGATGAGGATATGACAAATGAGATGTTCACTGGGAGAGCACAGGCTGTAAATACTGCCAGGAAAGGAAGAGGTGACACCATCTGGGTGGTCTGGGGAAAACCCATTGAGGCTATACCAAGAGGCCAAACTTGGGTGGCATAAATGGCTTGATAAGCCCAATTCTTATGTATGAGACCACCCAGAAAAACTAAATATTCAAGACAGATATGTTGTGAGTAGCTTATCTTCCCCAAATTGCTTATTTGGAGGCATATATTTATTTCTTTTGTAATTTACTGGCCACATTTAGAACTTAGAAAAAATTATAGGAGATATCTGAGGGCTAATGGACATGCCTAGGGATGAAAAAGTACTGGGTAAGAACAAATTTATAAACGGGGATGACTAAGAACCTGGAAAAGAGAAAGTAGTCAGAATTGTTGCTGCAGAACTCATCTGTGGCAGATGAAGCATCACGGGAACTCCTTTTGGATAAAAGTTTGAATCTGCAAAATTGCCTGATCTAGAACAAATCTGTGAGGCTCAATAGGCACAGCACTCTACCCGAGCTAGCGGTAAATCAAGCGATCAGACGGCAGTGGGCCTGGAGAGAGGTGTGAAGAGGAAGGACCTCTCCACGGTCAGCAGATATTTGAAAAAATCTATTCATTCATTCATGTTCTCTGTCACCCGTGTGTGAGTGCATGCGCACACACGTGTACACTCCCATAGAGGTCAGAAGAGGGCACTGGGTGCCTGCTGCCACCATTATCCGCCTATTCCTTTGAGGTGGAGTTTCTTGTTTCCTTGGATAGGTTAGAAGTCAGCAAACTCTGGAGACCTCTTGACTCTGTCAAACTCTGAGTTGGAGTTAGGCATGTGAAGGATGCCTACCTTGTTTTTTGTTGTTGTTGTTGTTGCTGTTGTTTTGTTTTTGGAGACGGAGACAGGGTTTTACGTATCCTAGACTTGAGTTCAAGGTCAATATATAGCCATAGATGAACTTCTGTTCCTCCTGCCTCTACCTACTAAGTGCTGGGATTGCAGGTGTGGTGGTTTGAATGGTATTGGCCCCATAAGCTAATTAGAAGTGGCACTATTAGGAGGTATGGCTTCGATGAAGTAGGTATGGCCTTGTTGGAGGAAGTGTGTCACTGTGGGGGCGGGATTTGAGGTTTCCTATGCTTGAGATACCACCCAGTGTTCCAGTCAACTTCCTGTTGGCCAGCACCATGTCTGCCTGCATGCCACCATGCCCCCTGTCATGATGATACTGGAATGAACCTCTGAATTGTAAGCCTCCACCTCCAACACTTTCCCCAATTAAATGTTGCCTCTTCACAGCAATAGAAACCCTAGCTGAACACAGAGGTGTGCAGCACCACACCCTGACTATGCAGTGTCAGGGATCAAATCTAGGACTCTCGGTTCTTGGCAAGCACTCTGCCAATTAACTGCAATCCCGGGCACTGGTGAGTGGCGAATATGACAAAAAAAAGAGCTACCAAAGCCAACAGGACAATACTCTTGCAATGATTGTCTGGGTTTAGCTGAACTCAGCATATGGCTCCCTTGGCAAGCTTTCTCCTTCCATGTGTGGAGAGGGCCTCAAGCCATACCTGCCAGGCTTTTTCTAACAAGAGCTAACTCTTCTCACATGGGCTCCTTGCCTTCCCAGATAAATTGGGAAGATAAATCTGGAGATTTTATGTAACCTAGGCCCTAAGTACTTAGACCCACAGGGTTGGGGGCAAATGCCCGGGGTAGGCAGACCCTTATCTTCAAAAATGGCTAACATCTCTCAGTTCCTTTTGCAATTAGTAAGCTGGCAGCCTGCTGCATGCGTAAGTCTGGAAGTAGGAAAAGTGAGCCCGAATCACAGTGGCAGAGACAGACATCTTCAGGGCAGTTTTCTGAGGCCTTGTGACTGAGAGGCGAGTGTTCCCCCTAAGAACACTGTGGTGTTCCTCTAAGACCCCAAGGGGAGTCTTAGAGGTATCTGATTTGGTACAATGGCACCAACTTCAAAGAGCCGATTCAGCAGACATGCACTGGGGTGTCATGTAGCTTCTGGTGATCTGCCTGCTCCTCTTAGGAGGTTCACAGCCTGGGACGTTCCTGAATCACTACCATTCGAAAGCATTATCTTTCCAAAGACTTATTCTAATGGTTACCTCTTTCTAATGGCATCAAGACACTGTTCCTGCTATTCTCAACACCAGCCCTTTTTCCCTGTTACACTTGGCCAAAAATGGCAGCACATGCGCCTTGCTTTAGTAGAGCTCTCCAAATATTTCATCTTTCCATTCTGATGTGCAATTGTACTGTCAAGGCTCAAAATAAGCAGTGACTGAATCTAGGCTCTCTCATAAATAGCTTACATAATTGCTTTAATATATGCACCACAAGATCAATGAGAACTCGCCCCTGGAAAACCTTGAGGAAAAGCCACAGAGCATTTGTCATACTGGAGAGAGAATCCACTGAGTCGTCTCAGGAAGGAAGTCCACCAGGAATTGCAAAAGGTCTGATGGTGACTCTCCTGAGTCCATTTCCTGGCAGAAAATATGCCAGTCTCACCAGCATGCTCTGGTGATGCCTGCTGAGTCAAGAAGCCTGCTGTGGAAGAAATGCCATTTGCTTCTGTCTATTATGATCATTGCAGACTGCCCTCTTTTCTGGGTGAATGACTGCAACCCCGATCACTGGCAAGACAAGATGACATCTGCCGAGACTGGTAGCAGAATGTTTCAGACGCCATCGCCCACACAGTGTCTTCATGTTAATGATTCTGATCATTGTCATACTGTCACCTCGGCATATGGCAGCTCCTGGCTCCACCACATTGTCACCGACTCACCAAAATTCTAGGTACAGCGATAAAGCCTGGCATAGCAATAGATTCAAAGCAATAAAGGCCAGCAGGATGAAAGGGGAAGCTCTAATGGAAACTTCAAAAACATAAATTAGACAAGCACTTCTCAGCTAGGCATGACTATATTTGATAGGTATGACCATTGTTTCCCTAAAATTGAGTTTTCTACTTCATAAGGATGAAGTTTCAAAAAGAAATGATGGCTGCCTGTCTGGGGTTGCAGAGATGCCCATGGGGCTCCACAAAATATTCATGTCCCAACAAATAAGCCACACCATGTCCCCACGGTACTAACAACTTCACTTTCCTGAGGAAGTACTTCTCTTGATGCCTTATATAACAAAGAGCTTCTAAAACAGTACACTCTTGCATGAGTGAATTCATGGCCACAGCAAAATAAGACCAGGAATTTAAAGGCAGAGGGCCACAACGGAGGTAACTGTGGGGTTTGCCTATTCATTTGAAAAATGGTCTAGTGTTTACCCCAGACTTCGAAATCATGCCCCCGTCACCATAAAAATGACAACTATATGAAGGAAGGCATATGTTGATTAGGTAGATTTAGTCTTTCCATGATGTAAATACACAGTAACCTCTTGGAATCTGTGATTGATTTGTGACATGATCCCCTATGGACATCAAAACTCACTGATACTATGATCAAATCCTTTATATGATGGTATACGGCTTGCACACAACCTGAGTCTTTCCTCCCGTTTGCACAAAATCACCTTTAGATTACTTATAAGCAGCTGCCACTGTATTGTCAGGGAATAATTTTTAAGTATCTGTGTGTTCAACACAGACACATTTTTACAAAACCATTTTCAGTCCATGGTTGTTTCAGCCGTGGATGCGAAGTCTGTGGCAACTTCCAAAAATCATGTTTCATGGCAATTACCTGCAATTTGATCTTCCAGTTTTCTTTTTCCAAGTAAATCATACTGTCTTAATCAGAACCATAATAAAACAACACCTAGCAGAAAGGCCAAAGGAGGAGAATCACAACCAAAGATTTTCCAGACTCACAAAGACCAGTCCAGAAGTATGCCTCAAGCCATGTGGATGGCCCTTTTCCTACTCTCTCAGGCCCAGCATACTGAGGATCCTTCAGAAAGCCTTGAATGCCAGCCTTTCTGCTCAGCTCTGAGTCAACAAGGGCAGAAACTGTGTACTTTATTTATCTACCATGACCAGCCCTGGAAAAAGTTCTCCAAAATACTAAGGGAATGACTAAAAAATCAAACATAGTTGTCAGGCAACAGATCCAGGAAAAAAATATGAGAAATAATATGAAGACTGTGTAAATTCATGGCCACAGCAAAGTAAGACCAGGAATTTAAAGGCAGAGGACCACAACATGAAGATTGTGTCATTCTTTGCTTGGTTATTTCTATAAATGTATTTTACATATCACTGGGTATCTTTTAGATGGCTATTCAACAAAATTCTTAGCCTCATTTGGATTCCTTGGGAAATTAATCAAGATATCAACATAATGGGTTGATTTGGTCAGCTGAAGCAAAATGAACCAGAGTTTAGCATTACTTCATACTTGTGGCTAGTTTTCCCCCACCCTTGCAGATAGTAATTGTAACAGCTAGAATGGTTAATATATACAGGACAATTTACCCACTACTAGACACACTTTGAGGCATCTCCCAACATTATGCCATTAGATCATAAAATGAGTTTTCAGTTCAAGGCCATACTTTTTTATATGTTTTGTTTTTGTTTTTGAGACAGGGTTTCTCTGTGTTACAGTCCTGGCTATCCTGGAACTTGCTTTGTAGACCAGGCTGGCCTCGAACTCACTAAGATCTGCCTGTCTCTGCCTCCCAAGTACTGGGATTAAAGGCATGAGCCACCATTGCCCAGCCCAAGGCCATACTTTTAATATATTTTAATAGCTTACAATCTTGGAATGTTTATGTTGAGAATGTGTTATGTTCTATACCTGTTATTCTCTCTAGGTATTAGAACCAGAGCTCTGGAGAATTTAAATTCTGCTTCCTCCGGATTTTTGGAACCTTGATGCTCAAAGTGTCAACATCACCTGGGAGTTTGTTAGAGATGCTGGCTTTTAAAACAAATATACATATTCTTCTAAACAGCATATGTACCATTAAATGGTACTTTGACAATCTACTAACACTGTAGCTATCCTTCCTGTATATTAGCTCTGGCGATATAACAAAGTCACTGTGATGGTTAAAAATTGTCAATTTGACAAGATCTAGAATCATTTAGGAGACAAAATTCTAGGCATGTCTATTAGGGAGTTTCCCCCTCTGGTTCCTGACTCGCTATAATTTGACTAGCTGCTCCAGTCTTTCGTTGCCATCATTTTCCACTATGATGGCCTGTAATCTTGAGCTGTGAGCCAAAACAAACCCTTCCTTTCAGAAGATGCATTTGTCAGATCCTTCACTACAACAACTAGAAAAGTAAATAATACAGCCAGGCTTAGCCTGATCCAAGAGCAGAACCCTCCCTGGGCCCAAAGAGGCCCCATGCCAGAAAAGGTTGGCAGAAGTCAGACAAATGCCTCAGGAAAGGGCTGCGAGGTAAAGAACAGGACGAATAAATGAGATCAAACAGCCGAACCTTTATACTGTAAAGAACTTCCAGTTTTGACCATTTGTGTTACATCTTTAGCAGAGAAACAATACACAAGGAGTGAGGCAAACAGAATGGGTCATATGAACAGCATCATCATCAAACCAGTCCCCACAGAGAAAGACAACCTGGATGAGGCGTTTATAAATACACACTTAAGTATATGTGTACACATACGCAAATATAGTAGAAATTAGCAGGCTGTGTCTTCCATTCTTAGTCTCGAAATGTGATTTCCAGCAGCTTTCAATACTGGCTACTTCTGCACCCCCAAGGACTGTGCTATGCAAAACATGAGGTGTGTACTTACCATATAGAGTTCCCAGGGTTCTGACAGTTTCCCCGGGAATTCCAATGTGCAGGTACTGTATTAAGTGCTCTATATACATTAAACCCTAGATAATTTTTACCAGCTGGTAAACAGAGTGAATAATGGGTTTGTCCTATAGCAACGATGGGCTCAGAAGCCAAGCCCATTCATTAAACATTCCAATGTCAGTACTCTTTTGTTTTATACCAAAAGATCTCTACCTCCCAAGTCTCATCACGGAAGCCACAATCCTGACAGAACAGGAGACACTGAGATCAAAGCCAGGGAGACTTACATTCCCTTCCTTGTCAAAGTCCGCTGGAAGTAACTTCACGAAGTTATCAGGGAACACTCCTCGTCTGCCATTGAGCTCTCCTTCCCACCAGCCTACATCAATGCAGTCCTAGAAACAGCAGAACGGAAAGTAAGAAATGGGGGCAGACAGGTGTGGCATCGTGATGCGAGACAATAGAAGCTCTTTCCTTTTTGTCCCTTTGTGGTGCTGGGGATGGAACTCACAGACCTATATGTACTAGTCAAATGCTCTACCTTTTCAGCTACATGCCCAGCCCAAGTAACCCATTCTTTCAGGGGGCTAGCAATGTGACAATTTACTAATTTAGCATGGAGTTCAAAGTCAGAAGGAATAATAGATGATACCCACAAGGATTCAAAACCCAGTTGGGATTTTAGATGCCCAGTGTGGTTGTTTGAAAGAAAATGGTCCCCAAAGGGAGTGACACTTTAGGAGGTGTGGTCATGTTGGAGTAAGTGTGGCCTTGTTGGAAGGAGTGCATCACTGTGGAGATGGGCTTTGAGGTCTCATATATGCTCAAGCCACACCCAGTGTCTCAGACCACTTCCTGCTGCCTGCAGGTCAAGATGTAAGAACTCTTAGCTAATATTTCAGCATCATGTCTTCCTGCATGTCACATGCTGACCTCTGAAACAATAAACCATCCCTAGCTAAATGTTTTCCCTTGTAATAGTTTTGGTGGTCATGGTGTCTCTGCACAACAATAGACACCTTAACTAAGACACTAACAATCTAACTTTTTTGTTTGTTTTAGCTTCGTTTTGTTTGTTTGGTTTTTTTTTGTTTTTTGTTTTTTTTTTTTTTTTTGAGATTGGATCTCATGTATCAGACTGGCCTTGAACTATTGATCCTCCTCCTCCAACTCATGAGTGTCAAAATTTCAGGTGTGTATAAGTCACCATGTCCAGTTTAAAGTCGCCTTCTTATTTCCTTAAAAATTAGAGGATATGTATTTTTTATTTTAATTTTTCTGAAACAACAGTATTTTGTTAGTTGCAAAGGTGGCTTAGAAAATAACACATGCACAAATATCCTCTTAAATACAGTTTAAAAGGGTTTGTGACAGCCATCCAAGATAAAGAAAAAACTCACATTTAACTTGAGCCCATTAACACACCGGTCTCCTTTATCTTCTTCTTATTTTTTTGGTTTTTCGAGACAGGGTTTCTCTGTGGTTTTGGAGCCTGTCCTGGAACTAGCTCTTGTAGACCAGGCTGACCTCGAACTCACAGAGATCCGCCTGCCTCTGCCTCCCGAGTGCTGGGATTAAAGGTGTGTGCCACCACCACCCAGCTCCTTTATCTTCTTTTGATACCAACAGGGCACAGTTGTCTCCAGGACCTAGTCACCATAACCTAGTCATTCATTTAGATCTCTTTGAGTAAATTCTATTCCATCCACCCATCGAAGCTTCTTGAACAGCGATTTTGTGGCTGTGCAGAGGGCATTGAGCAAGACTTGCAAGAGCTGTACCGTTTCCAGGCTTCCACATTGAGATCCTTGGGCCTCAGAACCACTCATAGCCTGTCCCCTTTTCAAATCATTGGACGTAAACTCCTCTACGCCCTCAGAGTCCAGCACCACTTCTATGATCTAAACCAAGACTCAGCCTATGGCAAAGCTCCTCTATTCCAGAACATGTACAATATAAACATCATTGTCAAGAGAGTGTGACACCCTTGAGTTAAAATAAAAGTACAAATATCTAGCTGAAACCCAAGTGAGGGAGCATTTTCTAGAAAGCGCTCACAACCCAGAAGTTATAAACAAAGTAAGATGGTCAAGAGAGTGGATCATGCTCTGGGGGCTGGGAAGAGATCCCATCATCCTCTACAACAGGGACAGAGATGAGGACAGGAGGGTTCAAGCACCAGATATAGAGCCAGAGGGCCACGGATTTGTGGTTCGTTGGTGCCTTGCTAGCTCAGACGTTCCAGCAAGGTGAGCTACACATCATATTGTTTTCGCCTGTATGCCCCTCGGCCCTTAGCACAATCCCCTCTATGATAGATATGCACATTGATAAAGACTCTAAGATCTGTAATCTCTTGAAGTCCAACATTTAGATTACGCAGACAATAGGGCCTAATCCCACTGCAGGGTTAGGCCCGTGGTATTGGTGACAAAGGGAAAACTTGCCCTTTACAAGAGAATGCAGATTTTGGAGATCAGTTTTTTGTTACAAACTGAAAAGTCTAGACCTAACCAACACCATAAAACACATATACCAGAAGCACCAAGCTCATATTTACCCAGAGAAAAACAGGGTTCAAAAGACTTGCAACAAGAGAGAATGCTGACCTTTCTGGACAATTAGAATAATTCCAGGTAAATAGTATGGTTATGTCCCTTGTTTACATCACCCTCTAAACAGTCTAGCATCAATCCCAAAGAAGGGATGGTAGTGGCATAACTTAATGGCTTCTGAGGTTGTTATAAATGTCATCAATGGCATTAGAAAAACTTAGAAAGCACAAGGGGGTGGGAATTGTTTACCATGAATTGATCTTTAGAAATTAAGTTTTTCAATCTAGAAGATTCTGCTTCCAGGGATATTCCTGGAACACCCCCCATCCTCTCTTTGTGCTTGTATCCTTTTTAGCTTCAAAACCCAACATGAAATATACTTTTAGGCAGGCAAGTATGATGAATGCCTTCTTTTCCCTAACATTCACCTGTGTTAATTCACACTTCACCATACTCAAATCAAGAAATAGATCTATCTGTAAGTGCAGAAGTCCTTTGAAGTTCTGTAGGTACTAAACATTAAACACGCAGTCTCATGGTACCTACTCCCTATGTCAATGGTTCTCAACTTTCTTAATGCTGCAACCCTTTTAATATAGTTCCTCATGTGACACCCAACCATAAAATTATTTTCACTCCTACATCATAACTATAATTTTGCTACTGCTATGAACCATAATGTAAACATCTGTGTTTTCTGATGGTCTTAGGAATGTTCAACACCCAAGGGCATCATAACCCACAGGTCGAGAACTGATGCCCTAGGAGTTTAGAGATGGATGTAGAAGACAGACAAGGCGATATTCCATGGTGTCCTTTTTGAAAATAGTTCTTAGCCATATGGTCTGGTATGAAAAGAAGAAGGAATCATTATCGGCTTTTCAAATCATCTAAAATCTTCCTATGTGAGAAGGGTTTGCTTTCGGGAGGACTGGGCTTTCCTTCTCATCCATTTGCACTCATCTTGATACCAAATCATTTCCATCAAAGACATGCAAATATTGTTTTAGTGCTACACTTCTTTTAAACTTTATAAGTGGTGCAAAACCATTTTTCACCTTAGCTTTAATCAAACAATAATTTGATTTCTTGTAAGAATGATTTCAATACGCCAAGAGCCTGTTCAGCATCACTTGAGAACTCAAGCATCTTGACGTGGAGAAAACAGTGCATAACGCCCACATGTTTATCATGTCTCCTATCAGCAGTAACTGGCTTCAATCTAAACTCTGCTCCTTAAGGAAAACACTAGCACATAATTATCAAGTAATACAAAGCAAGAGCAGGAGAGTGCAAAGGGCAGGCACAGTGTGTCTATTGTTCTCATGAGTATAAGAATAAACACATGATCCATGGACTAAATAAACAGAGACACGGAAGAAAACTGCCTGGGTGGCTGGGAACTAGGAAGAGTCAAGCCAGGCGGCTACTGCAGAACAGAGACCAGGCACAGGGCTGGATTTGCAGGCAGACAACCAAAGCATTTTCCTCTAGCAATGAAACTAACTTATGAGAAACAAGGGGGGGGGGGAGATGGCCAAGTGCTAAATGCAAACAAGTCCTTTACACCAAAGCAGACAAAAGAATTAGGTTTTTGCTGGGCAGTGGTGGCACACACCTTTAATCTTGTCACTCTGGAGGCAGAGGCAGGCGGATCTCTGTGAGTTTAAGGACTGTACTTCCAGAAGTACAAAATAGTACTTATTTGAGGACCTAAAATGTACAGGATAGGAGAGTGGTTTGGGAATAAGAGAAAATCACCATGTTCTCATGGGATTCTCAAGCTCAGAACCTCATGGGAGAAGAAGATACAGTGAACCCAAACATCAAAGAGCCACTGTCCTAGAGGTTTTGGCTGGATTTAAAAATAACTAGAAGCAGCTGGGAAGTCTGAGAAAAGAAAGGCGTGAGAAGTGAGGCCATGAGAAGGTTAACGGCCAGATCACTGGGCGTGAAGAAAAGGGAGCGATAGAGCAGGGACCTGGGATCACAGCAGAGATCACCTAAGAACTGGAGCTGAGTGCACAGATCAGCTATCTGCTGCAGAACCCGAGGTCTGAGGCAAAGTGATACCTACTAGTGACAGGGATAGAATGGAGGGGTGGGTGGTCAATGACTTGTAAGTCCAGTACACCATCAGTGTGAAAGTGGATATGTCCTTAAAGAGAGAACCTAAAGAAGTTAGGACTATAAGGTAGTAAGTAGCTGACCATTGAGGAAAGAGGCAATGTGGCCAAAACACTGTAATTTATTTCCAAACATTTATACAATGGAGTATTACTCGGCTATTAAAAACATGACATCATGAAATTTGCAGGTAAATGGATGGAACAAGAAAAGATCATCCTTAGTGAGGTAACCCAGACCCAGAAAGACAAACAGTATGTACTCACTCATAAGTGGATATTAGCTGTTACATAAAGGATAATCATGATACAATCCACAGAAGCAGAGAGGTCACGTAACAAAGGAGGGTTTAAGGAAGGACACTTGTATCTCCCTGGGAAGGGGAAATAGAAGAGATTTTGCAGGTGAACTGGGAGTGGGTAGAGATGGGAACTGGAGGGATCAGGTGGGAGGGATATGGAGGGGGAGAGTACTGAGAGAGAAAACTGGCTTTGGGGGGTATCTTGGGAGTAGTGTGGAAAACTAGTGCAGTGAAAACTCCCTGGACTCTACAAGGGTGACCCTAGTGAAGACTCCTAGTAATGGGGAATGCAGAGCCTGAACTGGTCATCTTCTGTAACCAGACAACTGGTGGGATTGGGACACCAGCCCAGCCACAAAACCTTCCAACTACAATGTGTCCTGCCTATAAGATGCGCTTGGGGTGATGGTGGTGCAGAACTTGTGGGAGTCCCCACCAACGACTGCTTCAACTTGAGGCCCACACCAGGAGAGGGAGCCCATGACACTGCCCGGATGGTCAGGAACCAAGGCTGGATAGCCCAGAGACCTAGGATAGACCCTAACATGACTGGCAAAAAAGAAAAACAAGTCAATGAAATGATTCTTAATGCTTTTCTGTTATACTCGTAGACTGGAGTCTAACCCAATCATCAGAGAAGCTTCCTTCAGCTACTGATGGGAGCAGATGCAGAGACCCATAAACAAACAAACATCAGGCAGAACTCAGGATGGGGGAAGAGTGGCAGGGAAGGATTGTAGGAGCCAAATGGGTCAAGGATACCATGAGAATACAGTCACATAATCAACCAAGCAGAGCTCATACGGGTTCATAGAGACTTAACGCGACAATCACAGAGCCTGTATGAGTCTGAGCTAG
This sequence comes from Microtus ochrogaster, assembly GCF_000317375.1. Classification (NCBI taxonomy): domain Eukaryota; kingdom Metazoa; phylum Chordata; class Mammalia; order Rodentia; family Cricetidae; genus Microtus; species Microtus ochrogaster. Next base: position 49,782,910 of record NC_022026.1, read on the forward strand.
GTCCTCTGCATGCTATGGCTGTGTACCATGGTGCTCTGTGTGACTCCTAACAGTAGGAGTGGAGAGTGTCTCTGACTCTTTGCCTGATCTTGGGAACTTTTTCCTTCTACTGGGTCACCTCGTCCAACCTTAATATGAGGTGAGGCGCCTAGTCTTATTGTACTTTGTTATATCGTGTTCAGTTGATATCCCCGGGGAGCCTGCTCTTTTCTGAAGGGAAAGAAGGAAGAGCACATCTGGGGGAGAGAGGAAGTATCTGTGGGGGAAACTGGGAGGAGTGAGTGGAGGGAGGGGAAACTATGATCAGGATATAATGTAAGAGAGAAGAATAAATTTAAAAAATAATGAAAACAGGCATAGATCAAGCTGACAGTCACTCTGGGAGATTTTCGGGGTCTGATAAGGAGAGAAAGGGCAGCATAGGCATGTGAGATGACCTGTGAATGAGGCAGACGGTGAAATAAAGAACAGCATCTCTGAAGTGTGACCTACACGCATCCCAGCATAGCTATGAATACAGTCCAATGCATTTGTATATAACGACATCGTGTCCCTGTGTCAGAAGGTTGGACACACAGAATAGATGAAAGTTTCTGGGAAAAAATGATGTTTAATAATAAGCTCTACTGGCATCACAGAAGGGGCAAGGAGAGCTGAAGCCTTATGAAAAGAATGAAAAAAATTATATTTCTGACAAAGAATGTTCACTCTTCCACGATGAAGCCTTCAACAAAAAGGCACAAATGGTTTGTCTATGGCTCCCAGCTAGGCAGATTATCAGGGTCAAATAGGATATGCCCCTTTATGAAATGCAAATGCTAACTTTTCTTATAAGAGTGATGGAACTGAGGGATATTACAGCCAGAGATACTATGCTTTAGGTTAGTCACATATCACAAATAAGGGAGAATATGCTAGCACATGTGTTTGCCATTACATATTTTGTCTGATGTATTCTTAAAATAAATTTAAATTAAAATAGAATTCTACAACTTTCCCCTCTTCAGCCCCGCTCAGGTATTCTTAATGGAACAAGAGAGAAGAAGAGAGCAAATGAGCCACACGGTACAGTGAGAACTCTCTAGATCTGTTGGTTATTACGTGAGAAGATCTCCGTAAAGAGCAGTGCACTGGCGATTGTTACAGTCATTACTGGGATTGTATGGGCTGGCCTAAATAGCTAAGGGATAATATGGTCATAACACATCTTGAGACAAGGTCTCATGTGGTCCAGGTTAGACTCAAACTCATCATGTAGCTGGGGATGCCCGCATGCACCTCCCAAGTACAGGGATTATGGGTTTGCACTATACCAAGCTGATTCATGGGATACTGGGGATTGCATCCGTAACTTTGTGCATGGTAGGTGAGTCCTCTACCACCTGAGCTGCAATCTCAGCCCAAGGACTCTTCTTAATTAAACTCTCATGCAATTATTTTGTGAAGCCCAGGCCCTCACATCGTTTCTGAGCACTGATAGGCTACTTCTAGTCCTCTCTTCCCAGCATGAGCCAATTCAAGACCCTGGCAAGAACTTATTCTTGGGCTAATTCAAGACCCTGGCAAGAACTTATTCTTGGGAAGGGGCCAAAGGGAGGCAAGCCAAGGCCCTAGGGTGTGTCTGAAGCAGGAGACTTCAATATCATACCTCGGTTTGTTCAGCCCTGCCAGCATAGCCGCAGGGAACCTGGCTGAAGTAATTTAGTACTCCGCACAGCTACTGTGCCAGGGACCAGCTGAGAGTAACAGAGACAACCTGTTGTCATGGTGAGCTCCATCTGACAAGAGGCAACAATGAGACTTGATAGATCTACCTTGGGCTAGTCACTTCAAAGACTGAAAAAAAGACAAATTTACAACCTGGCTTGTAAATTGATTGAGAGAATATACCATGATTTCATCTTTAGCTCTTTTTTGTCTAGAGTGTAAATGGATCTATTAGACAGTTGGCTCTCAAATCTGGCTGCACATTAAAATTATTTGAGAATTTAAGTGCCCAAGGCCTGGACCAAACCCCTCATCAATTAAATCACAGCTTGGAATAGGAAAATACAAGACATTTGTATTTTTAAAAAAGCTCCTGTGGAATTCCAAAGGCAAGCAGAGAAGTATCCTTCTTGTTTAGGGATTAAAAAATGTCAATTCACATTTTAAAACGATGGGGCGAGTCTGTACCCACTGCCTCCGAGAGCTCCCCAGGCCGCTGGACTGCTGCTGCTCCGGGGCATGCTTCCAGGTCTCAGTATGGGCAAACTGTTTTTAAAGCAAGGATCTGTCTTCATGCTGCATGACTCTGGCTAAATGGATAAACAGCTGGATGGGCGAAACTTGTTATAATTGACATTTTGTTAAATTTTAAGTTCTTAATTTTTGAGAATTTCATACATGAGAACTGTATTGATACCGTTCTGACTCTTGTCTCTCCTTCCAGCTCCTCTTGTGCCCCCACTCCCTCTCCAATTCATGACCTTTTCTTTTGAAATTATTATCGCTGCATATGTATGTGTGCATATAGACACCTACACAGCTTATTAGTGTGTGTACAACACATCGCTATACCTAAGGCTCAAGGAACATTGCAAAAGAGTAATCAGAAAGATTACTGTCAGAGCCAGAGGTCATGCCTGCTGTGAACTAGCGTATTTTTGATAGAACAAGGGAAGTTGCACCCATAAAATTTCAACAATATGATATGATTGTCTAAGCAACACCTGCACAATAATAACACCAATTAACAGGCCAATGTTGATGGGAGAAATTTTATAGGGCCCTTTCCTAGATGAAGAGTCACAGGCAATGGCTGCCGAGGGCAGGGACATCAGTTTTCTCTAAGAATGAGTCCCCTAATAGATGATCAAAGCCCTAAACACGTGCACACTTCCATTTTCAAACAGCAGAAGTGAGAGCAAGTTAAATAGGAATAAGGTAGTTCCATAAGCTAAGCTTCACATATACTCAATTTTAAATCATCTGTAGCTACAGGAAAAACTCAAAAGCGCCATCAAAAGATGGGATCACATTTACTCGGGAATCATCAGTGTCTTGATGTAGTACAAAGGGAAGCATGCAGCTTGGGAAATCATTTGTCAATCCCCCAAACGCAAAGGTAAGAATGGATTCACCACCGCGCCCAAATCAAAGAGAAGACTGACTCTATTCAAGCCTTCTAGTGGCCAGCGAGCTCCCTAGCACTGATTTTCTACAAATGACCCAGCAAGGCTGCTTTAGTGGGCATCTCAGGTGGCTGGGGTATGATATGAGGAGGAGAAACAGTGTTGATCACTTTCAATACGGCTGGTAAGTGGGCCTTGGAGTGCCCTGAGGAGAGCTCCACAAGCTCAGCATTCACGCACAATAGAGAATTACTGTCTAATATTTACTCACGAGTGTCTTCCGCATGGTGCTTGGGAAAGAGCTGCAGAAAAGCTCGGGGGAAGCTGAAGCCCAGAACAACTTGACTCTGCTTCCACCTGTTACCACCTCCCCAAGAGATGCACTTCTGCTGGATGGCTGAGACTGTTGCCCAGAATTCCCTGAGCCCAGAAGTCAGTTCCCAAAGCAGGCCCGTTGACAGCATGGTTCATGAGGTGGCAAGGAGGAAAGAGAACTATATGCTGTCCCCGTGGCAGAAGAAATGCTTGCAGACCAGAGTTAATTGGGGAGGGGGGGCCCAGAGACACAAGAAACAGCCCTATCCATGAAAATGGTGCAAGTCCACTCAAGAAAATGCCACATTCAAACAGCAACATGTGAAAGGTTAAATAAGCCATTCATTGCTCTGTGGTTCTAGGAAGCCCATCCACTTCTAAAAACTCCTGGCCTTCTTATTAGACAATAAGTTATATACTTTTCTGTACTAATGACCATTTTCTTTTTCATTTTCAATTTTACATATTGCATAGCTAAATGAATAGCAAATCAAAATCGAGATGCCATTAGTACGTGCTGATGTCGGAAAGCTGAACTTAGAAATGCTGCCACATCTTTTCCAAGCTACCCAAACCGAAGTCGCTTCTTCACATGGTGAGTTATTTATGATCGCAGGCTCTCAAAAGAGCTTGGGTTTTCTTACCTCCCTGGAAAGAGTGCTGACTTTTGTTATGGTGGGACACTTACATACAGATCAGTGGGACCAGCCAAAGCTTGGTTTTGGAGTTTTGTTAGAATAAGCATAGGGTAGTACTACGTCTGGATATTCTTGGTTCTCACCTGGATGCCAGAGGTGTGCAGAGGCCCTCATTTTTCTACCATGCATGACCAGAACTGTGATATCTCCCAGCACTGGTGAGCCCTGGGATGTCTACTCTGCTCATAGCCCTCCCTGTCCTTGCTTCCTGTGCAGTCGAATAAATGAGGATTTGGGTGTGGTGATACGTAGTATAATATTTGGCCAAGACCCAAAGGGAGCCTCCCACAGATTTCTGGAACTCCTTATGTCTCACCTCTCTACATTGCTGCCTTTGGCAAATTTGAGCCTTCTCCTTAGCCTGCATTCCATTTTCTGTCCTCTGTCCCGCCAAGAGTTCTTTGGGCACTGCCCCATGCTGTAAGTTATAAAACACCCCAGGCAAAAAGTCACTTTAATGCTTCCCTTCCCTTCTCTCCAGGACCATGTCCTTCTAGCATGTACTGCCCAATGCCTCTACACAGCTGCTCTGTATTTTGTTAAACTTCAGAGTTCCCTACAGCAAGGGAGTAGGCCCATGTAACACCCTTTGCTCTGTTGTTGATACCACCAGAAGTTATATTCTCTTAAAAAGACTGCTTCTTTTGTTGGAGTGAATTAGCTGTATTCGAGGTATAACTGAACTTTAAGCTTTATCCTTCTGAATCAGAGCTGTTTCAAGGTCGGATTCCCATAAGGAGTCCTTGGGGAGGATTATCTGAAACGAAGATACTTACAGAGAGTCTGACTATTGTAGACTTTCCTCTCCTGCTTTCTAACAAAGGTGAAGTATTCTCTAAGCTAAAATAGAGCCTCCATTACACATCTTTATATAAGAAAATAAATGCGCCACTCAACTTTTTCCTGGTCATGCACACATATAAAACGATACTGTTTTTGTAACACAATGCTGGAGGCCAAAGGTTGTTGGAAGCCATCATCTGGGGCTGGAGGAAGGGAAGTTCCAGCCACCCAGAGCCCTTGAATATGCCCTGGCAGGCTGAGCTGACTGCCTTCCGCACACTCTGCAGCCTGTTGGCAGTACCTGCTTGGGAAATGCTAAAGACGTTAACCTTTGAGTCCAGGAGTCCTAAGAGAGAAGACAAGAGGCCCAACCTTTCGAGTCTTAGCCCCCATAGAGCAGTGCTTCTCAACCTCCCTAATGCTGTGACCCCTTAATACAGCTCCTCATGGTATGGTGATCCTCAGCCATAACATTATTTTTGTTGCTACTTCATAATTGCAATTTTGCTACTGTTATGAACCCTAATGTAAATGTCTGTGTTTTCCAATGGTCTTAGGTGACCCCCGTGAAAGGGTCATCTGGCTCCCAAAGTGGCTACATCTCATAGGTTGAGAACCACTGCCATGGAATGATCAGAAGTTCCCATAGGCATGAAGAGTCACAGGCCAGGCTGAAGAAGAGCTAAGGCCCCAAAGACCTCTGTGATGACAGCTGCCTTCCCTCTTTTCTAAGAGGCACTTCTGCCTAGAGCCTCTTCAGAGACCGGCACCCAACAGAGACTGTCCTGTTGGCTCAACTCCAGGGTCACCACTCTTACTGGGTACTTCCAGGAGCCATCAGTATAGTTGGAATGTATAGCTTGCCTGTATAATTGGACTATAACTGAATGAAATACGGACATAGCTGCTTCTAGGTATGGTTAATGGGAAGGGTTTATTACAGGAATGAGAGAGAAAACAGCCAGAGGCATCTGGAAGGATCCAGACTGAACATGGTCAGCAGACTGGACATGGCCATCCATGGTGGTGAGTGGAGCAAGAGAGGAAGAGAAGGGAAAAATGGCTAACTTCCCTAGGGATCAGAAGTTGGGGAAAGGTAACGGAAGCCTAGTGTCTGGGCTAGAGAGGTTTAGAGTATGGGGTTGGGTGAGAATTGCTGGGAGGAGCCACAAGTATTGAGTGAGACTTGTCCCAGGTTTCTTTGGGACCTGACAGTAACAAATACATCATAATTGTTTTTTTTTTTACTTCATCTGATGAACATATAATCTTAAGTATTCTAAAAAAATGTCTATGTTTTAGTCTTTCTTATAAATAACAGACTAAAATACCTTCTCCCTCCACAAGGCAACTTCAAAAGCCAATGCTCACGTGGAAACAATACAATACAGACAGGTCTTTCCCATATCCTTGTAATCTGACTTGAGCATGGAGAACAAGATAAATTGTGTATGACGGCATGTGAGCAAGTCATTTAGAAACTTCAAATACTTTAGGGGACACTTTCACATTTCTTCCTACCCATTTAAACATAACCCAACCTTGAACTTATGTAATAGAAAGTCTCCAGAACGACTCTTCATTTCCTATTTGCTGGGTAATCTACATCGAGATGATCCTGTCATGGTAAATAGTTAAAGCTACTTCCAATGGCACCTTTGCTTCAGCCACAACACAAGGCTAAGCACGGTTTACTTCTCAAGGACGTGGATCCTGGTGCTGAGCTTTCATTTTTACTTAGAGAAATGCATGGCCTCTGCATGTCTTCCTTCCATTAAAAGGACGGTGGACATGGCAGAAAATCATTTTGCCACATTGATAAGGCAGTGCTATTCCGAGAGCACCTTTCCTTGCGTTTCGAGAGATTTTCTTAGCTGTTCTACCACCTCAGAGACATGGAAAGAAGACATTAAATCGGAACGAAGTGTTGATACTCATACAGACAAAGACTGGGAAGGAACAGGAGAAAGGGCACAGGCATGCTCATTCTGAAGGTCAAGAACCACCAAGACAGCTGCAGTAGCCAATAGGAAATTGTTGCCTTCTGCCATCATTCTCCGCTGGGACCAACCTACAGTACTTTCAAGCTTTTTTTTTCTCAATTTGGAAAGCTTATTTGCTGGCCTGAAAAATTGTGTGCAGTCTTTTAATCTACATTCAGCTGATTTAGTTTTTAGGCCAGTACAGTGAGCCCTCTGCTGGGCCTACCTTAGAGCAGAGGAGTATGGCAGCATCTACCTAGCATGGGGGAGAAAGGGCACAGAAGCAGAAGCAATGTAGGAGACCCACGACTTTATATTACCAGGAAATTCCAGGAACACGCAAGATAAAACCAAGGCCTTGAAACTTATGTAATTTATCCTGGGCAACAACTAGGTGAGAGCATTGTGACTCAGACGTCTCTAGCGTAAAATGAGACCCACAAACAATATTTACTTAGCAATGTCTTGGAAAAACTAACATGTTCAATTTTGCTGAAATCTAATTTATCTGTGTTTTGTATGTATAGTGTAGACTATTTAACAACTCTTCTATACTTCCATGAATAACCATGTTTTGCATTTTACATGTGGGTTTAGGTCTATTTTGAGTTAATTTTTGCATAGCATATTAGGTTTAGATTAAAGTTCATGTTTTGCTCATACCAACACCATTATTTGAAAAGATTTAAATGACTGTAGTGTGTGTGTGTGTGTGTATGTGTGTGTGAGTGTGAGTGTGCGTGTAGCATACCAATACACAAATGTGGCAGTCAGAGGACTACTCGTAGGAGTTGGTTCCCTGCTTCCAATGGTCCCAGGGATCAAACTCAGGCTGTGAGGCTTGGAGGCAGGTGCCTTCCCCCTCCCCACCCCCACCCCCGAGCCACCTTTCCAGCCTAAGATTTCAACTCTTCAAAGTGTCCCATTTCTATTGAAAACGAATTGGCTGGATTTTCTTTTTGTCCAGTTTTTCAAGACAGGGTTTCTCTGTATAGCCCTAGCTGTCCTGGAATTTGCTCTGTAGACCAGGCTGCCCTCGAACTCACAGAGATCCGTCTGCCTCTGCCTCCTCAGTGCTAGGATTAAAGGCATGAGCCATCACGACCCAGCAACTGGCTGGATTTTCATGGGTCTCTGTAGCGAGCTGCATGGTGTCACACCTGATGGAGATGCATAATCAACTCCTATGGCTAAAGTCTGACTTATGCCTGATCACGAAATGATCATCAGCTGCTTGCATATGCGTGGGCCTATGGGCAGTGCCCACCTGGCAATCCGGGATTGGCAGCCCATGCCTACTTAAGGGCTGAGAGAGGTTTGCCCGAGGAGAGAGGTCAAAGAGAGAGGGAGAGAGAGGAAGTGAATCAAGTTCTGGAATAAACTGCAGCAAGAAGAGCTCCGGTGGTCGCGTCATTCCTTGCTGGCTGAGGTGGGGTGTGACAGGTCTCCTTCCAGATACTCTGTTTCAGAGGTCAGTAAAGTACAGCCTATGGGTCAAAAGCTAAGAATAGTTTTTACATTTTTAAATGATTTTTAAAAGAATAAATTTTCAACGAATATGAAAATTACATGGTATTCAAATTTAAATGTCCATAAAGCTTTATTGGAACTCAACCAAACACACTCATTTACCTCTGTGACTGTTTTCCCTCTACAATGTCAGAGTAGCACTTGCTGAAGAGACTGCATGGCCCACAAAGCCTAAAAATACTTGATTCTGGCCCTTTATAGAAGTTTGCCAAGCCCTTGTCTAGGACAGGAGGATCCTTGTAAGAATCCACACAGAATCCCAGGGGCTCTCTAAATGCCAATATAAAATGCCAATATAAGAAATACCAAAAGTGTCGAAGCTTTAAATAGAACCTCTGAAAGCCCCAAAGGAAGGCAGAAAAGGAAGGCATTTAATCGCCAGCTATTCTCTCCACCTAGAGCTCCAAGCAGAAAAGCCTTAAGTAAAACTCTCCTTAAAATGATAAATTTTACTTCACTATACAGTTAACTTTAAAATGAGGAAATTGTGAGTTCTAAAAGATATTTATTTTAATGACTATTACTTAAATATCTCCATGAGTCATAAACTAAGAGAAATATTTATAATACAAAAATGACAGGTTAATGGCATGCATATAGAGTATTTTCTAAAAATCAATTGGAAAATGATGTACAAAGATTTCAAACTCGGTAATAATTTTTAGAGTGCAAATTAGCAGAGGTTAAAAGATATTAGCAGAGAACAAAAAGAATGGTAATATCCAGGGATGACAAGGATTGAGACATTTGCACACACTCCTGTGGGGAGACTAAATTAGCACCATCTTTCAGAACATCACTTAAATGCCCTCACAATACACGGATGCAGCATTACATTTAGCAATTTATCATGAGGAAATAATAGCTTCTAACATTTATCCAGCAGTTACTATTGGCCAGGCTTTCTAAGTGCTTTGCCTATTGTGTTAGTCTGTTTTGTACTGCTGTAATAGAATGTCTGATACTGGAGAAATTACAAAGAACAGATTTAGCCCTTACAGGCAAACGAGGGGAGACCAAATCTGAAGGGCCTACATCTTGCATCATTATCAGAGGATAGAAGATGGAAAGGCAAGAAAGCATGGGCAAAAGAAAGGGAGGAGCCTGAACTCTTCCTTTTATCAGGAACCTACTCTGGCAATAATGAACCCATCCCCACAATAACAGCATTAGCATAAGCCCAAGGTATGGTCCTCCCACCCCAATCACATCTTTAAAGTCCCATCTCTCGACTGTTGCACTGGAAACTAAATTTTTAACACACGAACTTTGAGGGATATATTCAAACCACAATGGCTGCTTTCATTTATTTGCTCTTTGCAACACCACGGAGGTAGGTGCTATTTTTGTCCATGATTCACAGATATAGAAACTGAGGCAAGGAGAGATATGTAGCACATCCAAAGTTGTACTGTAGCTAGTAGAACATGGTAGGGAAAAGTCCAGCAAAATGGCTTAGTGGGCACAGTGTGTAAAGAACTCGCTGCAACGTTTGATGACCTGGGTATGATCCGCATGGTAGAAGGAAAGAACGGACGCCTTCAAGTTGTCCTCTGACCTCCACACTCAAACTGAGGCAGACCCGTGCCCCTGTATGCAAATAACAAATAAATGTAATTTTAAAATATAAGAAAATGGTGAGAATAATTGCAGTCTGGGCTAGAGAGATGGCTAGGTAGTTAAGAGTGCTTCTGACTCTTGCGGAGGACGGGAGTTCAGTTCCCAGCACCAAATCAGGCAGCTCACAAGTACCTGTAACTCCAGCTCTAGAGGCTTGAACACCCTTTTCTGTTCTCTGTGAGTGAGCGCATGTGGGCATGCACATGCGCGCGCGCGCGCACACACACACACCCACACACACCATACACATACTCACACGAATATATATACAAATAAAAAGAAATTTAAAAACAGAAATAGAAACCAGAAGCTGTGTTTCAGGATGATGTTGCAAGGATTGCTGATGTCCTGCAACTTAAGAGTAGCACTTTGGAGTATGACAATCAGATTGAACAAATAATCAGAGGGTCCCTTTAGACAGTTTCATCTAATTAGTAAAGGCATATGAACCTGAGAGTTTGCACCATCCATAAACTCATCTACCACCATGCAAAAGAAGGAACCCTATTAAGAGTCACCCTAATTTTGGGTGGCACTGTTTCTTGGCTACTAGTAAGCCAAACGAAAGACCTCTCCATCTCCAAGCCTTACATTTTCATCTCATTTAAAATCTTGCATCTGAGAGGGCAAGAAGGCACGGTGAGGAAGAGTTTCTAGCCAATGCAATTAGGGAATCATGATTCTTCCTATCCAGCACAGCATCCTACCCACTTTAGAGAGGACAGCAGCAACAAGCAATATTCCCTTGGGTTTCCAATGCTCTGAGGGATACATACATTGTGACTTGTGTCTCAAATAAGGGCATACATACTCTAACAAGATGGGCCATATGTAAAAAACAATTCTCTAATATAAATGAGTCATTTGCTGGACACTGACAGTTTTCAAATCTATGCAAACCCAGATGATCCCAGACCTGTGCTTAGCTTTCTCGTTCGCTCATAAAACATGTCCTTCTAATGGGGCTGTCAGCATGTCATCATCTTCAGGGTGACACCTGCTAATTTACTTCTCACCCGTGGAACCTCCTTTAATCCCAACATTTTAGCTCTGCTAAAAGCTTCAGCAATTCTAAGAGACAGGGTCAAGGCCAGCAATCTATTTAGTTGAATGGCTTTTTTTTTTATATCAAGCTAAAGATCTTTCCCCGAGATACCCAAGTGTTTGTGGAAACAAACTTACTTCTTGTAGGAAGCAAGGAGGCCTGAAAACATCTTTTCCTGTACATAGACATTTCAGTTAACTAATGAGTTAATGAATAAGGGTGGAGGAAGGGAAAACTAGGCATTAAAACCTTCGAACATGTCATCATTGAAGGACTTAGAAAGGAGATCAAGCCTCTAGTCTTTCTTTTGTGTAATGGTAACAGCAAAACAGAGAACTAAACAATCCCCAGGCTTAGAAGAAAAGATCCCACCCAAATACACTCCATACGGGAAGACAGAAGAAGACAGCAAATGGAAGGTGTGCTTCACACACAGAAATAATTGACATTAGGGACTGGGGGTGTGGCACAGTTATTAGAGTGCTTGCCTAACATCCACAAGGCCCTGGGTTTCATCCCCAGTTCCATGTGAACCAAGTGTGGTGTTACATGCTTGTAATTCCAGCACTTAGGAGGTAGTAGCAGGAGCAACAAGGGCAACTTTGTCTATATAATGAGTTGGATGTCAGCCTAGGCTATGTAAGGCCCTATCTCTAAAAAACTGATAACTCATATCTAGCACTGGATGTTTTATTTGTTACCTCTGGTATCTGGTAAGGACATTGCTATGCTGTTATAGGGTAACTCAATTCTATCTGTCTCTGTCTCTCTGTGTGTGCTTTAGACGCTTCTACAGTAATAGGTGTGTGTGTGTGTGTGTGTGTGTGTGTGTGTGTGTGTTCTAGAAGTTTTATATTCTATCTTAAACCTGTCAGAATGTGGGATAAGGGAAACACTTCTGCATTGCTAGTGGGAATGCAAACCTGTATAGTCGCTTTGGAAATCAGTATGGCAATTTCTCAGAAAATTAGGAAATCAAGATCAAGCAATACCACTTTTGGGTATATACCCAAAGGATGCTCAATCATACAACAAGGACATGTGCTCGACTATGGTCATAGCAGCATTGTTTGTCATAGCCAGAACCTGGAAGCAACCTAAATGCCCCTCCACTGGAGAATGGATATGGAAAATGTGGTACATTTATACAATAGAGTATTTACTACACATTGGTAAAAAAAAATAATAATGACATCTTGAAATTTGCAGGCAAATGGATGAATCTAGGAAAAAAAATCATATTGAGTGAGGTAACCCAGACCCAGAAAGATAAATATAATATGTACTCACTCATAAGTAACTTATAGACATAAAGCAAAAAAAAACCAGCCTACAATTCATAACCCCAGAAAACCTAGACAACAAAGAGGACCCTAAGAGAGAAATACATGGATCTAATGTATATGGGAGGTAGAAAAAGACAAGCTCTCCTGAGTAATTTGGGTGTGTAGGAGTCACAGAGAGGGCAGAATTGGAGAGGGGAGGAAGAAAGGGGAGTGGAGAAAAATGTATAGCTCAATTTAAAAAAATGACACAAACTTGGGTCAGGCGGTGAAGAGTTGTGGGGGTGAGTATGAACAAAACACATTATAGTAAACTCTTAAGGAACAAATAAAAATAATATTGGAAAGTGATAGATTCAAATAGGTCAGAAACATGGCAATATCATTATGCTCAGATTAGCAACAATAATATCATTACTTAAAAAGGGAACTGCAGATGCTAGCTCTGGATATCAAGCAACACTGGATTCCTCTCAATGACTGAATAATAGTCATCACTGAGACTGGCTGAGCTGCACCTACCACAAACATCTTAGAGTCCCACAGGAAATGAACTCGATCCAGAGTTAGCACCCTGGCTGACCCCCACATCCCTAGAACATTCAACGAGGACTCAGAAGACATGCTTGTCCCAATTCCTCTATGCTCTGGGTCTTTTCTCCTCTTCTGTGATCAGCAAAGAACTGTTGCGGCCCTGTGCGACTCCCAGGCCCAGTATGAGGATAAGGCAAGATGCTGAGCTTTGGATAGACCCCTGAGGAGAAAGGAAGGGTGCTGAGGGAATTTTGCTGGTGTCTGCCCACAATTCTGCACTGGGAGGCTGTGGGCTACAGGTACATCTGGTGAGTGCTAATGTTCAAGCAAGCATTGCCTGAGAAAGAAGAGAGACATGGAGACATATTGAAGTATTGAAAGATGCTAGGTGGGTTAGTATTTAATTCTGTCTCCACCTCCACGGTATGGCTAGCTCCAAATATTTGAAGTATGAAAACACAAACCTGCAAGTCTGTCACTTGTATTCACTGCTGTAACCCTATCACCTAGAACAGCTCCTGGCATATCACAGATGTACTACAATGAATGAACGGATGAGAATCGTAAAGGGAAGAAGACAGTGTGCAAATTAAAATTGCTGCCGGTGGGTATCTAAAGATAATTTTTATGATTCCAGGAAGCACTGCCATACTCCTGCGGGTAGCAGTGCCAGGGACTACCTTTATGTAGTTCCATGGCCTCCCTTCCTCTTTAGGGCATATCCACTAGCTTTCTCCATGAGCATCATCAACAGCCTCTCTCTAGTCCCCTTCCTGCTATCCCCACCACTCTGGCCAACAGTATTACATTCCTAAACACCAATTTGAATGTTTCTAAACAGGCTTTGAACAATGAGCACTACATGACAGGGGGAGAGGTTATCCACGGAAATTGTTTTATGAGCATTGTTTGCTAAGGGGTCAGTAGCAAACCCTCCCTTCTCTATTGAGGGAGGGCAGCACTGTGAGAACAGGCCCACTGTTCCAGCTGCGTTCATTCTGCCCTCAGTGGGTGCTAGTCACAGCCCCAGTAGCAGCTGCCCTCACAGTGGAGCCAGAAACTTTCTCCAAAGCTGCCCTTAGCCCTTCCCTAGGGAGTTTCTCTGCTAGAAACCCAGGGCTCAGTGTTGTGGCACATGCCTGTAACCCCAGAACTCTGGAGACAAAGGGAGGGGACCAGGAATTCAAGGATAGCCTCAGCTGCACAGTGAGGTTGAGGCTAGCTGGTGCTATGTGAGAGCCCGTCTCGGAATAAATAAAAAAGGATTTAAAAAAACCCAACCAGAAACCACACCCAGAGCCTTTGAAACCTTCCTGAACACAGAACGTCAATCAGGAAAGTGGGATGGAGGCGGCAGAAACACAGACGCAGGAGCTATTTTTGAGAGACTAGAAATAAAAAAACTACAGGTGTGTTCTGCACAAGTAGAAATGTTCCCAAATCCATAAGTCTTCTTTCTAAATAAAAACAAATCGGGTTGCAACATCTCATGCTCGTTTCCAGGGACACACAAATAGTTCAGGTCTCTGTGCCTTATTTCAAGAACCACAGAGGGCTCGCAGACACCCATTAAAGGTGTCTGACTCATTTTCTAGAAAGTCACACAAATGACAACCTAGAGTGGAAAAGGAGGCCAGAGCCTGCTCTGTGACTCCTGGCAGGGCACAGAAAGCAGGGCAATGGAAATCACCTCAGCTGACAGGCAAAGGAAAGAGCTCTAGCATGTGGGGACAATGGAGACTCAAACAGCGAATAACACTAAAAGGCAAAAATAGTACTTCAGCTCTTTTACCTCAACTCATATACAGAATAAACAGGTACAGGTACATCCAAACACATATTTAGCCAGTGGTGACGAACCTATCCATTTTAGGTTAGCTTATAATCATCCAAATGAATCTGAGTGACTCATCAACTTAAAAGAAGAGGTAAGAATTTTTCTACAATATCAGTAGGTTTTTTTTTTACAGACTCAACACCATTTTTCCTACTTTCAGCAGACAAAAGAGCAGCATATTTTTCTTTCATCTTGCTAAAACCTCACCCACTGAATTCTTAACTATTGCAAGTGGATTTTTAAAAACACCTTTACCCACTTAATGTCATCCTTGTATTCATCCCCAACAGCAAAGAGGGACCAGACCCAGAGCCTACAGTTCCTTTTGCTAAAGTTTCAAAAGGAAAAGCCAGAATGGAAGCTGACAATAGCTAGAATTATTGTTAGCACAGGCAGATTCACTGCTGTAAGACATGCCTCATGCACAGCACCTTAACAAACAGTCACAGTAGGCCTGTGACGTCAGCTTTCTGACCCTTGCTTACAGCTGAGGAGATTAAGGCTCGGAGAGATTAGTTCACATGCCCAAAGATACATCACCAGAAACCGTGATGCTGGAACTCCAACCTTGGCTTCCCTGAGCTGGAAGCCTACAGGACTCATTATCTTAACACGCCACTCTCAAGGTCAAGGTTGGCAGAGATTTTATGACAATGAAAATGAAGTCTGTCTCAGTAGAGGATAGTAAGAGTCCTGCTTTCTCAGCAGATCATATAAAATAATATAAATAAAATGACAAGCTCATAATATCGGTAAGATAAACATGATCTTAAATAGTGATCTTAAATATCACTATAGAAACTTCATCCAGCAACTGATGGAAACAGAGGCAGAGACCTGCATCGGAGCACTGGGCTGAGCTCCCAAAGTCCAGTTGAAGAATGGGAGGAATGAGAATATGAGCAAAGAAGTCAAGACCATGATGGGTTCACCCACTGAAACAGTCTACCTGACCTAATGGGCATTCAGAAACTCCAGCCAGACTGGGAAGGAACAAGCATAGGACCAAACTATTCCCTCTGAATGTGGGTGACAGTTGCATGACTGTGGCAAACTGAGGGAACACTGGCAGTGGCACCAGGATTTATCCCTACTGCTTGTACTGGCTTTTTGGGAACCCATTCTCTCTGGATGGATACCTTGCTCAGCCTAGATATAGTAGGGAGGGCCTTGGACCTTTCCCAAAGCAATATGCCTTACCTCTCTGAGGATTGGATTGGGGGGGAGGGTAAGTGGAGGGAATGGGAGGAGGAGAGGGAGTGGGAACTTGGCTTGCTATGTATAATGATAAAAAGTTTGTTTTCTTTTTTAAATGAATAAATAAAAGGAAACAAAATTGCAAAAAAGAACACAACACGTGCACATGTGTGTAAACACAAGCATCTATACACTAAATATATATTTTTAAAGAAAACAATTCAGTGGGTAGTCAGCATCCCTACAGGAATGTGCATGCTCAAGGTCAGTCCCATGAGGACATACGAGTCCAATGGGGACATATGGTAGGTGTCTCAGAAAAGTTACATATTCCAAAGCCAAAATGTCTGAGGGAAGAAGTAGCATATCCCCAGAATGGATTTTACCACAAAAGAAAGTCATTGAAGACTTTGGTTGGTGCACAGGAATCACAAATTAAACATTGTTGTGGGGTGTCAAGAAGAAGATGCTGGGATGCTAAGGATGAAGCAGTTGGGTAGATGGGGCGGGAAAAAGCACCCCTCCATGTTCACCACCTCAGGGCACTTCTCAGCAGCCAAGGAGGAGACTCAGAGTGTTCATCAGGCCAGTAAAGCAAGCCTGGGCTCATTTGCATGCTCAGGAAGTTGAGTGGAAGGAAGCTTGGGAGGGGGCAGAATTAGGGACCAATTGTCTAAATAGCATATGGACTCTTGGCCTAGAGAACAAATGTGTATAGGGGAAATGGCAGCATCATATTATATTCACAAACCACTTCCAAGCGTCTCGACATTTGAAACCAGAGAAACGGGGTGCAGCCCTCAGAGGGCACTCTTAAAAGTAGCCTGTCACATTCTTCTGTTCATGGGTACCCACTGAATGGCTGGGACTTGTTGAGGTTGCTTTTCAGACCAAGCTCTCCCTTCCCCAAATCAGATTCCTTTTCTGAGACTGGATCCTAGACTGCAACATACAGAACAAAACCAAGAAACGAATGTGTGTATTCCTTAGGCACAGAACGTATTCAAGTGGCAAGGACTGGAGGGTAGGTTCTTAAAGGGGAAAATCGCCATCTCCAGGTAAAAGAGAAATCATGGTGCTATTTCTTTTTCTCAAATCTTCACAAATGTCACTAACACACCATGTCTCAATAAAAAGAGGCTGCCCCCCCCCAGGAACGAAACAGAAATAAAGACAGTGAGTCCATCCCCCACTACAAAGAATGGCAGTTTCTTAATTCCCTATTCTGTCAGTATAAGGGGAAAGTGCTCTATTCCTTCCCTGCACGGCTAAAAACCAATTATCAGTGCTAATTATTAAAGCATTTGCATTATGCTTCGCACCCATTTAACAACTTGCTTATCCCACTTGTTTGGCTAAAGGTCTGATTAAAAATAGGAAATGCACTTTGCAGAAGAGAGCTGCCTCCTTAGGAGGAGGGGAAGGTAGGGAGAAAAGGGAACCGCTTCTTGCAGAAAGGAGCAAGAAAAGCATTGTTCCCTTCCTATTCTTTCCTCCTGCCACATTCAACACCCACGGAGTCACACTGAACTAAGGTAGGGGGAGAAGAGCTCACAGGTAAAAAAGATGGACACATTCTCAGAGGAGGGAATAGTTGACTATTCCAGAAAGGTGTTTGTATAGTTGTAGCGCTGTTCTACACTCATTGAGTCCATGAGAGGGTCAACAGTCTCTCCCCACCCCCCCCAAAAAACCCACCCAACAATCACTAGATAGTTGGTAACTTAATATCTGGAGCCCTTCCTACACTAGCATCTAGAGGTAGAAATAGGCAACACCATAGCAGTCCCCCCGCTTCTTGGTAAGAGCCCTGTTCCCCTTCCTGTATCATGCATCTTTTATTTTTTTCTTTTTTCTTTTTATTTTTTAATTTATTTATTTATTAAAGATTTCAGTCTCTTCCCCACCACCGCTTCCCATTTCCCTCCCCCTTCCCCAATCAATTCCCCCTCCCTCATCAGCCCAAAGAGCAATCAGGGTTCCCTGCCCTGTGGGAAGTCCAAGGAACCCCCACCTCCATCCAGGTCTAGTAAGGTGAGCATCCAAACTGCCTAGGCTCCCACAAAGCCAGCACGTGCAGTAGGATCAAAAACCCATTGCCATTGATCTTGAGTTCTCAGTAGTCCTCATTGTCCACTATGTTCAGCGAGTCTGGTTTTATCCCAGGCTTTTTCAGACCCAGGCCAGCTGGCCTTGGTGGGTTCCCGATAGAACATCCCCATGTTCTCAGTGTGTGGGTGCAGCCCTCATGGTCCTGAGTTCCTTGCTCGTGTTCTATCCTGAGTGAGGTAAGCCAGACCCAAAAAGAGGAACATGGGATGTACTCACTCATATTTGGTTTCTAGCCATAAACAAAGGACATTGAGCCTAATTAGTGATCCTAGAGAAACTAAATAAGGAGAACCCAAAGAAAAACATATAGGCATCCTCCTGAATATTAACCTTCATCAGGTGATGAAAGGAGACAGAGACAGAGACCCACATGGAGCACCGGACAGAAATCTCAAGGTCCAAATCAGGAGCAGAAGGAGAGAGATCATGCATCTTTTAGAGTGACAATACTTCCCTGTCCCATAAGAGCTCAGGTGACTGTGGAGATGTCTAAGTCATCCTGGCATGTAGAAAATAACCATGTTTCCAGCCACTCGCTTGGACACAAGAATAAAACTACTTTCTGCATCTTAAAGGTTGCCTGGCTTCTTGTTGCACTCAACCATCATAAAATCCTTATACTTCAGAGAAGAATGTTGTTTGTTCTAGGAAGCACTTGACTAATATGACTTGTAGCTACCTGCGCGGTGAGTGGCATTACATGAAAGGAGAAATGCTGTGTGGTCAAGACCTTCACAAACTGCTTTGCTTCACGCAGACTTTATAGCTCTCCAGCATTTCACGCCGCTCTGGCTGTAGTGATAATAAAATCATCCAACCTTTATAGCCCAAACAAGACAAGCAAAATTCATTCGGGCACTCTCCCTGCCTTTGATCTGAATAGCAAACATTCTTTAAGGTTTTGCTGCTTGTGAGACATGACCAGCCTTTTAAGAGCCCCTCCTTGGGTTCCTGATGGCACAGGGCTTTCAGCCTGGCCACTGTAGAGGGCAGAAGCTGCAGCTAAGTAGGCTGCCTTCCAGAACAGACTCCTCTTCAGGGTCATGTAGGTGTGCAGCTGGCCCTGAGGTAGACAGAGACCTACTGGGTTCTCAAGTTGCCTTGTTTTCTAGGATAACCTGAGCAGAAAGAAAAATGCAAATATTTCTCACATGTTTGAGACCATAAAACAAAGCAAGCCAGGCATGATGGAACATGTCTATGATTCCAGCACTTGGGAGACTAAGGCAGAAGGGTGGCGAGTTCAAGACCAGCTTGGGCTATCTATCTAACAAGGCCCTGTCTCAAAACAAAACAAAATGGCTAAAATGAATGCTTATTGTCTCTAGCTACTACAAAGCACTTTACGGCTTAGAAAGTGGGAGAGAATCTTTGTTTACCTTATTGATGAGAGTCACTATATCTCCTTCCTTGATTGTCAATTCGTCATCATTCTGTGCCTCATATGGAAATATTACTTTGCAGTAATCCTTGGCTGTAAGAAAGAAGAAAATAGAACCTTTAAGGGGCGTCATCCAATGAGCAGACTCAGATGGAGAGGTTCCCTGCCACAACAACCTCCAGAAAAAGGGGTGCTTAAAGGATATTACTGAGGATAAAGAAGGGGTTCTGCTCCGAAAGCTACCTAAGAGAGCTTTTGGTGGGCTCATGCATATTTGTCTCTGCATTTTACCCTCACGAGTCACAGAACACCATGAATGCCATGGGCCAATTTGCTTTTCTCAGGTAGAGAGGCCACATGGCATCTTTCATCCTGAGAGAGAAGATGTGTACCATCTGATAATTTCTGAAGGAATATAGACAGGCGGATTTGAATTTTTTCCTCATTGCCTTACTGTACAGATTACAAAATGAGAAAAAGGGGGCCTTTTTTTAAAATCTGTTATAAAACCAACACAGTGAATAAAACAATGAAAAATTACCTCATTACCCTATATATTAGGACTGAGCTCCCAAGGTCCAGTAGAAGAGCAGAAGGAGGGAGAATATGAGCAAGGAAGTCAGGACCATGAGGGGTTGGTTCACCCACTGAAGACAGTGTGCCTGAGCTAATGGGAGCTCATCAAACCCAGCTGGACTGGGAATGAACAAGCACAGGATCAAACTGGACTCTCTGAATGTGGCTGACAATGGGGGATGACTGAGAAGCCAATGAAAATGGCACTGGGATTTGTCTACTGCATGTACTGGCTTTTTGGAATCCTAGTCTATTAGGATGCTCACCTTCCTAGGCCTGGATGGAGGTGGGAGGGCCTTGGACTTCCCACAGAGCAGAGTACCCTGCCCTCTCTTAGGACTGGAGGGGGAGGGGGATAGGTGAGTGGTGGAGCAGGAGGGAAATGGGAGGAGGGGAGGAAGTGGAAATTTTGAATGGTATTATTTATAAAGCAATAAAAACAAAAAATAAAAGAGATAATCACCAATGCATTTGCATATAAAAAGTCAACTATGAGCGGCCAACAAATACTGTCAAAACATTTTTATGCACCTCTATGTAGGATGGGTGAACTTATTCATGTATACCTCATGGTCTTTTTGCACAAACCTGCTTGATTTTGATGGGGCTGTTATTGGGCAAGAAAATACACAGTCCTTGCTGAAGAGGAAAAAAAATACTTTGGCTATTCAAAATCAGTTCACATATTAATGAGTTTTATGCTTTGAAACTATATCTGATATGAAGTTAGTGTTATCAAAAAGCACCATATAAAAATAGCGAAAACCTTTGTAGG
Source organism: Microtus ochrogaster (assembly GCF_000317375.1). Lineage (NCBI taxonomy): Eukaryota > Metazoa > Chordata > Mammalia > Rodentia > Cricetidae > Microtus > Microtus ochrogaster. The sequence goes on from NC_022026.1 coordinate 49,803,691, forward strand.
GGATTTGGGAAATGAGGACTTGGCAAACCAGGCTTTCAAGACTTAGGACAGAAAGTAGAAAGAAAAACTCAAAGAAGTTAGTATCTTCTAGAGCAGACATTTACTGTAGTCTACAGTAGAGTCCTAAAATTGCACCGCTATTCCTATCCTCAGATATTTCCTAAGGCTACTTCCTGCAGCTAATCATAACCTACAGCCATATACCTGAGTGTCAATTACATGGTTGCCAGTATACTTTATACCACAAAATGTAATGTTTTATGTTGGTGAGCAGCCTATCCATCAAAGAGAGTGACATGTAAAATAAAGGCGATCAGACAATCCATAATGCAGACACACTGTGCTCTAGGGTGGATATGGCAAGACAGGGAGAGGGAATCACTCTACTTCTGTGCAGAAGTTCTTGGCTTCTGTCCAGTGGCTTGAAGATAGCAGTTATATCCCCATCTGCATAGAATGAACCTTCATCTTTGGGTTCTCTGGGCTTTCTCATGGCTTTGGCTCATTGATCTCTGCTGAGAGGCAACTATTCTAAATCCTACTGAGACCATACTCCTAAACTGACAAGAATCATCAATGTTTTATCTCCATTTAATTAGATATAGCAAAAACTTCCCCAAGTCCAAATTGGTTAGATGTTCTAAAGGGAGGGAAAAAGTCAAACATCTTTAAATTGAATAATGACGGTTCTTCACCAATTTTCCAATTGACTCTGCTAGTGAAATATGACTTCCTAACCTCAAAACTTCCAACATGAACACACAATATCACTGAAGAACTACCCTACAGAGTCCCAACTTGGCAAATAACTCTCTGGATGGAAATCAGAGACATTTTTTAAAAAGAATATCAGTTACTCATGACCAACAAAGAAAGAAAGAGCATGCCATGTTTCTGTGTCTTTCCATGAAAAGGTTAATAAAATGTGATCAACCACTGTGGATTAACTTCCCAGCAGCCACCCCCAATCCCATTTCTACTTCGCAGAATCCTCATTTGCTCAGGTATATCCTTTTCAGGAAAGTAATGTTAATCCTCCATCCAGATAGTAACTGGGACCAACTCTGCTTAGCTTCTAAGATCAGGCATGTTCAGAGTGACAGGGCCATAGACAAATAATGTTATCTCACTCCCCCTTGCTGCTGATTTGTTTAGGGTTAAGATGTGATCTTCTAGTCACTGAAATCCGAAAAAAAGGGATCTGTTAGGAATGCCATTGATAGATCTTTTTTTTCCCTAGAGACGAAAGGCATACAGTTGTCCGCCTTTGGTGGCTTTCCTTGTGGTACACAGGGCCTGGGCATGCTAGCTGAACACTCTACCACTGGGCCTTAAGGCTACTAACACTGTTCTATCATTGCTGGAAGACAAGACAATGTTTGGTACTGTTGCGATCATGTTTGAACAGTATGAGAAAAGGCAAGAATTTGATCCTGAGTCCTGATGGTGTTGAGCCTCCCTTCAAATTCACCAGCTTCACAGTGCCCTTTTCTCTGAGTCTCTTGTGCTGCAGCTTTAGCAAATTAATTGTTTCCCACTATTTTGTAATCCAGTAGGAAGCTTATTAACATGGAGAAACTTCACACAAGTTATCTTCTCAACATCCTCTTACTATAATATGCCTCCTCACCATCATACCCTATTAAAAGAATCTTTTTATGTCATTTCTCTTCTCTTCATCTCTCACCTTCCTATTTCAGGGCACAGTCTATAGAAGTACACCATAATCACCATAATGGAATTATTGCTAAGAAAGAGCTCATGAGCCTTTAAATTATTTCACAAGGATATTTTATTTGATACTTACAGGATCCCTGTAAGCTACGAAGGGCATGTGTGTCTTAGATTTAATAAGATCAGGTTTTAATAAGTCTAAGTTTGAAGGAGGGGCAATAGAATTTAGCATTCTACCGTGATAAAGGCGAAACTAGAAGAGGAGGATTAAATAGGGGGATGAGAGATTGGGGTCACAGTAGATGATTATCAGTACAGAGACACACAAACTAGACAATGTACAAAGAGCAAGAGACTTTGGATCACTCAGTCTTAAATGGGATGTCATTATTAAACCCCTTTCCTCAAGGCTCAGGGATCTATGCAGAAGAAGAGAAGAAAGAGTATAAGAGCCTAAGGTGATGGATGACTCCAAGGAAACAGTGTCTTACACAAGACACAAGGCTGACACACATATAAACTCACAGAGACTGGTAGCAAGTGTAGGGCAGGTTCAAGACAGCCAGGGTCCCAGAACTGAGAGGGGGAAGTGGCCACAGGGTCCCATCCCTAACCAAGAAGCTGAAAATGATACCCACTGGCAAAGGCAAAATCAGTTTTCTCCAATGACACAGCACTGGGAATGTCAACCACATTCCAGGGCAGGTCACATGTCCAAGAGCAGTTTACAAGACAAAGCAGACCCCAAGGTTTTGCTTTGGTTTTGAAGAGAGAAAGAAAGGGAAGTTGGGTGGCTAGGGGGGTGGGGAGGACCTGGGAGGAGTTGGGAGATGGGAAAGAATATGATCAAAACATATTGCATAAAAATGTTAGATAAAAGAAAAAAATCACTCATTTCAACAATATAGTTTAATGTGCTTAAATATTTCTACACTTGTGCGAATCTTGTCATAATCTAGTTTTAGAACATTTCTGCTATGCAGTTATGCTGTTTGATATTACGAGGCATTAGACACAGAATTATCTTGAAAGCATTACTTTTAGACAAGAAGTAACTGTAGCTGTAGCTACTGTCTATAACAATCTACAAAGTAGGCTTCTGCCATTGGCTTTACCACTATGTGCATCCCCAGAACTGACACAGAGTTCTTGTGTCTTTCCTGATGATTGGACCTTGAGTGACACCTAACAGGTACTGTAACACTCAAGGGACCACAAGTAGAAGATTCTGGGTCAGAAGTTGGGATACTTGGAACTGGACTCAGTCCCAGCTGGATTTTGTGGAGTGCATGACCTGAAGCAGTCACATGGTAGCTGTGGATGGCCACAGCGCCATCAGGTATAATAAAATAAGGGACCACCAAAGGAGGAGAAAGGTTAGCTTAGTTAACATCAGCAGAACATCTTTAACCCATTTAAATGCATTCCAAATCTCAACATTTAAACAACTCAAAACAGCTCTGCTCTGCTCTGATCAGAGAATTGAGTTGTTCCAGCTTCTATTTAGGACCTCAAAAGTATATCACTGCTGTTCTGAGGATATCCATTTTGCCATCCTGGGCTAGACCTATGTCCTTTCCAGCAATGACAGTTCAACACTCCAGCCACAGCCACTTCTGAGCAAATATGGCAGTCATAGACTCACACTGTATCATGATGTGTTTAAAATGTATTTATTTGTGTTATAAGTACATTTGTGCTTTCCCTGCATATATGTCTGTGTGAGGGTGTCAGATTTCCTGGAACAGGGCTTACAAACAGTTGTGAGCTGCCATGTGGGTGCTGCGAACTGCACCTGGGTTCTCTGGAAGAGTAACCAGTGCTCTTAGTCGCTGAGCCATCTCTCCAACCCCTCTCATGATGTATTTTAAAATAAGAATTTTATCTTTACTTATGAAGCATTTTAGTGATTTAACTGAACTGTATCATAAAATAAAAATACATTGGTTTGGGTTTCAATGGTTTTAAGATATTCATTCAAAAATAAATATATTTATATACAAAATCACTATTAAATTCAAAAGTGTGATGTTAATTTTACTGTACATTGTTTCATATTTCAATTTGAATATTTTCTGACCCACAACCATCCAAGAGATACTGTCAACCAGTTCTGGAGATAGGGCCTATGATATACAAGTAAGACCAAGTAGACCTTCCTGTCCTGACATGGAAGTGATAATCTAATGCTTTGAGAAAGGGGAGGGGAGGAAAATGACAAAACAAGACAAATATGCACATCAATCAATGGTGGCAGATACTGCTACTGTGTTTCACAGAATGGAAAGACGATATGCGTGTAAAAAATGTTCAAAAACAAGGGGTATTTGATATGCTTTAAAAGATGAGGATAATTCTAAATCCTTTTGGACATGGGAAGAAAATCTAAGTTTTAAATGAGTAGCAAACAGATAAAAAGGGACTAAAATAAATTTTTACAGGCAGGCAATTCCTATCAGTTCATTAATTTGATGGATTTAATTAGACTGAAATCAAGTCAGAAGGAAAATACACATGTACAGAAAGAAATAAAGGCACAATTTATATAGCAAACGAGATGGCTTTGTTGCTTTTCCTTTGAGTGGTTAAACTATGTTAATAAATCAGCTAGCCTAAGTCTAAATTGCTAACTTTCTCCTTAAGGCTTTTTGCCTTAGTCTTTAAACAATCTGATAAGAAACCATGATTCTTTCTTTCCAGAAATGGAACAAAACGAAGCACACGATACATTTAAAAGGGCAGAGCAAATGAATCTGGCGTGGGAAGGGGCACGGGCTCTGACCTCATTACTTCCAGATCAAGAGCTTCTCACACTGCTTTAATTACCTGCTTTCAGTTTTGAACTTTTAAAATTTTATTACATTTATGCATCCATCCATACATTCGTGTCTATGTGTGTGATTGTGTGAGTGTGTGTGTAATAGTGTGTGTGCATGTATATACACAGTACTGAGTGTGGAAGTGTGGAGCCCAGAGTGTGAGAGTTGGTTCTCTTCGTCCACCCAGTGATCTTGAGGGATGGAACTTATGTCTTCAGGCTAGGTGGCAAGTGCCTTTACCAACTGAGCTATCAGGCTGGCCTTGTTTGCTTTTGAGACAGGATCTCATGTAATGTATGCAAGGCCTCAAACTCATCATAGAGTCCAAGCTGATCTTGAACTTTGTGGTGAGTCTCCTAATAGGCTCCGAAGTGCTGGGCTTGCAGATGTGTACTGACACGCATGGTCAGCTTTCAAATTCTTAAGAAACTTGCTCAAGTAAGAATCACCAAGAACTTCAAGCATGATTCATTGTCCCTCTCCCCAAAACATTATTTCAATCTCTAGACTTTGGGAAATTTACATGTTATTAAAAGCAGACCATTAAAGGAAGTGAATTCACATGATCACATTCCATGACTCCCTTCATCTGGTTTTATAATGGGGTAAAAGAAAGAAAACACCTTAAAACAAACAAGCAAAAAAATATCTTTCTGCTTAAAAAAATAAAATAAGAATAGAACAAACAAAATAAACATTTTTGCAACCTGAACACATACATGTGAGGATATAATTTTAAATCCAGAATACTCTCTGGGCTCACTTTCAACCTCTGAAGATTAGGAGCCCATGTGCTCAGACTCTGGTAGAATGAACACTCACCAGCGCTTTAGGTAGCAGTGGAAAGTATTTTGCCATGTCTAAAATCAGAGTTTTAGTTTCCCTTGAGACATTATAAAAGAAAGAGTATATTGTGCTGGAGGAATGTTCAGTGAGAAAGATGCCTGCTGTGTAAGATTAGGACCAAAACCAAACAAACAGCACTCCTGGAAAAGCTGCCATGCACCTGCCTGAAAACCCAGTGATGGCTAGGGTTAGGGAAGGTCGGGGAGACAGGCAAATCCTGGAGCTCTCTGGCCAGCCAGTCTAGCTGAAATGGCAAGCTTTAGGTTCACTGAAACCATGTCTCTAAAAACAAAGTAAAGTAGAACATTGAGTGTTGTCCTTTGACGGCCAGATGTACAAAAACAAGCACATCTGTGTCCTTGTGCACGTACACATACACACGAATGCATGCACACTCAGAATGTCAACTCGGTAATGTTGAGTTTCCCTAACATTATAATCAGATACTCTTCCCTTCAGTTGGTATGTATTATCTAAGACACTACTAATTTATAATTTTAGGCAGAACTCCTGAGTACAGAATTATTCAAATTTTCAAATAAATATGCTTCATATGCCATATTAGGTGTAATTAATATTCACTATTTGGGTCTTATGCTATGCCCATTCATTAAAATTCTGCAGCAAATGGATGACCTATTGCTCCAAGTGAGGGAATAAATAACACACAGGTATATGTCAGCCCACGCTTAGTTTTATTACCCTACAAGCACTAAAACCTTTTTATTTTCTGAACTTTTAATACTCTGGGATTTCATGTAGGGGTAGTATGCTATCATGCTCTGAGGACAACAGACGTAGGTAAATATGGCTAGTATCTGCCTGTCAGGGAGCTTACAATAAAGTGGAAGAAACGAAACATGCCTAAGTCTAGTTGTTGACACACTGACTGCAGAGAAGGGAGAGTCACAGCCAGCTCAAAACACGTGAATGTCAAAAACAGGGAAGTAACCTCCAATGTCGGAGACACAGAGGCCCGCCTCTCCAGGGTAAAATGGCAGTGGAGTTTACACAGCGCTCTAGGACTTGGGGGAGTTTACAGCCATTTGCCATGGTCAAAGCAGGACATCTGCTCCTACAGCTACTTAGATCCCTTTCTTGGGATTTGAGGAATCTTTCTACTAAAGAAGAGCTCTGCTCATCCCCATTATCAGGGAAGCTAAAAGTACCCTGGTCTCAGTCTGAGGTTCTCATACTTGAGTGGACATTAACCTCAGAAATAGCGCTTGAAGAAACCAATCAGTGGACTCCACCAGCAGAGTTTCTGACTTGGGGGCAGGCCCTGCAGATTGGCAGTTCTGACAAGGTTTCCAGGCTGTGCTTTTGCTGCTACTGGTCCTGAAACACACTGTGAGAAGCACTGTCTAGTGATGTCTATTAGCTAAGATGCAGTGCTAGAGAAGAGCCCGGCAAAAGCAGGGACAGGGAGGATGTACCAGTGCGGTAGTGGTACTGGGGCTGGTTGTGCTACACACTATATTCAGACAAGACCTCCAGCTCTGTGTGGGTCATATTTTGAGCTTTCAGGGGTAGCAGGAGGGGTCAAACATATACTGGGCTTATTATAAAGTCAATAAATGAGTCAATTATGCATCTAGGAGCAGGGTTTTTGCAAAATCACCCTAATAGAGCTTATTACAAGTACATCAGTAGTTCAAAACTGGGGACTCTGCTGTGCTGCGGAAATGTGTCCTATAAAGTCCGCGTATTCGTCAAATTAATCACTAATGCAAGAATGTCAAGAGATGGTTCTTAATGTGGGGCTTTTAAGTAATAAGCACTCTACTCTCAGAAATGAATTAATGATTATAAAAGGGGCTAAAGATTATGAGTTCAATCTTTTCTTTGTATGTGTATATGCGTGCAGTATGAGGGGGAAGTATGTGTGTGTATGTGTGTGCCCACAGACATGCATATGGAGATTAGAACAGGATGTTGGTATTGTCTCCTATTGTCTTTGCCTTATTGCCTTAGGATAGGTTCTCTCAGCAAGTCATAAGCTCACTATTTTGGGTAGGCTGGCTGGCCAAAAACTATCTGAACTTTTACACTCCCAGGTCTTTCCTGTCTTCACTCCCCAACACTGAAGTAACAGGCATGTGCAGCCATGACTGACTTAATATGCAGGTTCTGGAGAGTTAAACTCAGGTCCTGCCGGGTGGTGGTAGCACACACCTTTAGTCCCAGCACTTGGGAGTTAGAGGCAGGAGAATCTCTGTGAATTTGAGGCCAGCTTGGTCTACAAAGCAAGTTCCGGGACAGCTAGAGCTGTTACACAGAGAAACCCTGTCTCAAAAAACCACAAACAAACAGAGTCAGGTCCTCATACTTGCAAAGCAGGCATTCTTAGCCACTGAGCCCTCTTGACAGCCTGGTTTGTTTTGTTTGGAACAGAATCTCACATATTCCTGGTTGACCTCAAACTCGTGCAGCTGAGGATGGTCTTGAACTCCTGACCTTCCTGTCTTCACTTCTAGAGTGCTGTGATTACACAACCATGCATCACCATGTCATTTTGAGTGCTGCCGAGAATTGAACCCAGCCTCTTGTGCATAGTAGACAAATACTCCACCAACTCATATCCCCAGCCTCTTATTCTTTCTGGCCCATGGGATACTTCTCACCAGTATCCTGTATCTTTCGTCCCCCAGCCTCCAGAACCATGAGGCAAATACACTTCTGTCATTTATAAACTGCTCAGTCTGTGGTATTCTACTATAGCAACAGAATACAGAACAGACAAAGACAGCTTTCCAAGGGACATTGGCAATACCTTTGGACATTTTTGATAGCCACAACTGGAGAGAAAAAGGTGTGACTGGAATCTATTGAACAGAGGCCAGGGGGGCTGCTAAATTCTCTGTGATGCCTATAGGAAAGTCCCCACAACAGAGAATGATCTGGCCCACATGTAAGTACCACCTTAGTCTACACTTAAAGTCAGACATGGAAATGAAAAGCGTGTTTGTCAATTCCAACCCACCAGCTCCCCTTAGGAAGAAACTGATGGTTCACTTGCCTTTGATCTTAGACACTGCTGGGAGTTTGACTTTCCAATCATGTCACAAGTATTAATTATAACACCTTTTGCTCTCATGTTTAAAAGAGAAGCATTGTTTCAAAAGAATAAAATGCAACCTGAGAAGCAAAAGCTTTCTGTCGTACCTCAGGGTAAGGCCCAAGTGCTACTACTCTCATGGGCAGTTCTTTCCTGCTCGGATGAAATGCCTGGAGACTGGGAGAAAGGCTAGCCATAGGAAAATAGGAAGTCTGTCCTCTCCAAGAGGACCGAAGTTGAAAGGCTGACTTTAAACAGCTTAGATAGCTGGCTCCCATCACAGGAAGGCCCTCACTGTGAATCTAGAGAGCAGATTAATGGAGTGGTTTCTAGGAAGAGAGAAAACTTTGGGGAGACTGAGCAATGGAGACATCAATGAGTAAGGAGGAGATGTGTTTCATATGGGATGTGTCCAAATCCCTGGGCCCAGAATGCGTGAGCAAAACCCCCACAATGTCATGAGTCCTTTAAAAGGCTCTATTTACTCAGTCTCCACTCGCTATATACCCAGTGAGTCGATGACACTGTTCTAGGCTGCATCATGGAAAAATCAAATATAGTATCTGTCTTAAACCTGGAAGGATCAATGATCTAACGATGACAATGAGGTACTTACTATATGTCTCTACCACAGACAATTTCTAAGTGGCAAGTCAATGACAATAGTGATCTCAGAGGTGGGGCACATGTCCAGTTACTGAGTGAGGTATAACAGGCAAGACTTAGCCTGTATCCCTCTTCCACCTCCTATCATACTTTATTCAGATACCTGATCGCACCTTGTACAAAGTCTGCCAGGCAGTTTTACTTTCCAAATCTACTTATACATATAGAGCAGTGGTTCTCAGCCTTCCTAATGCTGTGACCCTTTAATACATTTCTTCATGTTATGGTTACCCCAACTATAAAATTATTTTGTTGCTACTTCATAACTGTAATTTTGCTACTGTTCTGAATCATACTATAAATATCTGCTATGCAGATATCTGATATCTGACCCCTGTGAAAGGGTCATTTGACACAGGTTGAGAAACACTGATCTAGTGCCTTCTGAATCTGGAAGTTTGAACTAATAGTTCAGAAAGATGCTAATGCTAAAGAGGTCTGTCTTTTAGGCCAAGTTTCTACCCTGCAGAGATCACAAATCTGCACCAATTGTTATAAGAAAAAGGGAGACACCAGATGTGATAAACTGAAGGCACCTCGGGGTACTTTGTTATGAATATTTAGATAGTTTTCCTCTTGTTATGAAAATTATGGCAATCTGTTCCTCAGCATGAGTTGCTGATGAATTTCAGTATCATAAAAGCCTTTTGTTTGGGGGTGGGGTGGGGAGAATGTTCCCTGCTTAAATAAATCTGGATCACTCAAAACATACCAACTCACATGAGTATTTTTGAGTCATCATAACTCTGGATCCTGATGTGAGCTTGTGGTTTAGTGTGCTGAGGAGACAGCTGGCAGGAAGAAGCAGCTCTCCTCTGTGCTGCTGGGCATCCTTTGCCATGGTTTCTATTTCAGGCCAGAAGGAAGAAGCAATGAAGCTGCCTGGATAGTAAGCCCAGGGTCATTTCCAAAGGCTGCTCAGCACTCTGTAACCTACCTGAACACAGATATGGCATCAACATCCAGAAACAGGGAACTGATTCAAAAGTTGGAGGAATTCTAATGGCCTGGGGTTCTACTAAATGGCAATCATGGGAGAGCAATTACCCTGAAATTTTCTCTTGGCAAGGAAGGCCAGATGGAGAATGTGTACAGTAAAATTCAGCTGTGAAAATTCTTATCCTCAGATCCATGGAAAATGCCCAAGAGTAAACAGCAAATCCCTCCAGGCCCGATGCCCACTGACAGGCATATTAACATCGATTTCCAATAATAATGCGCACTCTCACAGAACTGTCTTCCTTTTGTCTCTCAGGCTGCTCAATGCTTTGGAGTGGAAAAACCTTCCACAATGGGTCCTAACGCTTTTAGGACTGACTGAGAGGATGAAGATGCTGGGAGAAACCTAAGGGCTTTTCTTTGTCTAGTGCAACACTCTGACTGCATACATAAAGCAAACCATGAGAATAAAGACCAGAGAAATCAAAGCAAGTAATTTGTCTGGGGTCATGTTGGTAGCTAATAACATCCGGTCCTCCTAGGACTCTTAGGACAAAACACTCCATCTAGTCTCTGTTAAATCCCTGCTTTGTGAATAGCCAATTCTCTGACCATAATGCTTCTGGAGAGTCAGGTACATGGATGGGGCTTACTGATATTTATATGACTGAACAAGGCATAGTGGAGGGCCGGCATTCTACCACATGCCTAAGGGAGCCGTCATCTGCAACTGTGTACATCTCCTAGATCAAGGAGCCATCGCTGGCCCTATAAACTGAAGTTCCCAGAAAAAAAGTCACATATATGTTGAAGACTCTACAAGGCTGACCTACTGTTTCAAATTTTGACTGTGAAAAGACAGAACAGTATAGATCTTTGAGAATCAAAATTATCTTGGGCTATCTTCATTTCTCTTAATAACTATGTACTATCTACCTCTGTATCGGGGAAATTTCAAAGGCAAAACCTTTGTAAAATACACTTAGCAGATCACTAGCATCCACGAATGCAAAAGCTAAGAATGTCATCGGAGAACATCTAAAACCTAGCCTGCCTACCTGCTGTTTTCATTGAAGTATTGTGGGAAAGCCTTGACTTAGGACTTTCATTTGCTCTGTGGCTATAAAAGGGCTCAGGCAACTGTTTCTGTATTGGAACCTGTCATGCGGAGCAACTTCAATGCATATTCCTAGGCCATGGCCACTCATATTTGGCTCAGCAGAGACTATCTCTGTGAGAGCTGTGGTTTTCTGTCAAGGGCTTCAACATTCCTCTTAAAATACACTGTCCAACATGGTCACCCATGGGCACACGTGACTAATTAACACTCGAAAATGTGGCTGCTACTCTAAACTGAGATACACAATACCTGCAAACCACATAGAACACTGTGAAGACAAAACACTGAAGAAAAGCACAACATCTTACTAATAGTTTTATAGAGATTACATATTGAAAAAGTTTTATATATACATATAAATAACTGGTTATATATAAGGTTATATATAAGTATGTATGTATATATGTATGTGTGTGTATATATATATATTGACCTAAATACATTAAAATTAGCTTCCAATTTTTAATGTGGTCATCAGAAATTTTTAAATTGTATACACGGTTCATGTGATTGACCTATTGGATAGCATCAATCTAAAATGAAACTAATCTCTTCCCATCTACTAGCCTAGTCCGTCCAAAAGACTTGAGTCTCTTGCCTGAAGATACCATAGGAACACTTGAAGACATTCAAGAATAGATGTGGGGCTGGAGAGATGGCTAAATGGTTAAGAGTGTGTACTGCTCTTGCAGAGGACTGGAGTTCAAGTTCCAGCATCCCCATACCAGGTGGTTCATAAGTGACTATTACTCCAGTTCCCAGAACTCAGATGCCTCTGCTCTCTGCAGGTACCTGCATTTGCGTGCATATATCCCAAAGCAGAAACACATGCATATACATAGTTAGAAATCAAAATAGTTTTTAAAAAGACGTGTTGAGGAGTCCAGCATAAGTGTGTAGTAGGAGACTGCCTGTTCAAAATTCAAACAGAGATAGAAAGAGAGAATAGCTGCCAAAGGAAACAGAAGCCCCAAAACCTTACCGGCAAACCACGAGCCTCGTGGTAAAATACAAAATAATAGGAATGGGTTAATTTAAGATGTAACAGTTAATTAACAAAAAGCCTGAGCTAAAAGGTCAAGTAGTGTTTTTAATTTATATAGCTTTTATGTGATTATTTCAGGTCTGAGCAGCCGGGAAATGAACGAACAGCCTCCACCTAAGTAAGTGAAAGGAGAGTAATGATGGCTAAGTGGTTAGGCCTAGCTAATGAGGATCCAGCAATTTCTGATGTGCTTTAGTTCGCACTTTCTGAGTCCTTGGGTCACTTAACCTGCAGAAATATGGACAAACTCTAACTTTGCATGTTGCTGCAATGGATGTGGCAGGAAAGGATCAAACTGCCCCCATGAAAAACAGAAGAATTCTGATTTTAACCTGTCCTTCCAGTATACTCATGGCTGTCTAAGGAGACACATTTGTGTGCTTTTTTTTAAATGGATGGATACACAAAAGCTTTCAGAGGTATATAAAGAATTTTGGTAATTAAGGAAACTCACCCTTTGTCCTGCTGTCCATTTCTGGTTTTGATGGATCTGGAGTTGACGTAGCTGGAGGTAACTTCTTCCCAATTGTCTGAGGATGAAACAAGATGATTTACACATCAGGATGACTCTCTTTATGAGCAAAGGAACAAAATCAAAACCACAGTGGGAAACCCCCCAGACCTGGTTCTGAAAACCACAGCCATGAACTGAGATTGCTCTGTGGACTGGCTGCCACACATTAATGGATTTTGTCCTCAGTGACAAACAAAGGAGTAAAGAAGGAAAAAAAGGGCTTTTTCTTTGAAGACTCTTTGTGCCTTCTATTATCTTCCTCTCTTGATACTTTTTACAGGTCTCTTATTATTTTGAACAGAAAAAAAAAAACCTGGTGCAGTTTCCTTCATTTTATGACAAGTTGATAAAATTTATGGAGGCCCGGTGCAGATGCTCTAACATAAGCTCACAGTGGAAGAATGAGAACAAGTAGGAAAAATGAAGGGAAGGAATACAGAGATGAGAGCCAGAGAATGGGTGGGAGAATAGGAATGTGGACAGACAGGCAGGAGCTAGACTGTTCAGAACCATTGGGCCTTCATTAAGTCCTTTTTACCATCTAAGAAACCAATTTACCTTGTGGGTGTGAGCAAAACTTTCTTGTCCTTTAGGAAGAATATACCTATCTCATAAAACAAAAGCAAGGAGGGTCTTCAGCTCCATTCCTACCAGTTGGTTAGTCCTCCAAGACCTAAATGTTGACACCTCAGACCCGATGTCCATTGATCAGTTTTGTTTAAAAAAATAAAACCAAGCCAAACACTTTGAGTCTGCTCTGACTTCCTCTTCTACTTCATTTGAAGCTAATTCTATTATTCTTATTTACGAATCATCCTTAGGAAAGACTGTCCCTGCTTAAAGATGTCCCTGAGGTCACAGGCTACCCAGCAGTTCAGAACCCAAATCAAACACAGGAACAAGCCAACTCAACCGTTCCAGAGGTGACAGCTGTTCCCACTCTTCTTTCTGCCCTTGCACCCCTGTAAACATGATTAATGCCCAATGAGAAGTGTCCACTGACATGAGAGAAACCGTTGCCACACGCAAATAGCCAGGTGAATTGACATTCCCAACAATGAAGCCACTGGGAAAAACAAACTTTCTGTCTCGTGAACATGGGAAGAACAATAAACTGTGTCATTAAAAACTGGTATGGTTGGTTTTTTTCTTCAAATGAAACTCATTTGCCATTTTTTATTTGAAAAGGTTCTTCAAGTTGTGATTGTTGAAACTAACATTAAATATGAATAAATCACAGAAAGAGGAAAAGATAAATCAAATCTTCAGACCTTCATGAATTTTTAAAAACGTTTGTGACAGAAAGCCTTTGCATTTTACACGGTGACATTTTCATTTAGTGCCACAAGGCTTTCTATATTGGATGAAAAAATGAAAACCCCAAATAATAAGCCACTCTTCTACCACTAAGTACTCAAACAAATAGTATTTTATGATTTCAAGGAAATATCAAGGAAGTTTTTTTTTTAAAAAAAAAATATGTTTGATGTTCTTCTGCTAGAAGGTCAAATTTGATGAAGAAACAGTTTGGGGATTATATTGAAAAGTCAGAAGGGAACCTGGAAGCTCTGGGAGCCTCATTCTCCATCCATACTGCTGGAAGCATGCCTGCCAATCTCTTTGCCCCTCCCTTCATTTGGCAGAGGCTGGAATAAAGCTTTACTCCCATTAACACATTAGGGAGAGGCAAACAAAAGCAAGGAAAACTTCAGTTATCATCAATGGGGAAAAGAGGGAGTCTGGAAATATAGTACCAGCAAGGGGCTACTGCCCATCTTAGCTTTGTTCACGCTCCTAAAACAAAGAAACTAATAAACAATCACAAAGCGGAGACATCAAATGAATAGCGTGGGCTTTAAAGCAGAAATGCTGCCTTCTGGAGAAAGCCTTGCAGATTTCAGAACCTTGTAATTTCTCCTTTGGGAGCCAAAGAAAGTGCTGCCTTCATGCCTGACATCCTGATTTACCAGAAAGTCCAAGTCACCAGACACTAAGAAACACTATTTGCTAAATGCACTTACAGAACAAAATGAATGCACACTCTGCCTTTTTTCTTCAATGCTTCAAGAAAACTTCCAGTGCACTGACTTCCATGGGTCCCAGCAATAGGGGTCCCAGTGAAATTTGTATTATGCTCATCTTCTGGGGGATGGTGAACCTTACATCCTTTGCCTTTGTGGACCACAATCAGAAATCCAGAGGGTAAGGCACGCTCCTCCCCATTCAGTCAGGTCCCACAGGGGTTCCAGAGATGGAGGGTACTGTGGCGCTTCTCTCTCTGCTAGAAGCTACACTGGCTAGTTAACTGGCAAAGCCTGAAAACTTGTCAATTGGGCATATTCCCAGGCCTTGGCCCCAGACCTTCTCAATCAGAAACCCTGGGGATGATGCCCAGCAGCCTCTGAGGGGATACACCCTCCGTGGGACTCTGATACATGCCCCAGTTTGAGAACCACTGACCCTGACGTAGCAGGAATTCTATTAGTGAAAATTAAATGTCCTTTATTGGGTTAAAAACTCTGGTTCCTGTTTCCATACTTAGAAACAGTATTAAACATCTTTTAATGCTACTTCCTCTCCCTTTCTCTTTTCTCTTGATTTAAGCACATAATGCTGCTATGTAAACTACACATGTGCATCGACATCATATATAGCTGAAGCTCAGCTGCAAAGCAGCCCCCCCCATGCACAAATAAAACAGGGGCTCTCATGCACCTGGGAGGTAGCAAAGGTCATGCTTATGCCTGATTGTGGCAGAGGACTCAGGATCTCCGCCTTTCTTAAGGCCTCTTTCTCAGCCTGGCAGCTTCTCACCCTCCTGAGAAGCATAAGGAAGATGGTTTGTCCAGGACATGCCCAATGAAGCACCTGGGCATTGTGCTGCCGTGGCTGGCACAAGGCATAGTTCCTAAGAGACCAGCTGGAAGCCTCAGTTCACTGTGTGACTTCAGAAGGAACAGACTCTCAAGTTCTGTTCTCTAACTTGGTCCTCCATTTCCTTTTGCCTTTTGTGTAAGTCCCTAAACATTTCCCAGCCAGGGCCTCCATGGTGATCAGGTGTGCTTGTTCCCTGACCCAGAAGCCCCTACTTGGAATGGCAGTAGATATGTACACAGAGGACCACACGGAGCTGAATACTCCACAAACAGGCCAACGCTTTGGATATGCTTCAAAATGCAGCAATTTTCACATTGGTATCACTTTTTGTCTCTCTTGCCTACAGCCTGAACTCCACTTTAAATCTAATTTAGGGTCTAGAGAGATGGGTTAGTGATTAAGAGCACCTAACTGCTCTTGCAGATAGACCCAGGTTTGGTTTCTAGCATCTACATCATGTGGGTCACAAACACCTGTAACTTCAGTTCCAGGGGATCCAATGTCCTCTGGAGTCTGAGGGCTTCTGCATAAACATGGTGCATATAAATTCATGTAAGCATAAATAAAAATAATAAATACATCTTTAAAAATAAAACCAGGACTGAAGAGTTGGCTCAGTGGTTAAGAGCACATCCTCCTCTTGAAGAGGACCCAGGTTTAATTCCCAGCATCCTTTTAGCAGTTTACAACTGTCAGCTCCAGTTCCGGGGATCTGATGCACTCTTCGGGCCTCCATGGGCACTGCATGTACATGGTGCACACCCATGCAGACCAAACCCGTATAATGCAAAAAAAAAAAAAATTTTTTAATTAAAATAAAACTCAATTTTAAAAATCAGAAAATCTATTCCTTTTAATATTTAGCAATATTAATCCATCTCCCTTTAGTTCTTGTCAAGAGCACAAAGCAAATTTTGGTGAACCCAGGGTAGGGAGGGAGGGCATCTTGTCTACAGTGGGGGTTTCATATACATGTGCTTCTAGCTCCACAGGATCCAGCAATACAGCATCACAACAGATAAGTACCATATGATTTCAATTAGTAGAGTAAGTAACACTTTCCTTTTAATATGCCAAGACAAAGACAATCACTGGGATTGAGTCCAGGGAAATCCAGTTCCCAAATGACGAATGTATCTGTTCTCTTTGTGACTGTGGAATCCTGCTCAAATCGTGGGTACAAAAGCACTCCTCTGCTGTTATAATTCAGGTGCAAACTCCCTTGAGTGGAAAAAAGTTTCTAATAACAAGCCAATGCTTAAATCCCATCTCTGAAAGTCCCCTTTCCAAAGACCATTACACACAAGCCTTGCAATCCAAAGGCAGCCAGGATCACTGGGGCAGGGGTAGGGACTCCCTGCATGCTAACAGTTAGCCGCTGTCCAGGAAGTATGGGATTGTCTGAGAAACTCCATGAAGCTATTACTCATGCACGCACACAAAGGCAAACCCAAGGGTAAAACCGAAGCTCAAAGATGGCTCCTTAGTGTTATTCTTTAGTACCTTTTCTCTTTCTGTCCATTATGGATTCATTAGAGTTTTTTCAATATGCGGCAAGTAAACGGACAAGAAGGCAGGGAGTTGTCAAGCACTAAAGCAACACCGTTATGGAGCTGGTTCTCCACAGTAGTGTGTTGAGGGGTGCCCAAGAGTGCAGCCCAGTCACCCTACTCACCTCCAGGAGATGGAGAGATACAGGGCACAGGATGGATGGAAGGCAGCACAAAACCGTATTTATATGCAACTGTATCTACAGTTTTGCAGCTTGTGTCTTCCACCAAAACTCTTATCTTTATTTTCACACAGTCCTTTCATGAACATGTAATGACTCATGGTATTATGAAAAGTCTGCTTGGCGTTCAGTAGGGAGGGGTAGGAGCCGAGCATGTCAGAGCCAGAAAAGAACCAATATAAAGAGCTGTCCTTAAAATGGAGTGCCTTGTGAGCCCCCACTGGAAGGCTCTCCGTTCTGTGTGTGACTGCCAATTTGCTTGCATTTGGTGGACCCCACTTCAACTGTATGATACCAACAGAAGATATGCCACAGTAAAACATATCTTGAAGTTCTAAAACTAAAAGGCATGGCCTAGTACATGTAGTTCTTTCTGGTCCAGGGTCAGGATTTGCTTCCTGTGTTGAGATGTCAATTCCAGCTTTTCGGGGAGGACTCTCTGAAGCCAACTATGAGAAAAACAAATGCTAAGAAGAACCTTTTGTTGGGCATGGTGGCTCGTGCCTGTACATCTCAGCACTTGGGAGTGCCGAGGCAGGAGGATTGTTGAATTCAAGGCCATCTTGGGAAGCACAGCAAAATCTGCCCTCAAAGAAGCAAAATAAATACATAAAAGTAAAAGTTTAAAGATAGTAAATTTTTTCAGATTATGAAATTGAACTTAAGATTTAGGAGTTATTCAGATGACTTTCACTTACCTGAGTTGTTTTAGAAATTCAGAATCCAAATTTGCTGAACCTCTTTGCCTAACCACAGTTAAAGCCTTAAGTGATTCCTGGCTGCTTTAAAAGCACTTGTCAATTCTAAAACATTTGGCAGTTTAAGTACCTTTGTTTCAGAAATTGAGCAGGACCTAGACGTTCATTATTTTCTTACCCTCACAAAATTTGAGGTTAGTAAGTGGTTGCTGGGTAAAGCAGGGAGCTTGGGATATCATCCACGCCCCCACAAAACCTAGCGTAAGACTCTTGTCATATCAAGTCCAAAGAGAGGAGATGTCCTCCTTGACAAATCAGAGGACCCCACCACGTCAGTCATTGTCATACGTCAATATTCCCCAGCCTGGTCTGGTCACTGGTGACAGCACACTGTCTACACTGTCCAATGTTTTCCTAGGCGCCATCACTCTTGTTTTTAATGGACACAAGTTCTCTCTCTCTCTCTCTCTCTCTCTCTCTCTCTCTCTCTCTCTCTCCCTCTCCCTCTCTCTCTCTCCCTCCCTCTCTCTCCTGAAATAATCTTCAGAAGTGTATTCCCCCACAGTGCTCTAACCAATCAACTAATCAAGAAAACGAAAACACCTAATCCCTAACTTGGTACATTTGGAAAGCACTGAAGACTGTTTATGTTTTACAGTTACTATTTAACTTTATCCTTAAGTCGTCTCAGTGTATTCCAACCTTCCCTGAGCATAGAACGTCTTTTGACAGCAGTGAGACACCACAAGAAAGAACATTCTATAGAACAAATAGGTGAACACTATCCCTTTTCTAAATTGTCTTAACTATCATTTCTGTGTCCTAGGAGCATGACTTGGAATTCACCTCCAAGGACCCTTGTCACACCTTCCAAGGGATCCAGTAATGAAGTTCTTAGTGCATATTCCTTCCTTCCTCTTTGACTCTGATCTGGAGTCTTTCATCCTCCCAGGGGGCTACTTTAATCATTTTTTAGTCAAGGATCCTGCCCAGACTGAACCTTCTTTATTGGTCTGTCATGAGACAGTTTTCAAGCACCCTCTACACCTCTTAACTTGCATCAAAGCAATGTACTGTTACTTGATTACTGCTTGTGCAAATCCAACTGTGCTGGCCAGTATTATGTCAACTTGACACATAAACTAGAGTCATCTGAGAGGAGGGAACCTAAGTTGAGAGGATAGCTCCATAAGCCCAACCCTTTGGTGGTGCCATTCCTGGGCTGGTGGTCCTGGATTCTATAAGAAAGCAGGCTGAGCAAACCACGAGGAGTAAGTCAGTAAGCAGCACCCCTCCATGGCCTCTGCATCAGCTCCTGCCTCCAGGATCCCACACTGTTTGAGTTCCTGTCCTGATTTCCTTCTGTGATGAACAGCAATGTGAAAGTATAAGCCAAATAAACCGTTTCCTCCAGAACTTGCTTTTGATCATGGTGTTTCTTTATAGAAACCCTGAGGCATCCCCAACAAAGAAATCTGAGGATTTACTTCTAATTGTTACATCTTGCCATACTACCTACCTAACAGTTCATAGCTTCTTAGCCTCTCAAGACTAATGGCAAACACTCTTTAAATACAGCAGACCTCGACTCAACTTAGAGTCTTCTATCAGGGCTTCTAGGGTTCCTCTTTTAATATATCCTTAAAAATCTTTAGTATTATCATTCTACTACATACATATAAAATATAAAGTATATTTTGTTTGTGGCTTTATAAATGTATTAGCACATATATACACACATATATACATATATATATATATATATGAATGAGAGAGAGAGAGAGAGAGAGAGAGAGAGAGAGAGAGAGAGAGAGAGAGAGATAGATAGTTGTTTGTGTGAAAAATGTGGTCCAGGTTCTGCTATTAGGTTCTGGTATTTATCATTGACTCTATTTCCTGCCAGGATCTGATTGGGCTCATTTGATTATTTATTGAACACCTCTAAAAGCATGCTTTACAAAAGTTAAAAGGGCCATACAACAGTAACAGGAAGGGTGACGACTGCCTCTTTGTAAAAATAAAAATGAGTCTTAGAGAATTAGGTGAGACTTCCACCCATGTTTAAGTGCTCAGTGAGGTACAGAATGTAATTCAGACAATATTAAAATCATAGGCATCGGCTCTCCAAACACTTGACAATATATGAAAATACTGTTTGTATTTTACCCTCACTGTTGTAAGGGAACCTGCAGGCCAGCCTGTTAAAGAGTCATCTTATTCACAAAGATGAGCAAGCCAAAGTGAATGTCCATTCCACAGACCACTTTTACAAAATACAACCTGCCACTATACTTTGGGAGACTATTTTTGCTGTTATAACAGATAAAGAAAAATCATAAACACTCCTTCTACCAGAGGGATGGCTTCTTCTATTGGATTAACAATGCCTTCATTTCATATGCACTTAGAGAATTTAGGGAGAGACTGGGTAGGTAAGGGAGGGAAAAGCATAGTATGGCAGCCACAAATGATAGGCATTTGGTTTGTCATGTTTAACATCAAACATGGACCAAACTCCAGTGTTTCCATGAAACAGTTATATGAAATTAATTAAAACAAAAAGATCCATCCTATTTCTGTGTATTAATCAGAGCACAATCCAGGCTCTTGTCCTCACCAACCTGGGGATGGCATCTCTTCCCTCAGTATGCATGAGCACACCTGAAAAGCTCAACTAAAGTCCAGTAAATAATGTGTCAGCTTTAACCAACATTCCCTATAAACATAAATCTCACACATACCCATGATATTTTATATGTAAGACATACAAAGGCAAAGCTACCTTTTTCAGTTTTTTTCATCATTTTCATTGTATTCAAAGATAAAGGGGAACCAAAATTTTCAAGAATGCAGTATTTATATGTTGGGCAGAAGACATAACCATGAACAAGTATTAGGAAAATCAAATAAACCCAGTAATGGGCAAAATGAGAACATTATAAAAACAAATGTTTTCATTCCCTTCAACAGGAACAGTTCACACAAAAGACAGAGGCTGGAAACCACACCACTGTGACAGAGCTAATCACTTTGGGACTAACAGAGGTCCCTACATTGTGTAGAGTCTTTTTGTGCTATTTCTTGGAGTATACATGGTCACTTTAGAAGGCAACAGCAGCATTATCATGTGGATAAGGATTTCTTCCCAGCTGCACACACCCCTGCACCTATTCCTCAGCCACCTGGCTTTTATAGACATTGTATATTCAACCTCAGTCTCAGTTATAATGGCTCTGGGACTCCTTGGGAATGGGCTGACGCTACCTCGGGCTGCCTATGAAGTTCAGCTCTGCACTACAGTGTCCTTTGGATCAGTTGAGTGCTACCTACTGGCTGCCATGGCCTCTGATGGGGATGTAGCAATCTGTTCACCTCTCCTCTACTCGACGCTCATGTACCCCAGAGTCTGTTTTCTCTTGTTGGGATCTTCCTACGTTGGTGGCTGCATGAATGGTTGGACATTTACTGGTTGTTAAATTTGTCCTTCTGTGGACCAAATCAGATAGATAACTCTGGTGATTTCTCCCCTTTGCTGAAACTGTCCTGCTCAGATTTCTCTATTACCAGAATTAACCCTTCTGTTTCTTCTGGTTCCATTATTGTGGCAACAGTGTTTGACATAGCCATCTCCTAATCTACATCCTCATCACCATCCTGAAGATGCACCCCACTGAGGGTCACCGAAAGAGGCCTTCTCCACCTGCACCTCCCACCTCACTGCAGTCACTCTCTGCTACGGGATCATTACCTTCATTTAGGTGATGCCCAAGTCCAATTCATCTAATGAACAGAACCAGATGCTGTCTGTATTCTTCACAGTGGTGATTCCTATGCTTAACCCCCTCATCTACAGCCTGAGGAACAGCGATGTAAAGGATGCTCTGAGGAAGGCAACTGTCAGAGTATATTCTTAGACCTTCTTCTTTTAATTTGAGAAATTTGTGAAGACTTCCTTTAGCCACGCTACACTCAGTATCTATCACATGATGCTTAACTGCTTGATATTAAATGCCGTGTCTTTGTACTAACGCTTACCGTTATCCACTCTTCTTTTAAACACTACAATACACACTCGCCTCGACGGTGCAGTCTATGCTGGCTACCGCATATAGGAAAGGCTCAGAGTCCTGGATCATCAGTGAGGTGTGGATTAGCAGCAGGGTCAGACTCATTAGATAATCATCATAGTTCAAAGGGCTAAACAGTACCATAAATGCATGTACAGACGAGGAAAAAGTAGTTGTTGGCCAATCTCCATGAGGAAATAAGCATTAAAGATGGCAGCAACGAGGTTTGTGCTAAATTTAGACAGATGGGTAGGAGTTGGCCTACAGATGTAGTAGAAAGGGTGCTTTAGTTGAAGAAAAGCAAGTAAGGCATGAATGAATGCGGGAGCTGAGTGTAGCAGGTACACTCAAGAGACCGAGGCAGGAGAATCACTTGAGTCCTGAGCAGATGTTCAGTGTGGTGTGGGTGGAGGCAGAGGCAGCAGCTTAGGCCCCCAAGCCAGCAAGGTAAGTTAAAGCCACTGTTACAGTAGCTTGTGACTTATCCCCCAAGACATCTGGTTACCAAGAAAAGTAAGGAAAGGTGTGAGGATCTAATTTGGGATAAGACTGATGAGAAATAAAGAAGAAACAAAAGGCCAACATAAAGTGACAGCGGGGAAGCTGCCTTTATCCTCTAGTTAAGTCAGTGAAACTATGCCTGCCTAGTCACAGCTCACAGCCACCACCGGAAGAAATCAGCAACGGGAACCTGGCCTGAACACGACAGAACCATTTCTGATTTTGTTTCGCTCTGGAGTCTACATGTATACATGCCACATGCTTAGTGAGTGCCAACCAAGTGCCAAAGACAACGGTGCGTTCACAGGCTAAGGAGTTAGGCACAAGGACAGGTCCCTGGGCTCAGGACCTAAAAGAAAGGGTCAAAGAAGACATGTGCCTCTGTGCTTTGCTGCTAGCGTGGAAACTTAGTGGCAAAAAAATAGGTTTGTAAAAGCTCTGAACATGTGGCTTCCTGTGAAAACACCAGTCAATCTCCCACTTGAAAACTAAAACATTTAAAAAATCGTAGACATATGAGAAGCTCTTGACACATAGAAAAACACATCTTTTTCACCTCACAAATTGAAAATAAATTGTTTAGTCAAGGTTGTCTCCTAAAACTTCTCTTCCCAGAATGAATTTCCAGAGAAAGCATTCCCGCCTTCTGAGCAGGGAAGGAAAATGAAGCAGCTTCAGTCCGAAGCAGGTCACTCTCAAAGCCATGATTGGTTACGATGTTTTCAAGGAGAACCACCATCTTCAAAAATCTTAGAGCACATAGCGGAGCACTAGCCAGCCTTAAAAAGGCAAGTCTGCCACCATAACATGAATGATCCCGGTGGACATTATACTAGGTGAATGAAGCCAGTCATAAAAAAGAAATCCAAGCAGGGGCGGGGGAAAACATAGAAACTCCTCTGCATCCAAAGTTAAAATACTTGGGAAAGGTACTGCCGCCAAGTTATATCATCAGACATTTTTTGTCATTTCCTAAATAATACAGTGCAATAACTATTTATATAAGAGATTAATATCATAGATTTTTATATCCATTGGGGGAGAGTTCCTATAAACGACCCCCATAAATATCAGAGGATGGTTTCATCATAGAATTCCTTTTCTTCTGTAGTGCTAGGAATAGAACCCAGAGCTTCAGGCTTTCTAGGCAAGTGCTTTGACATCAACTACAACCCCCAGCTATAAATCCATTTATATGAGTTATCTATGCTACTTCGTTCAGCCTCAGTCTTAAGTGAAATACTCCTACAAAAGATATAAAGTTGATTATTGTCTTCTCCAGATCTGTGAAGAATTTTGATGGGA
>NC_022026.1:49827741-49837011 GCF_000317375.1 Microtus ochrogaster
CGTGAAAGGTGATGCTTCTCTGATTTCCCTCTCTGTTTCCTTATCCTTAGTGTATAGGAAGGCAACTGATTTTTTGGAGTTGATCTTGTATCCTGCTGATTCCATGAAGCCATTCGCCAAGGTTGGCTAATGCTAAAGTGGTCTGCTCTTACTATTATAAGATCCATTCTTTCATCACTAGCTCCACAGACTTCTAAAGAACAACGCTTCTTTTAAATAATCATATGGGTTCCCCTAACTTATAGGACAGAGACGATTTATGCAAAGTTATAGAAGGATGAAGGAGTTAGCTCAACCCACAAAGCATGTGTTGTGTGAGCAGAAGGTCCTGAGTTTGACCCAGGTAGAAATGGGCACACGTGTAATCCCAGCATTGAAGACTCAGAAACTAAAGGATTCCCTAAGGCTCACTGGCCAGCCAGTCTAATCTATTGGTAAGCTCTGGTGCCACTGAAATTCTGTCTCAAAAAGCAAGGTGAACTTTGATCCTAAAAACAATACAGGAGCTAGACCCCTGGCCTCCAGACACATGTGCAAACACATGCACACATACAAGATATTTAAGAAGGCTTTATGCTGCTATTTTTAGATATTATTTTATTATTATTTAATTAATTTATTTGTTATTTAGGTATTATTTTTATTATGAGTTCAGGTCCATGGATTGAAAATACAAGTTTCCTGGAGGTTGGATGTATATCCGATATGTCTTCTGTGCACATAGTAATAAACTAGGAAAGGTAACTCCAATATATTTCAAGAATAGAAATCCCAGTGGGGCATGCTGGAAACATGACTGCAATCCTAGCATTTGGGAGGTTGATGGAGGAGGACCATGAGTTTGAGGCTAGCCTGAGATATACAGGGAGTTAAAAGAAAAGGTAGGGTGGGGAGAAGGATCATGAATTAAGAGTGTGCATTGCTCTCATAGAGGACTCCTGTTGAATTCCAGCGCTCATGTCTGGCAACTCAGAACCACTACAGCTTCAAGGGTATCCAATGCCTCTGGCTTTCATGGGAACCAGTTCTCACATCTACATACATGCATATGTGCACTGATACACACACACACACACACACACACACACACACACACAAACATAATAAAATAAGTCTTTTTTTTAAAAAAAGGGACTGGAGATGGTTCAGCAGTAAAGAACACTGGGTGTTCTTCCAAAGGACCGAGGCTTGATTCCCAGCACCCACCCGGTGGCTTACAACATCTGTAACTCCAGTCCCAGAGGATTCAATGTCTTCTGGTCTCTGCAGGCTTCAGACCACACACGGTGCATATGAATACATGCAGAAAAATGCCTATACACACAATTAAATACAAATAAAAATAAAAGAAACATCAAAAACAGACAAGAAAAGAATAGAGATTCTCCAAAGAAAGGTCAAATTAAGTTAAACTCAGGGCAGTCCTGTCATGTGTGTGCAGGACATATGCAGCAATAGGGGCAAGTCAAACCCATATTCTGTGCATCCCATGACAATGTCTTAGCAACAAGACAGAAGTACCTTCCCATGTCATAGGAGAACGTATTGCCCTTGATCTTGGGTTTCTGACTTTTATGTCTGTCTCATTAACTAGGATAAGAAGACATGATGGGGAGGGCTGTCCTCAGCACCTTGAAATCCTTCCAAATAACTTATGGATTGAATAAGCTAAAAATTTCTGGAAAACAGTGCTTCACCATCCATCAGAAAATAGCTTATGGGAGTGCTAGGGACATTACAAAGAAACAAATCAATCCTTCTCTTTGGTATCTAGTGAGGCTTGTACTCAGCGGCAATGGTCTCCAAAAGCTGCATTGCGTCACTAGCTGTGTGAGCTTGGGTAAATGACCACACTTCTCTGTATGTTGGTTTCCTCTTCTGAAATGAAGATCATGATTTAAAATTAAAAAAAAAAAAAAACCAAAAAAAACCTCATGGGCTTTCTAGAAGGATACAATGGCAGGTATGTGAAGTGTTTGTTATTGGATTTTACTGAATCAAAAATTCAGTCTGGCTCTAGTGACTGCTCAATATTTAAAATGCTGTCCACACAAGTTCAAGGACTTACGTTCAGACCCCAGGAGCCCACATTAAATGCCCAGTAAACTGGAAGCTTGTCTGTAATAGCAGTCACAGAAAAAGTACAGACGGGGATCCCGAGAGCAAGCCCTCTATCAAGACTAGCCATATCAGTGAGCTCCAGGTTTGATTGAGAGACCATGATCAATGAAGAAGGTGAAAGAGGATCGATAGAGGCGAATTACCAATATTAACTTCAGGCTTCCACATGCATGCTCCTACATGTGCACAAATGCCTTCATACACAAAAGGCATGCATACATACACATGCACACCCCCCTACACACACACACACACACATACACACACACAAGGGAAAAATCAATCACTGCATTACCTTTGTGTGGACTCTAGTTTTAAAGAACGCTCCTATTACAACAGGCTTTTTTTTTCTAGTAGTAGGCTAGCTGCCCATTCCTTTGCTGGGGGACAGGAGAACAGCTTTTACAAGACCATCACAGAGGAGAGGCACGCCTGGAGGAAACTGATAAATCCAGAAGCTGGGAAGGGATGAAAAATAGCAGCCAGGGCCACAGACCTGCTGGGCCTGGGAGGTGAAGATTACTGTGGGAGAGGGGGGCTGGAGTAGGCTAAAGCCCACGGCCCACAGACCTTTCCAGTCAATAAAGGTGGCACCTACAGTGAGTGCTCAGAACATCGCAGAGGACCCTCAAGTGTGCACCCATGCCAGCTGCTTCTGGCTGCACCCAAACTGTTCTCTACTGCTGACGATGGGAAAACAACAAGGCATGTGTCTGGGAAAACGGCCTGTTGTCTGAGAACAGAAAGCCTTTTATTGAGAATTCTGATACTCAGGAGCAAACACACCACCATAGAAAACTATCCCAAGCCATCTTTTACAAAGCTTGGCATCCATTCAGAAGTAGATGAAGAAATTCTAAACTACTGGGCCAAACAGATACTCCTCTCAAGGTAATGGGCCAAATGAGACCACACACTCACATGGTACAGAGGTTTCCTTAACAGGAAAAGCTGAATCCATAATCCTCTACCTGGAAGTGGCCAAGCCTCTTGCCAAAAGCAGCACTGAAAGGCTTCTTTTAAGATTAGCAAGGGGGCTGGTGAGATGGCTCAGTGGTAAATATGTCTGCCGCCAAGCCTGATGACTGAGTTCCACTTCCAAGACCCACACAATGGGAGGAGACAACTGACTCCAGCAAAATCATCCGCATGCACGTGTGGACACACACACACAAACACACACACACACGAGGGGAAGGGAAGGGATAGGAATAGGAATGAAAATAAATAAATGAATGTCATTTTAAAAAAAGTTTTCAAATAGGGGCTTGGGGCTGAGGGTAGAACTTATTGACACAGCCCTATTTGCACAAGGTCCTGGGTTCAAACTCAGGTTTAATCCCCAGTACTGGCTCCACAAAAAAAAGAAAAAGATTGAGCCTCCAGCAGTTAAAGGGATGTTTACAGAAGTCCATAATGATATGGGAAATCTTATATAATGCTAAACAAAAAAAATTCTGTGCATGGAAACAATTCTATGTGTGGTATGATCTCAACCAGTCAAAAATGTATGGCCAAACAACTGAAAGCTAATATTTAAAACCAGTCACAGCCACTGCCCCAGGGAATTTAAATTATCAGTGCTTTTTGCCTCTTTCTTACTTCTAGTATTTCAAAAATTCTTTTATAGTCAGAAAACTGAAGTTCTAGAAGGTGTAACAAAGTGTGTTAACAGAGCTAAAACTTCCAATCCACCTTGCCACACTGCCAACATCTCTCCTGAAGCTCTGATTGGGTCTGCAGCAGCTCCTAGCTAGTAGTCACATGAAGCTGTCATGTGTGTCATATTATTTCCAAGTCATTAGTAAGGATGTTGAGAACATCAGATGGAAAATGAGTCCTGATGGTGATTTGTAAGATGCCACCCATATAGAATGCACTCTGTCATTTGTCATCCCCCTTCACTTAGAGCTATTCATCAGCTCGGCTCTTCGGTGACTAAGTACAGAATGTAGACGCATTTCTAATTAATGCTGTTCCAAATAAAGTATTGGGACATTTTATCACATGTTTTCAAAGCCAAGACCGTATTTCCTATTTTATTAATTAAACCCATGAATTCCTTATTCGTAGTTCTGAAAAGGCTTCAAGTATACTCAAAGACCACATTTACAGGGGCTGAAAAGATTGCTCAGTGGTTAGGAATATGTGTAGAGGGCCTGGGTTCAATTCCCAGCACCCATGAGGTAGCTCTCAATCATCTATAACTCCATTTCCAAGGGATTTGGACCACTTCTCTGATGTAGGAGGTCCTTCTGTCTATGTGTTGCTTTCTTTGGTTAATAAAAGAACTGCTTTGGGCCTATGGCAGAGCTATAGGGGAACAGAGCTAGGCGGAAAAATTAAATGGAATGCTGGGAGAAGGAAGTGGGAGAGAGAGATGCTATGAACCCACCACTGAGAATTTTACCTGGTAAGCCACAGCTATATGACGATACACAGATGAATAGAAATGGGTTAAATTAATATACGAGTTGGCCAATAAGAAGCTAGAGCTAATGGGCAGAGCAGTGTGTTAAGGAATATGGTTTCTGTGTGATTACTTCGGCTCTGGGCAACGGGGACAAACAAGTGGGCCCTCCCCCTACACCTCTCTGATCTATACTGGCATAAAGCACACATGAGGTGAACATCCATATAAACAGGCAAAACATTAGTAGACATAAAATAGAAATAAAATTTAAAAATATTTCTTAAAAGGACAATGCTTACAGATTCTTCTTTTCTGGCCTTTACAGAAGTGTGGCTTCAAGCGATGACAAGTGGGATCACTCACAGGACCACCACTCCTGGCAGAAGTAGTTATTTACTAAGGAATATCCTAATTTTGAAATTTCATATGTTTCATAGATATTTCCATTTCTTTAAGAAACATTTCCAATTAACATGATCTTGATTTGTTTACTTTAAAAATCAAGACTGATTTATACTAAAATGGGATTCTAGCTAGGGGTGAGGACAGACTGGATAGATATATTTTTAAAAAGTGTATGTGTGCGCATGAGCATGTGGTATATATGTACCTGGTTATATCCACGTGTTTGAACGCATGTTTTGGGGTATATGTACACGTGTATGTAAGTGTGTGTGGAGGACAGAGGTTGATGTCAAATATCTTCTATGGCTCTCCATCTTTAATTATTTGTTTTCTTGAGACAGGGTCTCTCCGTGGACCTGGAGTGCATAGATTAGGCAATACTAGCTCACCACCAAGCTTCATCTATCCTCCCGTCTCTACCTCCCTACTGCTATAGTACTAGGCTTGTAAGATCATGCCACCAAACTTGCCTTTCTCTCTCTCTTTTTAAACAAGCATGCTGGACTCAGGTCCTCATAGTTATGTATGAGTCACCTCCCCAGACCCTCATGAATGCACATTTAAAAAACATAGCATTTGTATGTTTTTTTTTACATATTTTAGTTATCTGCCTGTATAGTATATGCATATATGCATGTGAAACCAGAGGCTAGAGGAGGAGGTAAGAGTATTCCTTTTGCTCTCTACATTATTTGCTTTAAATAGGCATTTCACTGTATCTGAAGCTTGTGTTTTGGCTAGGCTGGCTTGGCTAGAAGGCTCCAATGATTTGCCTATCTCCCCCTAAGGCAGAAGTTACAGGAATGTCCAGCCATGTCCAGCTTTTACATGGGTGCTAGAAATTTGAACTCAGCCCCCCTTGATTTCATAGCCAGTGTTCTTACTCACTGAGCCATCTTCCCAGCCCCATAAATGCACTTTAATAAAGAATTTTCTGAAAAAAATAATTTCTAGTCTTGTAGGCCAGAAGTTTAATATGGTCTTACTTGGCTGTCTTTCACATTCATTCATATTTCATTCATTTAATGTCAGTTTCTAACATAAAATATGAGGAGGAAGAAGACAGTTCTCTTAAGGCTTTAAATTCTCTTTAAAATGCCTGAGTTTTTAGACAAATTAGATTCTTACCATATGAGCAAATGGTAAATATTTCACCATTCATTTTTGCAAGTTTTAACTCTTCTGTGCTAAAATAATTCCCTCTCTCTTTTAATCTATAACACACAGACGAACACCAAACCACACAACACATAAGTGAGGAAAACAGGAAATCAATACTTTTATTCATGTGCTTTCTGCATTCGACAACATTACTTTTTTATTTGGTTTTATAATTTTTAGGCAGGGTCTCATTATGTAGCCAGTTAACATGGAGTTCACTATGTAGACCAGGCTGGTCTCGAACTCACAGAGCTCTACCTGCCTCTGCCTTCTGAGAACTGGAATTAAAAATACACACTACTTATCATGCCCAATTTTTGTGGTTTTGTTTTTTTTCTTTTGAGATGGGATCTCATGTAGTCCAGGCTGGTTGCAACTAGCTATGTGGTAAAAGATGAGCTTGAGCTAGCTACATGCTAAATTCTTGGATCACCAGCATTTTCCAACATGCATGATTCCATTACTTTTTAAGGGACATTTTTAAAGGATGAATAGCCAAGACAATATATCCAGCAAAATATTTCCATTAATGTATTATCTGGTCTTCAGTGATTCCGTGTCCTTTTCTGTCACAATGGAGAATGCTTGCTTCAGTGTTTGCTTATGAGCCCCCGGAGCAGCAATTCCTCTTTGTGCTTTACACAAAGACCTGCTATAGGCTCCACACAGGGCAAACACAGTACAGATTCATGGAAGACAGTGACAAAAGAGGACAAAGACCACGGAGGGGACTTTCTGAATGAACAATACATTTGCTACTTCTGGGTTATTACATTATATTGAATATGATTCTGGCAGATGTGTTTTAGATTGGTCGTGCTCCCAAATTTACAGGGATTTACAGCAAAAAATTTCTACATTCTTATCCCCACAGCCCAACAAAGTGAGTTTATCAGGCCTCACCACAGGCTACTTCTCCCTTATTCCCAACCTGATCATCATGATTCAAACTATGGGGTTCTTCTTTTCTGGAATCAGAGAAGAGTCTCAAATGCCATGAAGTCTAATTTCCTCATAGATATTGCTTAGCCAATTCCTTTTGCTGTAATGACTAACTCCACAACTCCAAATATCTAGTTTTTGGTTGAAACTAGTTTTTTATGGAAGCTGGAGAAAGGGCTCAGTTGTTGAAATAGGAGTGGCGGGGCTGTGTCCCTGGCATCCGGCCGGGGGTTACCCAAAATAATTACACGGAAACTGTACTCTTTTAAACATTGCCTGGCCCATTAGTTTTAGCCTCTTAACCCATTTTTAATAATCTATGTAGCACTATGAGGTGCGCTTACCAGGAAAGATCTTAACCTGCATCTGTCTGGAGTGGGAGAACCATGGCGACTCCTTGACTCAGCTTCTTTCTCCCAGCATTCTGTTCTGTTTACTCCACCCACCTAAGGGTTGGCCTATCAAATGGGCCTAGGCAGTTTCTTTATTAATTAACCAATGTAAGCAACAGATTAGAAAGAAATTACTCCCACATCACTCAGTAGTTAACAATACTTGTTGCTCTTACACTGGACCCAGGTTTAGTTCCTAGCACTTATATGGAGGCTCGCAACCATCCAGGGGATCTGATGCCATCTTCTGACCTCTATGGGTAAGAGGCACAAATAAAATATTAAATATATACACACAGGTAAAACATGGGCAGACATAAAATAAAATATATGAATCTAAAATAATCTTTTAAAAAACTCATTTTCCTTTTCTGCCTTGTCTCATAGCTCCTCGGGCTATCTCTGGCCTCTTTGTAGTCAACTCAACTACATGGCAAAATCAAGCTCCATAAGATTTCTTAGAGTTGGGACAGACAAAAATCAAGTTTTGCTTACACACAAACACACTGATTTATAGTCCCATGAAGTCATTTTTTACCATAATTTGAAATTTAGTGATCCCTCTATGCCCTAGATGCCTCTCTTAGCCCCTCACTAAGTTTCTAAAACCTCATTTTGTCTCTCTGTAGCCTAACAACATATGACCAAAGGTCACAACATCCTGTGGGTTTTTGAACTCTTCTTTCTCTGATTCTAATGATGCTTGACTGTATGGTGTCATTGGGGGTGGAAGCAAAATAAATTAATTATAAAGCCAAACATGCAAGACCTATGAGGTGTCCAGCTCTCCCAGTGCAGTAACTGAACAGGGCTAAGCATTGTGCCTAGAAGAAATATGTGGAATTCCCCAGGACCTAAAGCCATGGCACTCTCAGCATCAGTTCATTTACTAGCAGTTTCTACTCAGCCTAGGAAGGTACCCAGGAGAAGCTGTTTCCTCCTGGGGAAAAGTGAAAGTAGCACTGACCAAGAAGGCAAAATAACAAGAACACACTGAACAGATGCTACCAAAACAAATGGAGCAAAGCATATTGAAATCGCTGGTGAGTGAAAATGCTTAGCTGGTGGAAGAATAAGAAAACCAAACAGTAAATCCACTCCTACCACTCAAGAAATTGGGCATCAAAAGATCATATAATCCAATAATAAAAATGGAGTACAGACATAAACAGAGAACTCTCAACAGAGGAATCTAAAATGGCTGAAAGACATTTAAGAAAATGTTCAATATCCTTAGTCATCAGAGATATGGAAATCAAAACAACTCTGAGATTCCATCTTACACCTGTAAGAATGGCCAAGGTCAAAAACACTGATGACAACTTATACTGGAGAGGTTGTGGGGAAAAGGGAGCACTCTTGCATTGCTGGTCGGAATGCAAGCTGGTTTTGAATGTCAGTGTGGTGATTTCTCAGAAAATTAGGAAACAGCCTTCCTCAAGACCCAGCAATACCACTGTTGGGTATATATCCAAAGGATGCTCAATCGTGCCACAAGGACATATGTTCAACTATGTTCACAGCAGCATTATTTGTCATAGCCAGAATCTGGAAGCAATCTAAATGCCCCTCGATCGAAGAATGGATAAGGAAAATGTGGTACATTTACACAATGGAGTACTACACAGCAGAAAAAAAAACATCTTGAATTTTGCAGACAAATGGATGGAGCTAGAAAACATCATTTTAAGTGAGGTAACCCAGACACAGAAAGACAATTATCACATGTACTCACTCATAAGTGGCTTTAAAACATAAAGCAGCCGGGCGGTGGTGGCGCACGCCTTTAATCCCAGCACTTGGGAGGCAGAGGCAGGCGGATCTCTGTGAGTTCGA
>NC_022026.1:49838002-49848522 GCF_000317375.1 Microtus ochrogaster
CTGTAAGACCAGGCTGGTCTCGAACTCACAGAGATCCGCCTGCCTCTGCCTCCCAAGTGCTGGGATTAAAGGCGTGCGCCACCACCGCCCGGCGAATTGTTACTTTTTAACATGAGTGTGAAGCACCATTTGGAAGAGTGCTTACGCTGCCAGTCCCGGCTAGAGCATGCACAGGCACACATTTATTTGGGGATCCGACTTCCAATATGGAGAGCCTGAGCAAAGGGTGAATTCTGATCCAATTAAATGGGCTTCAATGCCACAACGAAATATAAGACAACTTGCTGAAATTTAGATTTGTTAAAAGGGAGAAAAGGCAACACAATTCAACTAATATCAGCACAATAGTTTGTTTTTAAGACACCAGGGGTGTTTTTTTTATAGCATTGGATTTATTCTATCTACTGAACCCCAGTTGGTCAAAATCTTATTTTACAACTAGTTGAAAATATCAGAAAATCAGGCTGAGTACCAAAGCATGATCAATTCAATGGCCAGCCAGACATATATATGACCTTGGATATCAACAACCAAAAGCAACCACAAATCTCAAGAATAAATATTATGAAATAATCATTAGTATCAATAAAGAATAAAAGAGTAAAGAATATTTGCTGATAATCCCATTAGAGAATATCAATCAGAATATATAAATAATTCAGCAAATATGTCATAAAAGAAGGACTGCCAATTTGAGCGAAGCAATAAAGCTATTTAGTTTTTTACGAACAGACAGACAGATTCAGGAAGCATTCTCCCACAGTGAGTAGCTTATAGCCTTATAGCCCTGGAAACGTAAGGGAACCAGCAGAGGCCAGCAGGGTAGGAACCAGCAGGGGCCAGCAGGACACCCTACTTTCCCATCTCCAGGGTCTTAACCTGAGGGTCAGATAAGCTCCTTGAGGACCTGCAGCTGCTCAGTCTTCCCTGTCGATATCTTACAACCTACCAGGCTCTGGCTACTTCCTGGGTCAAAAGTTAAACTTTGGGTTTTTTATTACAAGTTCAAAGACATGGAAGGGCTAGCATAGAAGAGGACAGTGCGGGGAGGACAGCAAGAACCAAGTGTAATAACACACATGTATGTAGATGCCAAGAGGAAACCCATTACGTTGCATTCTGATTTAAAAATTAATTAACAATACATGAGCTCGGAAAAATTATACCTAGAGGACCAGCAAATGTCATACCTCTTTCCCTGGGGGTCGCTCCCAAGTTACTGCAAATGAACTTTATTCTAGTTGACACCTGAAAGTCCCTCAAAATGTCTGCCTCTGACTTCTTAAGTAAGCAAGAGATGCTATTAAAACAAACTTTCAAGAAACTCTCTTGCTCTAAACTAATGTGCTGAAACACACAGCTTCATTCTTGCCACCCTGGTTTCCCTTTAAAAAAAAAAGTTTCAAAAGAAAAGTTTCTAAGTTAAAGTCAACAGAAAAAGACATAAAGGGACATATTTTATAGCCTTTGTCTCTTCCCTTAAATTTCGTATTTTCAGTGAGACATGGGGCTGTGGAAGCCACACAGTAATCACAAGCCTTTTCTTAACCTGTGGTTTATTTAGGGAATTTTATTCTGTGTCTGGAAAATAACAGACTTCTGCTTTTAGGTAGACAAATAATGAAGGACTCAGAGAAACATGACCACCCCTCTACCAGCTAACTTTGAGAAAAGCAAGTAATCCAGGCATGTGTGCATGTGCGTGCGTGCGTGCGTGCGTGTGTGTGTGTGTGTGTGTGTGTATGCCCGGGTACAAATATAAACGTTTGGCCCTACAAAGGTAGGCAAATATCTTTCTCTCCAAAGTAAGCAGTGCAATGGCCCCCAGAAATTACTACTCACAGATTCTCCGTTCACAAGGAACACTCCAAATGCCTGTGAGCCCCAAGGGTGAAATGCCCCGGAGCTTGCTTGCTCTGTGAAGATGTTCTTCTTTCCTAAACTAACTTGAAAAGCAAGCCGGATTTGTTGACGGCACAAACATCTGTAATTGCTAAACATCTCTGTGACATGGTGTAACAGTTAGTTACTGCTTGTGCAAGCTGCCATCTAAATTACTCTCTGCAGTATGAGCACATGAAAACCAAGGCACAAAGAAATTGGAAACATCTGTAAAAATTAATAGCCAAATTGACCAAGCCACGGGGTGGGATGGGGGAGAATCAAAAGCCAGCTAAATAGCTTGAGTGCACCATTTGACTTTAGAAAATTCACCCTTACGATTGAAAGGTTCTTTCTGAACACATCCAACAGCGACCACCCCCTCCGCTGTGGGATTCCAGCTGGCCCAAACATCATTATTTTAACACAGTCGTGTAACACAGAACGAGTTCTGCTATAGAATGCTACAGATAAGCTACAGATTAAAAGGATCTAGTTCCTCTGGAAAAGAAAAAAAAGAAAAGAAGTACCTCTTCTCCCATCATGCGACCAAGCCTCCTCTCTTCAGTTTGTAAAGGTCCCAGAACTACCCTGAAATCCTCCCACTTCCTTCAAACAGCCAAAGGCAGGGAGCCTGAGGACCCAGCCTAATCCTGAGTCATACTTGGGACCAAATGAGGAATGGGGAGAACAAAGCTTGTATTTGTTTATGGTTCAGGAAACCAGGGCCGATTCATGGCTTGGGTGGCTTCTCCAGAAGTCCTCCTCCCTCACCTCCATCTCTGCAGCAATGGAGGCTGCCTCCCGGTGCCCAGAGGTGTGACCATTCGGACAAGGAACACACTGACAATTTATTTGGCAGGACTCAGGGACCACTTGTGTTTTTTTTTTTTTAAAAGAAAATGTGAGAGGGGAAATAAAAAGTTACCTTTTAACAGATTACATGCCTGGGAAGTAGAGGATATATAAAAATATGATACATTATAAAACCGAACAAATACTTTTATAAAAATAAAATTAGTCATATAATACCAAAATTACTGTAAAAATAAAATAAAAAACTAAAGGGAAAACAGCTTCCCCTAGGAAAAACAGTAAGACTGCTAGCATTTAATCAGAAATATCCTAACAGACTGGAAAGAAGTATCTAAACATCAATCTTGTTTCCTCCTAAATGAGATACCATGGGAATCGCCATTTTAATGACTTTAGAGCCCACTGGTAAAGAGCTCAAAACTCTGAAGCCAGAACATGAGATAAAAATTCCAATTGGGTCATTCCCAAGCTGCCTAATCTTGCACAAATTAAATTTTGTTCACCTTGATCTACTCATCTATAAAATGGAAATAATAGAACAGTTGCCTGGAAAATACACACACACACACACACACACACACACACACACACACACACACACACACGGTGCTGGTTCACTTCTATGTATCACAGAAACAAGAACTAAAAAAGGGTAGTAATAATGGCACAAACCTATAGGATTGTGAGGTTACTAAATGATATACTGAAAACTATATGTTTACAGAAAAGTCTGGCACATAGGAAGCCACTATTATTACTAGCCACTATTACAATGTGTTCAGGACAGTATCTTCTTCTTGCCATGTTTCTTGTATTCTTAGACTTTGATATTCTGTTTAGTAACGAGCTATGGTTAATATTTAAGAGTTTTAATTAAACTAACTTAAAAATAATATATTCTATACTTATTACTGCATGAATTGGGGCAAGTTCTGTAGGTGGCTTTAAATGAGATGCTGTCTCAATCCTCAAAAAAATGTATAATCTGAGTAAATAGGATCCAGATCTGTTTATATATGACACACATAAAGCCAGTGTAGGAGCTGTCACTAGGTGTAAGTGGCAGATGTGACGCAAGGGCTGGGGAATTAGCATTTGGAATGCAGAACACAGATAAGAAATCACCTTATCAAAACCTAATTAGGATGAGAGAGAACAGACAAAGCAGCCCAGAGGAATTTCAATTCATCTATTTCGACACTCCTCTCTCAATAAAGTGGCAGTATAACTCCCTAGGACCTAACTACAGGGTTTGCAGAGTGACTTCTTCCAAAAGAGTCTAATATGGAATGATGTGGGAGGTGATGTATGCTGTGAATAAGTTTTATTGCCATTGGTTAATAAAGAAGCTGCTTTCAGCCAATGGCTTAACAGAGTAAAGCCAGGCTGAAAGAGGTCTATATAGAGAGTAGGCCGAGTCAGGGAGAAGCCATGGAGCCCCTTCGGAGACAGCTGCCTCCACTGGAGCCCAATGAAACTTTGCCAATAGGCCACGACCTTGTGGTGGTGCTCAGATTAATGGAGATGGGTTAGTTTAGGATATAAGAGTTAGCTAGAAATATGTTTAAGCTATTGGCCAAACAGTATTGCAAATAATATAGTTTCTGTGTGATTATTTCATGGTCTGGGCAGCTGGGAACGAACAAGTAGTCTCCACCAATGGAAAGAAAGCAAAACAAAATAAAATACAATGACAAACCTGCCTAACCTCACTTCAGTCAAGGTGACCAAGGTCAGCATTGAAAATGGGAAAGTTATTTTGATAACACAAGCTCTTGGTATATGATGTAAAATGAATGAGCCTCCATCATGAGGAAACCTCCAGACAAATGTCAATTTAAGAACATTCTACAAAACTCAACAATTACCAAGGCCAGCAAAACAAGAGGAATCTAAGAAGTCAGGGTGACTAAATATGATGTAGTGTCCTGAATGACACCCTAGAATTAAAGAAAAAGGACAATGGATAAATACTAAGGGTACCTGGGTAAAATTTGGGCTTTAATAAATAATCACACGTTGACATTGGCTCAGGCATTGCAACAGATACTGGATTAACAGAAGCTGTTAACAGTAGTGAAAGCTGGCTACGGAGTATGCAGTAAATCTGTATTACTTTACTATCTCTCTGTGAATCTAAAATTATTCCACAATGGAGAACTAATTTAAAAACTAATTGGAAAACAAAAAAGAAAGAAAGAAAGAAAGAAAGAAAGAAAGAAAGAAAGAAAGAAAGAAAGAAAGAAAGAAAGACTAAAAGTTGAGCATGGGCCTATCATCCCATGACTTGGAAAACAGAGACAAAAACCTGAGGAGTTCAAGGTCATGAGACAATGTCTATGAAAATCTAAATAAATACTAATTAGGACAGGTGTGTACAGTATCACTCACCTATAGTCTCAGCCTTTGGAGGGTGAGGCAGAACAATTATAAGAGTTCAGGGGTAGCCTAGACTACATAGTGAGTTTGAATCTGACCTAGGCAACGTGAGAGCTGATTCCAAAATTAAAAAATAAAAAAGAACTTAATGGAAAGATAAATTTTTGAATGTCCATGTATATAAAATGAAATGCATAGGTGATATTTATACATATACACAATTTTGTGTATGTATATACATATGCAAATATATTTAAACAATGCCCTCCTAACTTTATCTCTTTTATATCTATGGCTAGTTCATCTGTGAACAAAGATAACAGAATGCTGAGTCCTGGCCTTTTGGTTCCCTAAACACACAGAACAATTTTTTTTTAAAGGAAATTTGGCTCTCCTATCAGTTTTGCTGCCAACCCAGGGAATGGCAGCCTGGCTTAAAGAGTGTGCATGAGGTGGGCCCATCTGCCCCTTTCCAGGAGCTACTAGAAGTTCCTGGTGCCTGGCCAATTAGTCACCAACCACAGAGCCCTGGGCTGGCAACTATCCCAGCTACTTCCTCTTCAATCTCTAGAACACATTCCCAGGCACCTCCCTGGTTATCTCCCTAAAGTGTGAAGCATGCTGCTACACAGCTCAACTTCTCCACCAATGTGCCAGTCCACCCAGAAAAAGTGCGCCTATAAGCAGACTGGCAAAGTCATGGGGAAAGAGGTACCACTTCCCCTCCAGCTACCTACCACCATCACCACATGGCAGTCCCGGCCCTCTAGTCCAATCTATTTGCCGCGTCAATATAATCATGCTTTCTCCTTATCCATACACACATTGCCAGTACCATGACCTTCCATCATCTTTGAACACTCTGCTCAGTAACCGCTTTCCTTGAAAATATCTCCAGATCCTCCCTTCCCTTTCAGCATCCCAGGGAATTTCCTTCCTCCTGATTCTCACTGACAATATGGACATAACTCTGCTAGGCCTTGTCATTGCCTTTATCCATACAAGTAGGTCAGTTCAATGGATGCAGGCATGGTGGTATGTGCCTATGATCCCAGAACTTGGAAGAGAGAAACAGGAGAATCAAGAGTTCATTACCCTCCCCACCTACTTAGTGGGTTGAAAATCAGCCGAAGCTCCATGATACCCTATCTGAAACAAAACATAAATAAAAGGTTTGCGGACAATCCATGGTATCAGATGAGGATTCTAGAAATGTTGACTGAGCCGACGCATGACTTGGGAAAGAAGGGTTAAATTCCAGTGAACTAGATCAGACCCACCACACTCCAAATCAACAATCATGCGGGCAAACTAACAAGCAAAACCACTCTGCACTTAATATGTAAATACAGCATCTGGGCCAGTAGTTCTCACCCTTCCTAGCGCTGCAACCCTTTAATACAGTTCCTCATCTTATGGTGACCCCCAACCATAAAATTATTTTCATTACTACTTCATAACTGTAACTTTGCTACTACTCTGGATTGTAATGTAAACATGTGATATGTAGGGTATCTGATAGGTGAGCTGCCCCAAAGGGGGCAGAACCCACAGGTTGAGAATCACTGTTCTAGACATACCACCCAGCCAATATTTCAATGTGGATTGCCACCCGTTCATTCATTCACAGAGAAATCTCAGAGTGCCGCGATGATCTACACACACAAAAAAAATTGGTGGTGCTTCATTAAATGAGTAAGCGAGGCAATTAATGAGCAAATGGAAAAGGCAATCCAGCTAGATCACAAGTACAGCACAGACACAGTGAGTTCTCCTTTATAATTTTAACTGGATTAAGAGAGAACACAGTCTTCACTTATCTAGTCCCCAAACATTTACTGAAGACCGACGATACATAGCAGTTTTAACCTTTCTTCAAGCAATTGTAAATAGAACGGTGACTAATGCAGACAAGGTCCTAAATGATGGCATTTACTTTCTAGTGGCTGACATTTTAGACTTGGTAATATGAAACAAACAGTTCCCACAAGTACAGCAAAATTCAAGTGAAGCTTCAAATCTCCCACAATCAAAAGCTAAGGCAATTTGGGCTGGAGAGATGGCTCAGTAAAGTGTTTGCCATGTAAGCATGAGAAATTCCTAGCACTCAGGTAAAGCCAGGCACAACAAGGTGAGCCTATAGTCTGAGTGCTGGGGAGGTAGAGGCAGGTGGATTCCTCTAACTCACTGGCCAGCCAGCCAGTCTAGGCAAACTGATGCACTTCAGTGAGAGAGCCCGACCCAGAAACTAAGGTGGAGGCCAGGCAAGGAAGTGCACACCTTTAATACCAAGACTGGGGAGGCAGAGGTAGGCAGATCTCTGTGAGGTTACAGAGTGAGTCCCAACCAGCCAGATCGACACGGTGAGACTGCTTTAAAATACAAAAAGGTAGAGAGTGACTAAGGAAGATAGCTGATATCAAGCTCTGGCATACACATTTACATACTGCATGGACACACACACACACCCCACTCTTAAAGCAACGGTGCTAGAAAAGATATTGCTGTTTATAAAAGCTCCTTTCTAGTAAAAAGATTCCGAACCAAGTGATTATTATATAAGTACTTTTCTGATCATTGTACATATTAGTTAATCCTCACAACACCCCTAAGTGACAGACCATCTTGTTATTCTAATTTTAAAGATGAGGAATATAAAGCACTGAGTGACTAACTTTTCCCAGAAGGAGGCACAGTTGGGATTTAAACCTAGCCTATCCGGCCTGACTGTTTAATAACTATCAGTACTCTGAAAAATACAGCTTTCTGCGTGCTGGGCAAGCACTCCACCAACTCAGCACTCTGTATTCTTAGAAATACCCTTGTAGGAGCTTCTGAGACTGTAACTCTTGGTGATGATCTGGTTGCAGTTAAATATTTCTTAGAAAACACACCGGGCTGAGGGGTTCACAAAGCACATGTCAAACACACATAAAACAGTAGAAAGCATCCATTGTGTCAAAAAGTAACCCCCGGGGATGGAAAGATGACTCGGTACTTAAGAGCACATACTGCTCTTCCAGAAGACTAGCATTCTATGCCTAGCACCCATGTAAGGCAGCTTACAACCACTTGTAAGTCCAGCTCCAGAGGATCTGGTGCTCTCTTACGACTTCCATGGGCACATGGCTCATGAGAGAGTATGCACGCGCGCGCACACACACACACACACACACACACACACACACACACACACGATTAAAAATAATAATTTAAAAATAACCCTGTAACACTGTTTCCAATTCCCTACCAACTCCTCCTCCACTCTTCCTAGACAAGGAAATATGGATACAATGGGAATAACTAAACTGAAGTCTGGAAACCCCATATGCTTTATTTAGCCAGTGTGCACCATAATACCCCAGTGAAAGCCATGGAGTTTCCAATACCCTAAAGATGTCATATAATTTTATCTTTCCATCCAAATAAGGAATATCCAATAGTTTAAGTCTTAGGTGAATTTTTTTACATGTTATCCAGTTGTGTTTTATTAGTCAAAGAATATATTAGTTCCTGGGACTCGCCAGAGCTTTTTTCTCTTCAAAG
This sequence comes from Microtus ochrogaster, assembly GCF_000317375.1. Taxonomy (NCBI): domain Eukaryota; kingdom Metazoa; phylum Chordata; class Mammalia; order Rodentia; family Cricetidae; genus Microtus; species Microtus ochrogaster. Next base: position 49,846,625 of record NC_022026.1, read on the forward strand.
AATTGAAGATTGTGGTGGTTTGAATGAAAAGGGTCCCTATAGGCTCATATGTTTGAATACTTGGTTCCCAGTTTGTGGAACTATTTGGGAAGAGGTGTGGCCGTGTTAAAGGGGGATCTATCACTGGGTTTCAAAGGACCAGGACCACATCATTTTTAGTTAGTGCTCTCTGCCTCCTGCATGAGGATGAAGACGTAAGTTCTCAGCTACTGACTATCCCAGTATCATACCTGCCTAACTGCTGTCATATTCCCCACCATGATAGTCCTGGATTTGCCGTCTAAACTTTAAGCCCCAAATAAACTCCTCCTTCTATAAACTGACTTGGTTGTGTTGTCTTCTCATATCAATAGAAAAGTAACTAAGACTTTTATTTATAAATTTATATTTAGAGGGAGAGAGAGATTGAGGGCATGTACAAGTATGAGAGAGAGAGAGCAAGGGAGGGGGGGGCAAATGCCATAGCGCATTGTATGGAGGTCAGTGGACAGCTTAAAAGGCTGAGTTATCTTCTTCCACCATGTGGGTCATGAGGATCAAAGTCATTAAGCCTAATGGCAGGGCCTATGCCTGCTGAGCCATCTTCTTGGGTCCAAATCTCTTATTTGCAACAGATGTCATTACTTTGAGATAGCGCTTGAGATAGGGTCTTGCTATATAGCCCTGGATGGCCTAGAAATTATATAAACCGAGCTGGCCTTTAATCTGCAGTGATCCCCTGCCTCTGCCTCTGCTGTGCTGGGAATACAGGTATGGATCACCTTACCCACCTGGTACTTATATGGTTTAATGCTACTATAAAATTTAATGAATTTTTACTAGGATGGATCAAAAGACTAACAGAGATGTGCATGAAAATATTAAAATTCTCTTAACTGCAATTTCGCTGATTGAAGCAATTGATTTATGACTCCATTTACATACAATTTAAATTTCAATTCTCTGCCACAAACAAATGCTTCAATGTTGATACCATAAAGGCGCTAATTTGAGTGACTGCAATTCCATAAATGAGATTCAAGCTGATGGGAGTGGAAAAAGAGTCTGCCACAAATAATGCCTAGTAGAAAGTATAGAAAACAAACTCCTTTCAAGAAAGAGATGGCAGAAATCACGAATGGGAATCAGTTAAACTAGGAAGGGATGGGAGAAGAGGCCCTTAAAAGGTTTCTCTGTAAGAGACACTATATATTACCAACTTGCCAAACATAATACTTCAATATATCCTTTCCAACATGACACAAAAGACTGGCTCCAAAATGATTAGGAGAACCAACACAAGTCATGACTATAGAGTCCATACATGGCATAAGTTGGCACCGAAAGCAAGGACCATTCTGTATAAAAAGCCATACCAAGTTAGGTCCTGGGCCTCGCCCAGATACATGCAGCTCATTTACAAGTGTTGTAACATCTGCCACTCCTTTACCAGTCATCCAAGGGACTCACCGCGAAGTGCTCGACACAGCTGAGCAGTCTCTCCATGTCCTATTGCTATAGTAACATTTAAACCTAAGCTGGATTTAAATGGAAATATTTCCTCGAGTTTCCTTTCCTATAATCTCTACTAAAGGAATTTCTAATATAGACAAAAACAGAGCAGATATCAAACTCCCACGTATGTATCACTTGTTTTCAACAACTTGGCAATATGCCTGCAATCCCAGCATTTGAAAGGCAGAAGCATCAAAAGGATCAGAAGTTCAAGGTCATCCTTGGCTGCCCAAAAGTTTGAATTTGGCTTGATCTACAAGAAACCCAGCTTCATAAAACACAAAGAAATTATCAATCACCACAAATCTTGTCTCCTTCTCCTCTACGCCATTTCATCAGTAAATATTTCAGTTAGATTGTAAATTATACAAATTGTTCACAGGTATATCCATTTTGTAGCATTA
>NC_022026.1:49848622-49854729 GCF_000317375.1 Microtus ochrogaster
TATATATATATATGGTTTCTCCTTATATTTTAATAACACAAGCAAAAGTAACAATATTGGTTGGTTTGTTGTTTTGGGACAAGGGCTCTATATAGCCCAGGACAACTAGAACTGGCTTAATATATCAGGCTGGCCTTGAATTTTCAATTATCCCGCCTCAGTCTCCTGAATGCTAGGATTAAGGTGTATAGCGTCAAACCTGGTTTCACTTTTCGTCTTTCTCAGGGTTGGTAAAGGGCTATTATTAAGTACCTCCCCTAATATACAATCTAATCATTAGCAGCAAGTGTTACAGATTTAATAGACATCCAGGAACCTGGAAGATGGTTCAGTTGGTAAAATGTATGCAAACATAAGAACCTGAGTTCAGATATCCAGTACCCATGTAAAATTCAGATATGGCAGCACACATCTGTAACCCCACCACTGGGAGGCAGAGACAGATAAATACAGGGAGCTTATTGAGCAGTCAAACTTGTTAACAAGTGAACTTTAGGTTCAATGAAGAAACCCGGTACACCACACACACACACAGACACACACACACACACATGAGAGAGAGAGAGAGAGAGAGAGAGAGAGAGAGAGAGAGAGAGAGAGAGAGGGTCTTTGTCAGATCCCATCTTTCCTCATGCAAGTTATCAAATCAGTCCTGTCAGAAGATCAACTGATCCACCTTAAGTGGGAGACATGCTTGGCCTCACATACCAAATTCTGTCATGCAAGATCCAATTTGCTTCTGCAAAATCAAAGCAGCAAGCCCCATTTTAAAAGGAAACTTTCTTCTTTAAACATCAATATTGAATACAAAACCATCTCAAAAGTGAAAAGAACCAGGTTGTACATTAATAAAACAGGATCACACTCATCGGCTCTCAAGCCAGATTGTGTAATAACATAATGGCTCCATAAATCAATGCAACTACCCATTGCACCAACAACAGGGAGAAGAGATAGTTTTAAATCATCTCAGATGCTGGAAACATTGCCTGCAGTCACTCAAGCAAGCTGGGAAGTTTATGTTTGCTCCCAAGGCTTTACACTGGATTATGGGAACTTCTAGCGCATGGTTTCACTCTGCAAGCAATCAGGAATCAGGATATATGCACATACACCCACATACATACACACATATACCTTTCTCATACATAACTCTGATAAAGTTCTAGTTCCATGTCACTACCACCAATACAGTATTTCACACAGAAATAGTTAAGCACATAACTGCTGTATTTTCAAGTGTGCACCTGCTCTATTGTTCCACCCAGCTCCCTCCCTCTACAGATGTCTGCAATCTCCAAAGCATCATGTTGATGCATTTGAAAACACTCTACCTTCCACACATATGTGTCGTGGATACAGTGCACAGCAGTGAGAAGAAACAAAGAGCCCTATTAGGGTGATGAGTTACAGAGAGACAGATGCTAGACATAGTTAGGCAGAGGTGATCAATTAGTCAGACACAACCTCAAGGAATAAAAGGGAAGAGAGATGGCACTGCCTTCATCTGAGATGGGGAAAGTTGTGGACGGAGGAGGGTGTTTGGAGGGTTTGGATAAACTGATAGGAATTAGAATCTCTAGGTGGAAATGACAGAGAGGCAAGCATAAAGTTCTGTCATTCTTGAAAGAAATGTGCTAAGACATATAAACTTGGGAGTAGTTGGCAAGAAGGTACACATGCCTATAGTCTTAGGGCGCTGGGACAGGTGTTTAATTAAGCCCGGGAGTTGAAAGGCCACACGGTGAGCTCTCGTCTCAAGAATTAATAAGCAGGTGCTAAGGAAATGTTTTGGCACTTAAAGCACTTGCCACACAAGCAAGAGGATTGGAGTTCAGATCCCCAGAATCCTCATAAAAGTTGTGTGGGTGTAGTTAGCCACTTGCTTGCAATTCCAGCGTCAGAAAGCAGGGATCTGAAAAGCATGCTGGCTAGTGAGATTTCCCATATCTTTAAGTTCTGGATTTGACTGAAAAACCCTGACTCGGTGAATATGGTGGAGAGGAAAGAGTTAGATTTCTAACATCAACGTGAGATTTCTCCATATGTACACAGTGTATACACATACACACAAAGAAAATTGTTTATGTTTGACACTGATTTCACTATTAATAACTCAATATATTATTGTCACCTAAAACAAATATTATTAACAGCAATAATAAGCCACTCACATACACATCATGTCACCTTGATTGAGTCAATGATCGTTTTCTTTTCAAAAACTTCAATAAAATGGAGAAAAACTCCTCCGTCCATCACTCCTTGTGAAGACGGGTACTTGATGTGGGAGTGTCATATATCAATCTGTTGATTTCATTGGTTAAGCAATAAAGAAACTGCTTGGCCCTGATAGGTTAAAACATAGGTGGGAGGAGTAAACAGAACAGAATGCTGGGAGGAAGAGGAAGTGAGCTCAGAGAGAAGTCATGCTCCCCTCTCCTGGGCAGACGCGATTCAGCTCCCACCCAGGATGGACGTAGGCTAGAATCTTCCCCATAAGTGCACCTTGGGGTGCTACACACATGATTGGAAATGGGCTAGTCCAGGTGCAAGAGTTAGCCAAGAAGAGGCTAGATATAATGGGCCAAGCAGTGTTTAAAAGAATACAGTGTCTGTGTAATTATTTCGGGGTATAAGCTAGCCAGGCGGCCGGGGTGCTGGGGACGCAGCCCCGCCGCTCCTATTACTACAGGTATTCACTTTTTGTAGCTCCTCATGGAATCTGAATGTGGCCATGGGCAACAAACCTGATCGCAAGTTCAGACACCAACAACATAGTTTTCAGATCACAGGCAACATGACATACTGATTACGGAAAAAGCAACAGTCGTTCCATGACACTTCACCAAAGGAACAGTTAAAGTGAAGCATGTTCCAGCTTCTCCCCCTGCCTTTTATCTAAGTCCAAAATGACCCCCTACCCCATAGAAGCTGTTCTAATGATTGCTGGCACTACAGAAGGCTTCTAGAGGCTGGGTGGATACTGCAGGTTCTACAGCTGTGGATGCTGACGCGACCTTTAAAATTTGACCTCATTGAAAAAAATGAAAGCCACAATCCAATGATAGACCTAAATTAGAAATGTTGCTAGTACCCTATCCCAAACCTGTTGGCACAAAAGTCAAAGCAGAAAACTTAACATGAAATCAAATTAACAAACATTTCTTAAGCACAGCATGAGTGTAGCTTATTATAATTTGGAAAATTCCACAGTATTTATCAACTCCCAAGCAAGCCTATGATGCTCAAAAGTGTACCACAGTAGACGTCAGTGGTAGCCACAGAACTATGGCTCTGGGTGTGTTGCTATAGCAACCGTGTACTCAGCAGCAACATGCTGTCTGTTTCTCACCAGCCCAGAACCAGAAGCAGAAGAAAAAAGCTAGCTTCCTGATGGGAGCAACCCAGGGAGTCCGAACACAAGCTGTCTCCATCATTCCTGTGCACACACAGGAGACTTCCATTCAGCGGTCTGAAACTGTTTCACCTAACTCTTAGGGAAAAAAGTCACACAATTGCTTTTCTCTGCCACATAAACACAATCAACACACTTGAGCACAAAGCATTTAGAGATATTTTAGGGTATCTGAGGGCTGTCAGGGTCATATATTTAGCTGGGCCTAGGTATGAGAAGGGGCTTCTCTGGAAAGGAGATGGAGAAGTGGCAAACCATTTGAAAAGTCATCCCGAGAAACATTCTTTAAAGGAGATATATATAATCCTGAAAGTCCTCTGAAGTTCTCTGTGTTAGACTTGATGCCCAGGGTAGTACCATCAGGAGCTTGTAAAATCTTTGAGGTGTGAGAGCTGGTGGAAGGTCCATAGGTCATTGGCCATGTGCCCTTAAAGGAGATTAGAGGATCCCAGTCCTACCCCGTCTCTGCTCTCCAGCTCATGAGGTAAGCCATTTTGTCCTATCATAGACTCAAGTTATTCTGTTATAGTTATGAAAAGCTGCCCAGCACAAGCGTGGTAAGAAGTAAGCAGCAGGGACACCATTCCTGCAGAGGAGGGGAACTCAAAGGAGGGATGGCAAACAGCGAGCAAAAGGGGCCCTGACGTCATGAAGTCAAAGCCCACAACCTACTTTAGGATGTTCCACATTAAAATGAAGTCACACAGAAATTGTCCAACATACCTTTTCTACCGGCAGGAAGTCATTTTCTACTTCGATTGACCTTGGTCTCAGTTTAATTGGCTTGTCTTTGAAGATATCACCAAAGCCCACTCCTTTGACTTTCTTGGGCTGGATGGCTACAGTTGCCACTGTCCCGTTGGCACCTTCAGACTTGGTACTGCTTGAGTCACCCCCATCGCTCTCGGAGCCTGTGGTTTCTCTTAAGCCTGTCAACAGTGGGGATGAGGAGAGAAAGAGCTCAGAAATCAGCCAGAGGCCACAATAAAGAACTACTCCCAGACTTTAACTTTAAACAGTGATTCAAAATAACTTTTCAGAAACTCTAATTTCATGCTGATCTCGCTGTACATGTGACATTTGACATGCTTCAGCCAAAGCCTGGTTCTGATCCAAAATTTTTACCCATGGTTTGTGTTAATACCCATTCTTGCCACCCATACCTGGCCTTCCCACTCAGTAAGTACCATGTACTATACCTCTAAATTTTCTGATTCATGTCAATTAGAAATTAACAATGAAAGTAACATTTCCTAAAGGGAAACTGTAAAGCTAAAAGTGATTCAAGCAAATTAGCAATTAAACCACACAAAATTATGACTGCCAAAGCCTTAAATCTCTTTGGATAGCTTCACAAGGAACAAATGCATGCAGGCATGTTCCTCTAAGAAAGCATTAAACTGAACTCGACATTGGGATAGTGTTTCTTAGCAAGATAATGGTGTTTGTTAAAGATAGAACAAAAACTGCCTTTCCAGAGGCCAGAATCCCAACCCTATGACTCTTCCTCCTTCCTCTACAACCATCATCTTCCCAAAGCTGAATTCTTTTCCAAGGGAAACACAGGGGGCATGACAGTCTCCCTTTAACCTCTTGTGCCATATGTTGGGAGGTATATAAGAGAGTTATCATCAGCAAGACACTCAAAACATTTACCTCCCCAGACGCTTGTTCCCTAGGCTCTGCCTACATGCATGTTCCTAAAAAGAAGAACCTAACTGAGTCTGTTAATTTCTGGGTAGATATTCTTCCTTTAGTGGTCAGGACATCAATTATGCCAACAAAGGGAAGGGTTCAAAGGATATTTTTAGGAATATTTAGTGCTGTCACTAAACCATAACTCTAAGGTTCTAGATGTGTAGGGTAGCTTCTGGCCATTTATCCTCTATCTCCTGACCGTAACAACGCCCTTGAGGTGAAAGAATGTCATTAAATTTCTTTTACTAGTGGCCAGTTGTACATTAGCTTCCTGTGGCTACCTAGTCCACAGAAACGATACACCAAATAACTGTTCACACGGAATATCATAAAATGTTGAAGTCATTTAAGTGAGGAAGTCCCAGAGCAAAGAAAACCTGTTAAATGCAAACGTAAAATATAGAAAGGTCATTAGAGATTACTGACAGCATTCGGAATCAAAGCCTTAGAAAAAATGGCTTCCTTTGATGCTGCCATTCATCTTCCATAAAGTAGTATTTCTAAGCCAAGAGGGTGGGAGGGAGGAAGATAGCTGGTGCATATTTTAGTTAACTAAAGCACAGCATTTGTGAGCAAAAATCGAGGCCATAATAAGGAGGGGGCCAGCTGCACTTCACAGAACCCGATTGGTGTGTACAAACATGGAGAACCCCTGGATTAGCTATCTATTCCTATGTTTATCTGTTCATTGTTTCTGGGAATACCCTGCTGGAGATATAATTTTGGAGTCTAAATATTGTGTCATTCCCCTTTAACATGCTCTTATTTTGCTGTATGGATTCTTTCTATGTGATAAATGGCTTGCATATTCTTTTCATGTTTGGAAAGAACCATTGAGGGCGAAACAGTGTAAAGAAACCACATCATCTTCCATCACCTATCACCACCACCACCTCCTCTGCCGCCACTACCACTCCCACCACCTCCTCCACCCCCACCACCACAACCACCAAGACCACCACCACCACCACTCACCACCACCCACCACCAC
>NC_022026.1:49854940-49904918 GCF_000317375.1 Microtus ochrogaster
CCTCCACCTCCACCTCCTCCACCTCCACCTCCTCCACCTCCAGCACCTCCACCTCCTCCACCTCCAGCACCTCCACCTCCTCCACCTCCACCAGAAGGCAGCAGGACAAATGGGGCAGAGAGTATCTATCTGATTTAGTTCTTCAGAAAGAGGAATTCGGGGGGGGGGGTTCTTCTGTAGCTCACCCTTAGCTACAGCTATAACCTGGTCTTCACTGCCACCCTAATTTCAGCAAGTTTCCGCTTGTAGGCATTTGCAGCCTTCAGGCTCATCTTAATAACTTCATATTAGTACTTGTAAGAAAAAGTCTATTATACAGGGAATAGCGGCACAGTCATTCAGCCACACAAGCATGGCCTGGGAAGGAAACACACGGCAGATTTTTCTTCCAGAAATTCTGGCAGCCTGATTCTATAATTTTTGAGAATGTAAATTATACAGCTAAATGTTTGCATTGATGCAATAACTCAAAAATCTAGTTCTTTTCCTTGGAAGGAAAGAAAGGTGACTTTATTTTCATGTGTGTTAGGTATTCCTTCTTTTGGTTACTTGTGACTATCATGGGTATCTTCTTATCATATTCATATTCCGAATGCTAGATGGCACTCTCAGGCAGCTCCACCTACCGAGTGGAATGTAGGCCAGGGCCATTTTAGGAAGGGCACGTTATTGGTCCATGAAGAGGTAGTGTAAAAAGGTATGAGGGTTTAGAAATGACTTCAGCATTTCGACTTTATGCACTGGTGTGATGATTTCCAGATACCTGGTCAGGCCAGGGCATGGAGATGAACAAGGTCAGATCTCCCCACTGAACACAAGGAGCACACTGCAGGCTAAGTCATATGCATTTTGCACTTGTTTAGAGTGGAACAGAAAGAAAAATACCCTCACTTCAAGCATTTAAGGGCAGTTCTGGTGCTCCTGTCTGAACCTCTTTCATCACATGTATGTATATAGTTCATGGATATGAATATATGTGCACCACAGTGAATATTCTTCCCTCCCAATGCAAACAGAGCAAAGCCTCCTCAGATTTGCTTCTGCTAGTCCCATGGCTGTCCACTGTGGTACAATTCACCCTAGCTTCAGCACCCATCAGTTCCTGATTGTTTTAATTTGACACCTCCATGTGTAGTGCTTGGGATGTAACAAGAACTGTTCTACGGGCATCATGAAATTAATTCATACATCTTATTTCTTCAGCATTTGGCAGCCTTATTTTACAACACAAAAGGCTGCCCATGGGTCCTGCCAAAAGAAGTCTGCCGTGTGGTGATTAGCTGGATGAGCAAAGCAACCCACTGTATCTGGCATGGACTTCCATGCCAAAATTTTCTTTCTTTGAACCACACAAATGACGAATGACCCATTTGGAAAAAGCAGTAGCTAGGTGAGGTTGATGTCTCCACCAGAAGCCATCTTCCACTGCCATGACAAAAGCTACTGCTTCATTCTCTGCAGGCATGGTTCATGCACATATGTCGTACACATGAGAAAGGCAGAAAGCGAACAAGACAGCGCCAGGATTGGTGGGGAGAATGCTCTTGTAGCCCACACCAAGGAAATGCCACTTATTGCAGGCAAATAAGCCCATATCCTTGGCTCAGAAATTCACAGACACTTGGCATAAGCGTGGGCGGCTCAGGAAAAGCGCAGCTGCATCAAAAGCCACAGGTGCTCCGATCTTATCTTTATGATTGCCTCCTGCTTAAGGTCACTCACTGTAAAAGCGTCTGTGGCCCTCCGTCTTTCCCGGTGCAGCACGATACAGAATTGTCCCTTCAAAGGTAGTCTTTCCTGACAGTGAATGAGAGAAGAGAAGGGGGAGAGAAAAACAAGACAGGGGGCAGAGGGGAGCAAATGATGGCAAAAGAAGGAAGAAGAAGAGTCTTTAACTGAACTTGCCTTCATCCATGCAATTAATTAAAGACCATTAGGCAGAGTTTCAGAATGTTACAGAATGAGCCCAAAGTCCCCAAGTGATCACAATGGCAAGAAATAACCAGATTTGGGGCTTGCCTTTAAAATGACCGGCATGTATGTTGTGCCCAGTTAAAACTTGGAAGTCATTTCATATTTTAACTTAAAAATAGGAAAACCTCAATTAATCAGAGAGAATCCAATTCCCAGGATTATCCCATTAACTCAGTGGGCAAGCACACTCTTCTCTTTGGAGAGTATGACCTACATAAAACAGAGCTGGCCTTTCTGCCTCTGTCTTTTATACCCGGAGCCCCACATGGTAAAAGCTGATATTCAAGCCCCAGTATTCTAAACAAGGCACAGAATCCTCGGAAAATTTGTTGGGTAGGGGTGTGGCTCAGTAGCAGATTTTTCGCTAGGCACACACAAGGCACTAGGTTGGATCCCAGCATCATAACACGAGGAAATAGAAGATTTGTCACTTCTTAGCACCTTCAAGAGAGACCAGATATTAACAAACTACAGGGGACATTTTACTGGTGAGATTTGAAACCAATAGTGACACCCCTATCAACATGAGGGGATGCTTCGGTTTAGCACCAAGGATATCAGAGAAACCCTATTTCTTGAGACATCTTAATTGAGGTTTTTCTGTGTCAATAATGAGTCTGTACTTAAGCACTGAGGACATAGGACTCATCCAGCATCAAATATCATAATTTTTGATACAATATCATAGGACTGAACACATAGCTAAAGCCCAACTATCACTGGATCATAAGAGCACAGATGCATATATTGCTCCAATTTAAGTATACACATATCCACCCACCTTCCCAACACACACACACACACACACACACACACACACACAACACAGAGAATATCACAAGATGGTAAGATGATTTGAAGAGTAATCCCAATTAATAAATGTATTATTAAAAGAAAAGTTCTGTTATAGCTCAAACAGGGAGGCAGGCTTATACTCTCAGAGTAAGTTGAGAAGTGCGAAGCATAGGCAAAGCATAACAGGGAGTGTAACTGAAAGGGCAGAGAGAATTTTCTCTGGCGCCTTACAGACTCCGCCGTCAGAACAGGACCCCCTGACAGGGTCAGTTTCTAGGCCTTGTCACTCTCAATTGATGACACCAATTATAAATAGTCAGAATGCTCTAAATAGATTGTCATTCCCATGTGTTACAGAAATGGTAATATGCCCTGGTTTGGAAATCTGCCCTTTGGGTCATATGTGCTGCAGCCAATTTGAGTCAGAAGTTAGGCATTCAAGTCACTACCTATGTGTGGGCCCAAGAATAAGGTATGCATAAGCAACCTCAGCTGCCCAGGAAGCTGAGACAGGAGGGTCCTTGGAGATCAGCTCCGGCTACATATAGAGTTCCGGGCCTTGAGATGCAAAGTGACGTCATGTCTCAAAAAAATAATCACTGCCTACAGAAGAACAATCTAGGGAAGCAACAGAGTTTTGCAAACATGCTTCTTGAGGAGCTCCATGCCAAAAGCAGAGCAAGTTAGCAGCTAAGTTTTATTTGAACAAATTTTCCCCGACTTAACTTCCAGGAGGTCACCATTACTCCTAAAGCGCAGCTGCTGGTGTGAGAACAGGCCTTCTACAAATGAATAGCTGCAGTCTTCGCAGTGGCAGCAAGGAGGAGGAATAAGAGAAAAAAAGTCAACATTCCAGCGATGCTCCCGAGTCCAGCCGGGCTTGCATGTGCTCTGCCGGAGGAGCTGAAAATCCCAGTGGCTGACAGGCCATTGTCCTGCTGTGTGCACTGTCACTCAGGCCACTCTGCAAAGTCCCCCTGCCCACCGGCAGCAAGGCAATCAGAGAGGTAACCTGGGCTAGGCTAGGGGAAGGATGCATAGGTGCTCTTATTTGAGTCAGGAGCGAAAGAGACAGGCAATCAGAAAGCTTATGCATATGAGCAATGTTTATCTTGCTGGGGGGAATATTTTACTTAGACCATTAAATATAAGGGTTTTTTGTTGTTGCTTTTATAGGCAGGGTTACTCTGTGTAGCCTTGGTTGTCCTGAAACTCACTCTGTAGACCAGGCTGGCCTCAAACTCACAGAGATCCACCTGTCTTTGCCTCTCTAGTGCTGGGATTAAAGGCGTGAGTCACCATATCAGAAGGGAAGAGTTTTAAAATTCAGACACAAAACTCTATGTGTATGTCAGCACCTAACTCTTCCTGAAACTCCATTTTATCTACTGGTTAACTGCTATTCATTGTCAATAGAACACAAACACAAACCCAATATCACTAAATACTAAAAATGAAAAGTGTCTGGTGAAACTGCCTTTAATCCCAAAAATTCTATCTCTCAGAAGAATATGGGAAACAATTGACAATGTTCCTATAGCTATAGGATAGTTTTTTTAGGGGTGGGCTCATGTATTTCAGGCTGGCCTTTATCTATGTAGCTAAGGACAACCTTGAAATTATGATACTCCTGCACTCACCTTCCCCAAACACTGTGATTATAATTTTGTGCCAACATGCCTAGCTTATTCAGGTACTAGGGATCAAATCCAGGGTTTTGTGCATGCTTGGCAAACATTCTAAAAACTCAGTTATATCTCCGGCCCAAGGACTTTTAAAAAGTAATTATTATAGTTTTAAAACAATTATTTGAAATTAAGTAGTATCAAAACTGTTAAAATGGAAAATTCACATATATTTTAAATATGAGGCAAAATATAAACTGAAATTGGATCAGAATCACATGTAATTGTTTTTTGGTCACTAAGTCAAAATAAATCCCAGAGCCAGGAAAATGTGTGATTATAATATTTGCCAATTAGCTCTATTTCACTCTATTTAGTGATTGGGAACAAATGCACAATTATAGATAAAAAGACAATTTAATCAACATGTATGATTGGGGTAAGAATGACCTCAGCTTTAGTCAGGTTTGAAATTCACCAGCTACTGGGTGAGAAGTTGACCTGCTTGTGTGGTGGAGCTGATGGTAGAATATGTGCAGGAAGCTGGCATGCCATTCTGGTCTCCTAACTCAAGCCAGGCCACAGCTGAAGTGGAATTACTTTGTATATACGTGTTGTCATCTGGTACCAGGCCAAAGAAGCACACCATGACTGACCACACCTGCTATCTTAGGACTTTGCACTCTTGAGGCATAGGTTTCTATGTTCTGTTTCAGAACAACGGAATTTACTAAAAGCCTTTTCTGTGTGTTTATTTATGTGATGTGAGAAAGTCCATTTCAGTCGTTAAAAAAATGTTTGTTGGGTTCCACTCTGTAAGCCCTTTCTGATCACTTCTTACTGATAATCAATGACAGCTGAGTCCAAAAGGAAGACTGGACCTCATGACCCTCCGAGTAGAGCATCAAGGACCACCTAAGAAAATGTGAAACACATACACACACAATCTTAATCTACTCATCCCTAGATCTAATGATCAATCTCCTGAATAACAAAAGAGAAATGAAACTATCACAAGCCAGACAATGAGGAACTAATGGACAAAGAGCTCAGCTTCTTTAGAAATAGATTGTACAGAAGGAGGCCCTATGATGGAGAAAGTGATAGATTCAGAGAAATTTAAAACATGTCAACCCATCACTGCGTATGTGCCTTATTTGGATCCAGATTCATGTCAACAAATTCCATACAAAAAAAGGTTAGTAGAGGATAGTGAACATGGAGTACATGCTGAATTATTTAAGGAATCGCTGCAATTTTGTGTGCATGTGGTAATGGTACTTTAAGAAACCCTTTTATTGATAAATATTAAAATATTTATGGGTGGAATTATCTAATGTCAAGGAGTTTCTTTAAGATAAAATAGAGCAGGAATATGTAGGGACATAATGTCAACAAATTAGCCATAGGCTGAGAACTGATCAACTGACCAGCAGGTACAAAGGAATTTTTTTGCATTATTCATATTTTACCTATGTTTAAAATCATTGATAACTAAGGATTTTAAAAAATTTTTTTTTGAAAAAATACATCTAAAGTGTTACAAGCTCTAAGTATGGTAAAAAAATGTTTTCAAATATAAATATGCAAAAAGTTCTGCTACTACTCAACTATGGACCAATCCATATGACTGTTAAAATTGTCCTTGGCAGGGAGGCAGAGGCAGGCGGATCTCTGTGAGTTCGAGGCCAGCCTGGTCTACAAGAGCTAGTGCCAGGACAGGCTCCAAAGCTACAGAGAAACCCTGTCTCGAAAAACTAAAAAAAAAAAAAAATTGTCCTTGGCAGAACAAATTACCCTGAACAGGAGTTATGAACCAAATGATATATGTAAAATTGTATGAGAAACAAGTTGTAGAAATTTTTACCTGTCATTCAAGATAAAATGCTTTCCTGAAGTAATAATAGGCTAATTAAGAATGCATTAAACACCAACCATGTGGCACATAGTCAATGGCATTGCTTCTTTTATAAGGACAATGCCAATGTTTCCTCTGTCAGAGTCATTTATTAATCTACAAAACTCATAACTTCAGATATTATTTGCAAAGTATACAAATAAGAATGCATACATTCAAAGGAATGAGTGAAGCAAAGATGTACAAGAACATATTGTACACAATGCTCTCTCCATATCAGGATACAGATTTTAGCCCTCATCCTAATACCTGTCAGTACTTAAAAGAATATTTATGTGATATCATTGTAATCTCTAAAAATTACAAATACGGAACAAAGATTAGGATTTAACTTAGCTGCACAGTCATATAATTAAGCAAGGATTATAGAAAAATGGGTTGCCATTTACAAAGATTATTAAGTGGGTTGATCAAACAAAGACTCTGATAAAGTACATTTTGGCTCATAAAACACACAAAAAACCTAGATGTTATGTGTACACTAACTACATTTTGTATTATCAATTATAGGACAAAAGCAAATATGCATTTACTGTAATTATAGGCAATGTAATCACTGGGGGAACGTGGTGAAGTATACATGGGTCCTCCCCATAAAGTTCATGTTTATTTTTTTAGAAATTCCTATGAATTAATTACTTCAAAACAATAAAGTTTTTTTTTCAAAAAAAGTAAAATATATCCAATGTCCTAACACTATTCTCTGGCGAATGGGGTAGGGAGAGAATAAGCAGACCACTCTAAAATCAAAGGTCTATTTGGATAAATCCCACCAATAGAAATATTCTCTGCAGCAATGTGGTCTGGTTAGATATACATTTTAGCACAATTTTATGATGAAGCAAATCATGAGTATGGACAAGTACTGAAAACCCTACCTCAACACAGAGCAACAAAGACACTATTCTCACATCTATTCTTCTATGAATCCCTTTTTGGTCACTACAACCTACATCACCATGATACTGGCGTTATGGAATAGAAAATTGGTTGAACTATGTAAAGATGTGTTGCCTTTCTTTAACTATGTAAAGATATATTGCTTTTATTTATGCTACATTTGTTTAACTATGTAAAGATGTATTGCTGTTTTACCTTGCCTGAGTAAGGCACCTGATTGGTCTCATAAAGAACTGAATTGCCAATAGCTAGGCAACAAAGGGACCAGTCAACCAGACGTGGAGGAAACAGGAAAGCAGGATGATGTAGATGAGGTAAATGAGCCTTGCGGCAACACATAGATTAATAAAAATGGATTAATTTAGATTTTAAAAAAAGGCTAGCTAGAAATAAGCTTAAGCTAATTAATCTCTGTGTCATGATTTGGGAGCTAGTTGAGGGCCCAAAGAAAATGTCACCTAAAGACTGGCCTCTCTGCCTTTGTGCCCCATTCTTCCTCAAATGGCAGCTCCTAGGGGACTTTCCTGAGCTTCTGGGAATATGTGTGTCTCCTTTCTGCAAGGTGGCTATCTGCATCTTATTTGTCTCTGACTTTCAAGGCATCAACAAACGCCTTAGTAACTATAGGAGCTCAAAAGAGATTTGATTAATGAAGAATAAAAAAGAAAATAAAGGGGGGCTGGAAAGATGGCTCAGTGGTTAAAAGCATTGCCTGCTCTTCCAAAGGTCCTGAGTTCAATTCCCAGCAACCACATGGTGGCTCACAACCATCTGTAGTGACGTCTGGTGCCCTCTTCTGGTTGGCAGACATACAGACAGAATATTGTATACATAATAAATAAATATTTAAAAAAAGAAAAACCAAAAAAAAAAGAAAGAAAAGAAAAAGAAAAAGGAAATAAAGGAGAAGACAAAAGGGATAGATAGATACAGACAGGCAGACAGAGATATGGGAACTGATTTGCTGAACTGTATACATAGGAAGATTACAGCAAATATTGTTTTGTTTTTTATTAGAACCATCCATCCTTGTTAGCTTCTCCAGGGACCTCAAATCCCTTCAGCAATAGACAGCTGGACTGAACATGGCCACAGACACCATTAGAACTTCCCTTGTTCTGAAACAGAAGGCTAGTAATTGAGTTGATGCTACAGGTAGGTAAAAGACAGCCAAATGATTGAGATCATTCCATTCAGTCAAAACCTCAAGTGCCAAGAATTCCAGCACTGCATGCTTTGAGAGGGGAGTTCACTACAGTCACCTTTCCATGGTAATGACCTGGGATGCATTTTGGGGTACAGTTTCTTTCAATAGTTTCAAAAACTATGGGGTGTATTCCCTGAAACTCTTCACTTGTGAGAATATATAGCTAAGATAGTATGATGTTAAGACGTAAAGACTTCCCAGCGAGGTGGTCCCCAAATCTCCATCTCTGTATCAGTAAAAGAGTTACAAGGTACTTTTTAAATGCAGTCAAAATGCTACAGTGGCTATGGTAGCAAAGAGAAAACAAGTAGCAAAACACTAACTGGTCATGTCCCAAGTCTATCCTAATAGTGAGTCCTATCATTTACTGAGGACCTTCATATGTGAGGTGGTTTATATATAATATTGCTGTTGGAACTTAGACTTCATTTCTTCATGGAAGTAAAATTGTAATAACCTGATCTTGACCTCCCCCAAAAGCATATTTAGTCTACAATATTCCAGAGATACAGCATTGTTAATGTGGAACCTAGTTACCAGGCATGATTCTATTCTAATGAACAAAAGAGTGTTCCAGAGCAGCTAAAATTCTACTGTGGACTCAGGTTAGGGGGCAAAATAAACTCTCCCTGTTCTACTTATTTAGCTAGCCACAGTAGTGGAAAACCACAAGGCCCAGCTCACAGGTGAAAAGTTACCAAATACTTCAATAGCCATACCAATCCTCCATAATCTAGACTCAAGGATAGAATGAAGTCTGGAGCAGGAGGGCTCTTGAATTTTGGAAGTGGAAGGGAGGGGTCCTGCTCCAGCCACTGGGTCAACCAGCCAGTACAGTTGCTTCTATGTGTGGCAGGCTTTATGACCCAGAGCCATTGCTGAGACACCAAGCCAAAAAGGTCACCTAAGTACTTTTCTGGAGATAGCTTCAACTTCTGAATCAAACCTTTGTCCATCTATACTGCTGGGTGAATAAAGGGACACCAAGGCAATAGAAGAATACTATCTAAATTACAATTTTCCAAATGGAAAGAGACAATATTTCAGAATTGTTTTGCTAAGACTGGATTGTCCTCCTCTTTTCAGGAAGGAAAGACAGCAAGTAGCAGCACACCACTATGACACAGGTCAGTCTCCTACAACATTCATGCCCATGACCTTGGCTCAACATGGCACAAGATAGACACAGACACCCACATGGAAAGTTGGGTTAGTGACTGGGAGAACAAAGCTTCCCGGTCCTGACCTTTTGCTCCATGAGCTGGAAAGGGTAGCAGAGAAGCTGGAAGGAAACCTTCAGGCCCTGGAGAAAAACACACCTGAAGTTTGTTCTCACCATTGCAAAAGGAACCACTTTCTCATTCAAGGTGAGGCCTGGCCTCTTGACTATCTTGTCATATATTCAATGGAGCTGGCATGCATTTATCTTGAACACAGTACCTTGGCACTAATAATTTTGCTGTATTTCCCGCAAGTTCATCAGAAGATACTAGGGAATACTGATCATCTCATCTCATTAAAAGATAATTACAAAAAAAAGATAATTACAAACTCAATGGGAAATGACATTCTAGAAGTATGGGGAGGCACAGCAACATGTGCCACCCATGAGCCAGTACTACCATGGGTGAGGACTGGCACTCACTTATCCAGAGATATATAGAACCTATAGCTATAGATCACATCTATACGGTGATAAGATTACTAAATCACAGTGAGCAGGGTACTCTAGCCAACAAAATAACCCACAAGCTTTTGTCACAGGCCTCTGGCACAGAACAATCGTTCATAAGGGAGGCTAGGCTAGAGCCTCGTGGTCTCCCCCTCTCCTGTTCAGTAGACTTCCTTACTTGACTTGGACAGCTGCTCATCCTGGGAAATGCCAAGCTCATCCGACTCCCCCGACAGCTCCTTGATGAAGTTGGAAGGAAACATTCCAGTCTTGCCGTTAAGTACACCTTCCCACCATCCTTCCTCTACCTGTGTGGAGGCAAAGAGAAGAGAGGTCCGAGGTCAAGTTAGAAACAGAAAGTAGGTCACATGGCCCTTATGCAGACAGATAAGGGCGTTAGCCTGGAACCCAATATAAGTGGGAAAATGTAACACTTCATTTTCGTCAACTTCAAACTGAAGTTTGGCATTTCCTTTGGTTATTAAAATAGGTAACATACCAGTATTAGAAGGACCTGTGACTCATCATGAAATAACTCATGCATATTTTCCTATCACATCACAGATGCTGTGAGTACCTCAAAATATTATTTGTGCTACTTTAAAATGGTACAAATCATACCTGCTAGGTGGCATTTGTTATTCACTGTATTATGAAGGCATCACATATTTCTATATCAAAATTTACTTTTATTTGATGTGTACTTCACTATAGTTTGCTTTGTAATTTTATGTGTTTTGTTTTATGAAAACCACTAATAAAAAACACCTGTAAATATAACCAGGCATGGTGGCATACATCTGTAATTCCATCACTCAGATGATACAGCAAGCAAGATAATAGCACCTGTGACGGCAACCTGGGTTGCACAGCTATATCAAATGGCTGGGAATGTGGCTCCTTAGACAAATACTTGCCTAGTGTCCCCGAGGCCTAATTTCCACTCTCAGTATGCCAAACAAACAGCAGAAAGGAGGAAGAAGAGGAGCAATGAGTGGAGGAGGAAGATGAAGAAGAGAAGAGATGGAGGGTAGAAGGTTTTTCAAGAGAACCAAAACTAGACAGTTGAGAGAAAAAAAACCCTCTATTTTCAATTAAATTTTAAAAATGTAATTACAAAAAACACCTCTGAGGTAAGGGCTTGGAAGGTAGAAAGATTTTCTATGGGTTCCTCCTGGGATGTGGGGAGAACCAGAGTATCAGAGGGCAGTAAGGTTTCAGTTTTACTGTAGGAGCTAGACCGGAAAAGCAGTGAGAACACACAAGACAGGTTCCGTTTTGAGGTATGAACTGGTCTTGATCAATGAGCTAAGGGCAAGTGAAAGAAAAACTGTTGGAAGAATTTGAGATGTCCGAATATTTGGTTAGCTTCTTGGAGGAAAACTAAGGTCATTTTGAGAACAAGCAAGTATTACGCTACCAATAAGAAGTGGGGTGATAGAAAAAGGAGCTAGAGACTTTAGGATCTTTTCTATAGGTACATATTACCAATGCAAGCCAAACACAACTTAAGAACTTAAATAATTCAAACAAATAATAAAGAAAATTAAAACTCAAAACCCAGTTCAAATTCCATCCTGAAACTTAGCTGTATGAACTCATTCCTTTTTCTCCTGCCAAAATAAACCCTCTTCTCCATCTGCCTAACAGAGCTGGTTAACACATCTCAAGCGTCATATTTAATTAAGCACGACCTTTGTCTCTGTTAGAGGTGTGTGCATTATGGTCCTATGCTAGAATCTGGGGGCAGAGATTTCTATATGATATATATATATATATATGTATATATATATATATATGATAAGTACCTATTTTTTGCTGAAGGAGGTGACAATCTACCAAAAAAGGAAGGTGTGACTAAAGACTAAGGCTAGCAATCCAGGATAAATAGATGAGAAAGAGACCGTGACTCGGGGCAAATCAAACTTGTTACATGAAGATGAGCTCACCTAGAGCTGGGGTGGTAGAAGACAAATTTGAGAAAAGATAAATCAAAATTAAGGTAGGCCTTTAAGAAATTAGAAACAGTCCCTACAATTAGGGGAGATATGTTCAGGGCATTCCAGAAGGGAGAAAGAAGCTAATAAAGGGGGAATGGAGAAAACGGAAGCAGTACATTTAGGACGCTCACTAGAAAAGCATAGCATTGAGATTTGTGGAGTAGGAGGCACATTTGCATGGCCACAGAATCTTAAGAGAAGAATGCACACAACAGCATCCATGTATGGCTGTCCTGATGATTATTCAGTATCAGTTCACTGCATTTAACACAATTTCCACCGACTAGCATTTCCATGTTTCTATGCCAACTCAGTTGGTGTGTATTATTCCTTTAAGAGGGTTTTGATAGGATTAAGATGGTTGGAAGGATTCACTGTGAGTCTGCATATCAATAGTCACAGGATTTGTAGCATGGGGTCCTTGTGCTAGCTCTAAATAAAGAACCATAAAATAGCCCCTTTCCTCTCAGGAATCACAGGGCAAGAAAAAACCCAGGGCAGGACTCACGACTGAGTGGCACAATCCTAGGCTGCAAAGGGAGCTGGACCAACTCCATATCTATTCAGTTTGATGATGTCTGAAATATTCCCATTCCTACTAAGCAGCTCTAGTGTGAGACACCAGGAAAACACTCCTGACGTGTAGGATCAGCAGCTTCCTACTGGGAAAACAAAGGTATCTTCGCCCTGCCACACCCCAGATGCTAGTATCCCTGTCATTGCACAGCCTGAGAGGCCTGTGGGAAAACAGCAGAGGTATATCATTAGCCACGCAGTGAGTAGAAGTGTTGACAATAAAACCATTGCTCACCACCTGGGGGGATACTCTTCCAATTGCAGCTTCCTTGGGCACAAGGGGTATTTCTTTGTGACCCTGAGCCCTTCCTGTGGGAAAGTCTGGTACCAGAACCACTGAGAACTGTGTAATACAATTTCTTCCTATAGTCTGCTGCTTTGGTCTCAAGATTAAGCCTGGAGATAGGAGAAAAATGATCCTTATTTTCAAACTAGCTCTTTTCAGAGATTTGGTTCAATTTCCTACAAAAAGACAAGGGCACTGAAGCCCAGCCCAGAACAATGGTTTCCCCCTAGCAAACACAGTACCAATGGATTCATGCCAGGCAAATCATGAAAAGAAATTCTATCAAGTCCTGATCGCTTCCCCAAAAGGTTTTTTGTGGGGGGGGGGGAGCAGGCGCTGGGTGGGGGGAAAGGGAACAAGAGATCCTTATTTTGTTACTGCTCTTCTGAATTAGGTCCTGCAATACCAACCATGTGTGGCCATTCCAATGATGTCAATGTTTACTAAACCATTATCCTGTACTGCCTTATGATGTTGGGATATATTCATTGGTGAACAAAACAGACAAAGACCTCATCCTGGAGCTTGAGAGATGGAGCCAGACTTGAAGTGCTTGCCATGGAAACAGAAGACTCACATAAAATCAAAATGTAGCTGTGCACACCTGCAGCCCAAGAACTGGGGAGGCAGGGATAAGAGGATCTTTGGGTTTTGCTGACCAGCCTCGCTAGCTGAACTGTTGAGCTCTGGGTTCAATGAGACTCTCAATAAATAAGGTAGAAAAGTGATTAAAGAAGATACATCTGGCAACCCAGGCACACACATGTGCGCGCTCTCTCTCTCTCTCTCTCTCTCTCTCTCTCTCTCTCTCTCTCTCTCTCTCTCTCTCACACACACACACACACACACACACACACATATCCTGGAGAAATTTCTGGAACAAAAGAGGAGAACCTGCACAGCTTGCATACCTTCTGCTTAGAAATCAAGATATCCCGTATTGCTGCTTCTGTATTTGAACACCGAAAAAGAACTGTGTACCCTAGCAATAAAGTATAGACTAAATCTGGTACCAAAGGTTCACAGCTTCTGCCCACAATAAGAGAGGGAGTAGATGCCCACCTTATCCCCATGCCCACCCAATCCCAGCTCATCATCAGTCTTCTGTAAGCTTCTGGAATTAGGCTGAAAACAAACCCTAGCTGTGCCTTTCTGTGACCAAAGTGACTTACTTAATTTAAGGACCCATGATTGCCCCTAAAGCAAACCCTACTAATGGCTCATAGCTGGGACAAGGCAGTTTCCAAGTAGTGCTGTTTGGAAAAGGCTGCGTACAGACAGTTTCCATTCCAGCACAACTTCCATGTCTTTACAAGGAATAGCCTTTATATAGGTTCCAGGCTTAAGGAAGTAATTTCTCTATCGTATCCCTATTGGAAGCTGAGGAAACAGCAGAGTCAATTTCAACTCCCAGGCACCAGCCAGCCGTGCAGACATCATCTACATCTGTGAAGCAGGGAAGATGCCCGGGAATGGAAAGATGAAACGCTTTGAACAAGTCCTGTGTGAGTGTTTGGTAGGACGCATCACCCCAGCTCCCTAACACCCCTTTATACAAAAAGTCTGGAATATTTAGTCAGAGGCCTCATCCCAGCCCCCTGGTATCCATCTCTGGAATACTGGGCAGAAAACTCCATTTCAAGCCCCTTCCTCTGGGGGTTACCGTAGTCCAAACTCCACCTCTAAGAATGCCCACCAAATGGTGACCCCTCTGCAGGGAGGGTCAAGAAAGCCTGCCAAATGATAACCCCTCCTCAGGGAAGGTCAGGACCACTCCCACGGGCTATTTAAACTGCCCCCCTCCGTGAATGAACATCTATCTCTTCAGCCCTCCTGCAGCTTTTACATCGGTGTCTTTTCATTGCATTCCCAGCATCTGCTTCATATACTCCACACTCATCCCAAACACATGCGCACGGGTGGCCTCTTCTTCACCCCCATGTGGGTTTCCTGCTTTCGCCTCCTTGCTCATTTGTCAAGTCCATCATCCGTCCCCCCTTTTAGATTCGTAGCTTCTTGTGGTGCTCTCCACAACTTCTGAGGCTGTTTCAGTGTGCACATTCTGATCAATAAATCTCCGAGTCTCTATAAATACGGCCTCTCGCATGGTGAAAGCATTTAAATATTTGGGAAGTTTCATAGTTATCCATGTCTGCCATAAATATATCTGAACTCACTTTCAGTTGTGACCTGTACTGTATGCTGATGATTCAAATATAACTACTTTTCTTCACTTGAGGCTGTTGTTACTTGAGATCGGGTCTCATTGAGCTTAGGATGGCCTCAAACTTACTGCTGTAGCTAATGAGGACCTCAAATAACTGATCCCCCTACCTCCGCCCAGATGTTGGAATTATAGACATACATCACTACACTCAGCTTACTGTCTCTTCTAAACATGGCATCCCTACCCATAGTATGAATGCTCCAGGACCTGGACCCACTAGGAAAATAGATGTGTTCCCCACTAAATTAAACAGAGACAACTGTAGAACAGCTGGAGTTATTTAGATGATCAAACTCCAATACCAGGATTTTTGTATTATATGTAGCCTTTTAAAATAAGAAATGGAAGTGCTTCTTAAGTAATGGTGGGGAATGGGGGCATGTTTGGATTGCCGATTGACCTATCAGCTTTTGTTTTGTTTTATTTTTGTTTGTTTGTTTGTTTTTGGAGACAGCACAGTTTCTCTGGGTAGCAGCCTTGGCTGTCCTGGAACTTGCTTTATAGATCAGGCTGGCCTTGAACTCACAGAGATCTGCTTGCCTCTGCCTCCCAAGAGTGCTGGGATTAAAGATGTGAGCCACCACCAATTTGGCCCAGTTAGCTTTTAATGAACTTCACCAAATTTTAGTATATGTGCTGAGAAAGAGAACACTGAACTTGACTTCTCTTGAGCAAGAGTGAAAGGAGGAGGAAGCAGCCATCCACCCACGCAGAGGTTTATCTGGCTGAGCGAAGGTTTAAAGCATTTCAAGAGCCTGCTTAGCTCGAGATGAGCGGCTCCAATCTCCTTCTATGGGCATAAGAAGAGGAAGGCAGACAGTTCTGGAGCATGCAAGTTAGCATCTTTGCAAACCGCAAAGCTAGTGTAGGCTCTAATTCTGAGTCTGCAGCCCTCATTCACCAGCCGGCCTGACCGGCGAGCTCTGAGAGATGTCTCCTGAATTAATCACAAAAAAGCATACGAAAAGAAAAATTTCCGCACATTGCCACTGCGGAAGATATCAGATCAGCCTCAGCTAACACAGGAAAAAAAAAGAAAAGAAAACTCCTTCTTTAGACTCCAGATGACACAGATAGAAAAACAAAACAAAATAAAACCAAACAGAAGCTGCAAGGCAGTCTTCAAGAACAAAAGGGGAAAACTCCAAGGGACCACAGAGTCTGCGCCCAGAAACTCTGTCCCCACACCATATGTATTGTCTGTCATGAGAACTCCACTAGCATTTCTCTGTCTTCTCCACTCTGGACCAGAATGACCCAAGTGAGTATTCATAATGACTTATTTAAAAATCGAAGGAAAAACATCCATCCACCCAGGAATTTACAGCTTGCCATTCTCCTTCCACACTGCCAGCTTGATTCAAGGTTTCGGTGATGGCTTTTCCTATGGCTGAACTGCCTGCTCTCCAGACAAGAGGTGGAAGTGGGGTGGAGGCTCTCCAGCACAAGCTCCGCTTTGTCCACTCAGGGGTTGCTTGCTGTCTTCTTTCACCAGGGCTGAGGGCTGCAGGCTGGTAGTCAATTTCTGCCAGACAAGTGAACTGTTATTTCTCCTACCAGGGGCCCAAGATTGTTTCTTCCCAAACCTTTTAGGCCTTCCAGGGGCGTGTGCTTGGTTGCATAGTGCAAAAGCAGGTGTGTGAAGAGAAAGGCAGTGCTAGGAAAGGAAGAAGGTAAGGATTTGAAGGGTGAAAAAAAGAATAGCTGCCAACCTGAAAAGAATGGGGGTGGCGAGCCTCAGAACTTCAGAAGGATAGTGTACTGTAATGGCTTCATTTACATTGCTACTGACCCACTTTTTTAAAAAGTGCAAAATCAGAAAGAGACACAGGATCCACAGCAAGGAACTCAAACCAGCAACAAATACTCAGGGAAAAATCCTTGGATACACACACACACACGAATACAATAAATATTGGATGTAGGCCTAACCCTATATTATGACAATGTTGAAAATGAACATAGATTGTGATATTTTAAGTTAGTATTAGATATTAAGATACATATATAATTTTTAAAATTCTGTGACTCAATTGTTTTCTAAAAACTACCATACACAGTCAAAATCCTAAGAGCTGTATGTCAGGGACTAAAAAATAGGTTGCATTTTTATGTGAACAACTCTAATACTAGCAATCAATAAAGAGGCAATTATAATATTTATAGATACAGTTATGCTGTACTCTCACAGTTTTATTTTATTTATTTATGCATATGGGTGTTTTGTCTGCATGTATGTCTATGTACTATGTGCATGCCTAGTGCCCCTGGGGGCCAGAAAAGGACACTGGATCCTCTGGGACGGGAGTTATGAATGATTGTCAGACACCATGCAGATGCTGGAAATTGAACCCAGGTCCTCTGGAAGGAAGAGCAGCCAGTACCTTTGACCACTGAGTTACCTCTCCAGCTCTAATATGTTGCAGTTCATTAAGACATTGCTTGTTTCAACAGTATCACAAAGCTTTAATTGCTTCCTAACCTTCATCTGTCCCTAGGACTTAAAGGATTTTGTTTACTTGGGATATTTTTTTTCAGGCCTAGTACCTTCCTAATGCTGTGACGCTTTAATACAATTCCTCATGTTGTGGTGACCCTCAAGCATAAAATTATTTTGTTGTTACCTCATCATGTAACTTTGCTACAGTTATGAATCGTGATGTAAATATCTGATATGCAGGATATCTGATATGTGACCCCAAAGGGGCCGGGGCCCACAGGCTGAGACCTGCTGCTCTAGGGGAGGAGAAGAGACTGCCCATAAGCACATATACAACATTCGTCTCTCAAGGACAGATATTTATACACTGCTAATGACAAAACACCTGGGAGATCAGCTGAAACAGGAGAGAAGTCTTGGTACAATTTTGAAATTATAGATTAAAAGGTTAACCTTTAGACTCCGTGGCTTTCTTTCTCCCTTTTCCTGGTGAAGCAAACTACAAATGCAGCCTAGAATCCAGCTGGAAATGAGCAAAACAGAATCTGGAATTGCAGGGGATGGCCAATGGCTTGTGTCCTTTAGGCGAGTCTAGTCCCAAGTGCAGCAATTGCTCCTCGAGACAACCCGTGGCCCCCTTCCCTCGCAGCTGACAAGCAGAAGTATATAGTATTTCTTAGAAATGTATCGATCATGTTTCTTGTGTTCTTAAAGCATCATTATGCCAGTAAAGGAAAAAGCATCTTCTTTGACAAGACCATTTTCAATCTTGGATCACATGTATATAGATCTATTTCACATGATTATATCCTAGTGTGTGCAATTTTCTGTTCGAATCTGTCCGTTTATTTTGCAACAAGCTGTTTTAGAGTTCCATTTATTCACTTAGTTATTCAGCAAGCATTTATTAAGGTACACATTAGGATTCAGGCACTATTCCAGGTACCACAAATACAGAGACAGATAAAAGCCAGGTCTCTGCCATTGAAAACTCTCAGCTAAGAGGAATATAACCAATAATTATAATGCAAAACATCATAATAAATTAATATTTAAAGGGCTCTGTGTGAACCCTCTTAATGACTTCATGTCTTCTAGTTAGATAAAACAATTTAATTCCTTTTCTTGATTATTTTTCATTATTACAAGCAATGCTACAACCAACACATTTTTTCTGTGTACATTTTTGTTAACCATTTTCTGCAGATAAATTTTTAGAAATGAAATCAGAGTCATACTTTATTCATATTTTATAGCTATTGATAGTCCTTCATGTAAGTATCATACAGTTAAACAAATTCACCAGTTACCCTAGGCATTGCCAATCATCTGACCAGTAGATTTTTCTTTGATTTTAATCAGCTGAAACCTACTAACTGTTCTCTTAATTTACACTTCTTTAATAAATAGCAAGGTGGGAGATTTTCACATAGCTAATTTTTTTTCTCCAGGGACAGACATGGTACTATATGCCTGAAACCCAGCACTCAGAAGACCGAGGCAGTAGGAACCCAAGCTCAAAGCCAGCTTGGATCTACCTAGTGAATCCCTGTCTCAAACCAACAACAAAAATGAAAATACTATTCTCCATTATGGGGTTCGTATTTATGGCAAATCCAAGTGTCATCGGGCACTGTTCTAACGGCTTCCTCATATTTTTTATTTGTTTGTTTTCTGAGATAGGGTTTCATTATATAGCTCGGGTGGTCTGAACTCAAGAGATCCTGCTTCTTCTGCCTCTAGAGTGCTGGGATTAAAGCACATACCACCTTACCTGGCACCTTAATAAGCTTTCCGATGTGATTTCTATATTTTATAACTTACTGTAATTTTTCCTCTTTTTTGTTCTCTTTGTTTAATTACCTCGAATCATACACCAATAATTTAACATTTTATTGGACACAACTATTTTTTACTGTAGAATTTCTTCTATAGGAGTCATCTTTTTTTGCTTCATTCTTTTTTAATTAATTAATTAATTTATTTATTTATTAAAGATTTCTGCCTCCTCCCTGCCACAGCCTCCCATTTCTCTCCCCCTCCCCCAATCAAGTCCCCCTCCCTCGTCAGCCTGAAGAGCAATCAGGGTTCCCTGCCCTGTGGGAAGTCCAAGGACCACCCACCTCCATCCAAGTCTAGTAAGGTGAGCATCCAAACTGCCTAGGCTCCCACAAAGCCCATCGCAAAATTGACGTTCTGCTCAGTCTCCATTTCTTACTCACGTAATTTCAATAAATATTTCCTATGTGCCCTGCCTGACATCAGTAACATATTAGCACAGATCATCTGAAACTTAGAAACAACGGGAGTTAAAGCACATTCTCCCAGGGCCACGTTAGGAACCCCATTAACTGCTTCCCTAGAGACACATATATTTGTTTGACAAGTGAGAAAACAAAAGCAATTCGAGTGATCCTTATCAGGTTGCAATAAAAACAAACAGACTAGCAGAGATGCAAGTGATCTGTTCTCTGGAAAAGATAACCCCAAAGTCTCCATTTCATTGCTGCACTGCTCACTATAGGCTTTGGAATCCAAGTCGGCCATCTTCATCAAGTTCCTCATCCCTCTCATCTTTCTCAAACCTTTGTTCTTCCAGCGCTCTCTCGGAGCCAGCCTTCCCACCTTACAGATCTCTTCCTGGTGCGCTAAAGCCAGGTTAGGTGTCAGTGAGCCTTCAAACCTGACTTCTGCCCACGTGACAGCTCACTTCCAGACTCCTCTACTTTCTATAAACCATGAGCTTCTGTAAAGTCAACTGATGTCCAGGAAATACAAGCAAGTGGAAAACTTAATTCTTTTTATATAGAGAGCCAAATGTTGAACCAGAATGATGAGGTCCTAAGTCCAAGGCACAAGATGCTCAAAGCCTGAGGGAGTAGAGCCCAAGCAGCCCACACACTATCTCCAGGAACATTTTACCATAAGGCTCGTTTTGGATAGATAGGATCAAACACTCAGGAGAAAATGGCACAGGAGACTGAGGGTGTCCCCAGTCAATGGATCTGTCTTGCCCCTTAGCCCTGCCTCTGCCAGAATATCTTGAAGGTCTTTGCTCATCTACACCATAAAGTGATCAGGATGATAAAGTGGGTTGGTGTGAAGAACCTCATCACAGCGCTAGGAACGGAGCTCCTATGTGACAAGGCCTAGGGTTTCCCACCAGAACAACAACAAAGAAAGCACTGTAGGGAGCGATGAAGTCCTGAGTGAACGTGTAGTGTTGCCATAAACACGGCCCTATCAAAGACCCCAATGCCTCAGACTCATGGAAGTAAAAAAAAAAAAAAAATCTTCCCTAGCTATGGCTCATAGAAATGACAAAGTCTTCTCTGGTGGATAGCAAATGCTGACAGTGGGTGCAGAAAATGTCCACTGTAGCGTTCTTCCCCAGGTCCCATGTTTAGGCCTGATGGCTGCTCCCCTACAAACTGCGCCCACTGAGATTTGCTAAACCCGTCTTCTTGATCAGTTCTATAAATATCCCTGTCTCCTCCTCTGCCTGTATGTGATGACCCCCTCCCCCTTGTTAAGCTCTATGCAATAACCCGCTTTTCTGGTCAATTCTGTATAATAAATACACTGAGTTTTGGGTTTTCTTTGTTTTTTGGGGGTGGGATGGGGTGAATGCATCTCCATTAAAGAGCTCAGTCCACTGAATCTGAGATTTTCTAGGAGTCCTTGTGGTTTATCCTTTCTTCATCCCCTTGCCACCCCTAGTCAGGGTTACAGGAACAAAACAAAGCAAAACAAAAACCTTATTTCTGATACCTGTCACATACTTGGTCTAATAAATGTCACATGCCACTTTCATTCTCTCTGAATCCATTGTTCTCCACAATGAAAACTGAACCCCTGCTCTAGAGGTGGATCCATCCATTCAGGGTCCATCAATAACTAGAAGACAGGAATGCTGACGACACAGCACTGAAATTTCAAAGGGTCTCAGTGTTATGTTACAAGAGCAATGGCTTCAGATGGCCCCACATACGACCCCAATCTGGCCTACAGGAATTCCCCTGCCAAAACCAATTTGCCTTGGAGACTCAACTAGATGGTCTCTAGAGTCTCTTGGAGTTTGAACATCCATTGCCAAGGCCAATGGGCCTGCACCTGCGCAGCAAAGACTCTTCATGACTGGGTGCACAGGTTGGGCTGACAGCCCCATGGAGGCAACAGTGTCAACTTGCTTACCTCCCCTACAACCTCTATGATGTCTCCAACTTTTAGCTCCAGCTCGTCGTCATTCTGGGGTAGGTAGCTGAACGCCACCTGGCATCGGCGTCTCCGTCGCTCTCCTGGATAGGAAAAGCAAGATATTTAGATATGGTTCTTCTCCCATAGGCCACACTAAGGTTTTAAAGAGAGGCTTCCTAGGCATGCAGGCAAAGTAAGCCGATTTGTCTCAAATGTGCTTTCCGGGGCATCACTAGAGGCATAGCAGCCCTGGTCTCTTAGAGAGGCGCTAGAAAGCAGAGCAATGCTTCTTGGTGCTTTGAAAAGCTGCTGGGTCAGAAGCCCATGGACATGAGAAACTGATCCATTGGTACAGAAGGCAAAAAGCCTACCCCGGAGCACTGGAGCACAGTGTTGCCTTAGATGCACTTCCTTAGATGGTGGCCCTTTCTATTTGTTGCTGTTGATTTGATATGAAAGCTGATGTGATCTGCTAAAGAAATAAGAACGGTCTACTTCTGATGCTAGCAAGGCAAAGAGCACTTCCCCCAAGTGTGCAAAGTAAATGAGAAAGTGTCCTGGCCTTTCTCTTACTAATGTTACCCTTTCAACACACTGAACCTCAGGCCTGATAACCCAAAGCCAATTTGATTTCTGCTATTCTTGGTACCATTTCAAAAGTCCCATGGGGTTCAACATAGCCATTTGCGCCCCAGGGGATGCATTAGCAAGATTCCTGGCTGTCTCCACAGAACATACCCAGGCAAGGCAAGGTTAAAAGTCAGAGCCATACTTCACTTAGAGGACAGTTAGGGTGACACCATGACATTTACACAATGGGTCCCACCAGGAAGCCTCAGACTTGAAGCTGGTACAAATATAAATGCTACTGTTTACAGAACATTCATACTGCCTATGTGCATCGTGGGCATAAAAACCATGCATGCGGGATGGCATGCAGCAGGAGTGGTAGGAGCCAGGGAGAGGTATATGACGGCTAAGAACTGAGATAGGCATGGCTCATAGCTGACCACCTCACACCATCCCTTCATGCCAGTGCATGGCCTAGAAAATCAACAGGATCACGACTTCAAAGAAGGGCATTTAGAAAGGCCGGCATTATTTCTGGGTACTGCCTTTGGAGACTCTTTTTCTTTTCTAAGCTTTTCCTTGAAAAGGAAGTCCCTGTAGGGGTACATTAGCCCTACCCCCAGCATGACATCACACAAAAGGGAAGGTGTTGGAACTACATCTGTGGGCTCCCTGATCAATATTTTTCAAAAGCCCGTGACCTAGTTCTCGCTTTCGTTTTTCTCTGTGTGTACCTCCCTAAGGAAGAACAGGCTTGACTACAAAGAGGAGGGCAGAAGTTCAGAATCAATATCTTGTCTAATCACATCTTCAGCTACTACACTAAAGATCTCCACTTTTTGCGCAAAGTCACAAGTTACTGAATCTTATTCAGAACAGACTCAGAGCTCCCAGGCACATTCTAGTCTAGCAATGTGTCCTGTCAGCTGACTTAACAGAGTCACACAACCTTGTAAGGAGGGCCTGGCTCGGCATGGGCCAGAGGACCCGCTGTGGCCTGGCTCGGCATGGGCCAGAGGACCCGCTGTGGCCTGGCTCGGCAGGGGCCAGAGGACGCGCTGTGGCCTGGCTCGGCAGGGGCCAGAGGACGCGCTGTGGCCTGGCTTGGCATGGGCCAGAGGACCCGCTGTGGCCTGGCTCGGCATGGGCCAGAGGACGCGCTGTGGCCTGGCTCGGCATGGGCCAGAGGAATCCCACTGCATATTGCTTCTCTGAAGACCAAGGCTAGAAGACTGACATTCGGTGCAACACATGCTGTCCCGAAGCTGGACATGAAGGGACACATCTGTAATCCCAGAGCCCAGAGGACTGAGACAGGAGGATCCTAAGTTTCAAGTCAATGTAGGCTATTAAGTAAGATTCTATTTCCAACACAAAACCAAAAAAACTACCACTACTGCTCTATAGCTCCCAACAATACAGAAGAGAAAGCAAATTCTGGGCGTTGTAAAAGATACATAGTTCTCATTCTAGCAAAGAAAATCTGAGCAACAAGGCAATCATGGTTGTCCTCTCCTGCCCCCTGCCCCATATACGTTCCTTAAGATGAAATTCTATGAGCTTATAAGTTTTCATTTTCTAATTTTTCTTACATTTTACTTCATCACAGGGGCTGGAAGAATTATACATGCGCCACAGTGTGCACACGAGGGTCAGAAAGCTACTTGTGGAGGTGAGTTCTCTCCTTCCACCATGTGGATCCCGAGCACTGAACTCAGGCCATCAGCTTGGGGGCAGGTGCCTTTATGTACCGAGCCATCTCACCTCCATTATCTAATTTTAGGCTAAAATGAACTCCCAAGACACAACTCTAAGCACGATACAAAATAACAAATGTCTGAAAACTGATAGAACCACAGAAACCACCAACTACAGACCAAGATGACTTAGTGCTGATAGCCTCAGAGGGTTCTAGCCGAAGTCAGGAAATTTAGATTATATGTAAGATGAAGTAGCGAAGTGGAACACTGTGCGCAGAAAGGCTTAAGCATGGAGATGTGCCGAGCAGGGCGGAACTTAGGGGAGGAGGGGGAAGGCTAATCCAAATGAAGAGGGTATCTTGGGTCATTGAAACCTTACCACTCAGAACCCAACTTAAAAAAATGAGTGGAAGGATAGTAAAACACATGCGAAATGAGAGAAAAGGGGGGATCCTGAGGGTTAAAGGGCTAATCAGGGATGGGAAGGAGGAACAGGAGAGAGGAAGTGGTACTGGCTTGTTAAATCAAAACTAAGAATCTATGAGAAAGACTTATGAAAATACACTAGTTAATGAACAAGTTTCAAAATACACATTTGTTGTATTTTTGTCCTGCATGGGTAGAAGACATGGCTTATCAAATGAAAGTCACAGTACAAGACATGGGATACCTACACATAAGTTATTGGTCAGGGAGGCCCCCAAATCCCCAGAACAATACAGACTAGTGTCTTTGCCCTTAATTATCCTCCATAACTAGGTGGTTAGACCCTTACTGCTGAGGGAACCACCTACTAGCTGCAGATCATAAACAAAATCAGTCTCACCAAGGAGAAAACTTGAGTTGACTAGCTTTCACAGTGCCAGGAGGTGTTATGCAGGCTGCTGGGGGGAAAGGCATGGGTGCTCTTACCCCGTGCTGGACTCTGCATATTGTGATGCTGACCTACCAGGAGAGACATGTCCACCAGAATGATAGCAGCATGGCTGTTATGAGAAAGCACAGCAAAGCCCCTGCTTTCTGACTGTATTTGAGGCCTGCTCCACAGGAGGAATTACATACCTGGGGAAGTCATAGGCTCTGCAGTAGAGCCTGCTGTCTTTCTAAAGACTTGGGTTATATGCATAGCTCTCCGTTGCACTAAAGCTTGGTCAAGCCAGCCGGAATTCCACCTTGGATGATCTGCAGGCACCAAGACTTACTTAGGAGCTACCGCCAATGAATGATGGGGGAGGGAGGGTCATTATCTTTTGAGAGTATGGCTATGGGTAGGTTTCCCATTCCCCAGTGGAATGTCCCCAACAGACATGCAATATGAGAAGCACTAACTGAACTTAGTGCATTGACATGAATTTGGGAGAGGGGTTGGGGGGGCATGGAGAGTTGGAGGCAGGAAATGGGAGGGCAGATATGATTAGATCTCACTAAATTTTCAAAAAATTAAACTTATATTTAAATAAGGCTCTAAGATTAATAATACTTGCCACTCTTGCAGAGAACTTGGGTTCAGTTCACAGGACCCACATAGGGTGGCTCATGACCCCCCTGTAAAGTCAAGTCTAGGGGCCCCAACATCTTCTTCTGCCTTCTCAAAGACATGCATGTACCCATGGTACATATACATACACTTAGGCATACATATGTACATAAAACCACATGAATAAATATTTTTTAAAAGTAATACCTAGCCCAACACTGTACAAAATGCAAAGGCCATGGTGATATATTCTTAGAGAAAAGACTATCTGCAACAGATTTAGGTGCTCGAATGGAATCATCTGACTTCACCTCAACCAAATCCATGCATTCGGTTTGTATGGTCCCAAAACAATGATGAATTCACTAGTTTCTCTCTGCCAGGCTAGTCTATATTTCTTAAATGGTTCTGAGGAGGTTACATAACTGGTGCCATAGCATCCTGTAATGCACACTGTCAACATACCAAGAAAAGCCCTAGAGGGCACAAAGAAGGATTCAGAGGCAGCTGACGCTAAAGGTCACCTGACTTAAACCCATGCAGAAAGTCTTATTTTCCCTACACGAGGCTAGCTTTTCATTTCTTTGCTTGAACCATGGTCTCCCTAGGTACTCCAGACTGTCCTCAAATCCACGACCCTCCTGTATTTGCCTTCCAAATGCTGGGATTACACGCATGGGTCATCACCCCTCCTGATATCAATATCACTGTACCTCAACTGCATGAGTTATAAAGAAAAGAGCGGGGATGAGCAGCCATTTTGCAAATAAGGAAACCAGAGATCAGTGATTTACTCGGGATCACTAAGCTAGTAAGTGGCAGAATATCCTTGGCCTGTGTTCAGAGTCTCGCTCCAGTCCCAGATCAACCGAATCAATTCACTAGTCCCAAATTCTCTGCGATTTGAATCAGTGGCTTCCTGTAACACTGTGGCATCACCCCAACACTTCACTGTAGGTCTCCCGTTTTTCTGGGCCTCTGTATATCAATGACCTGAACGTGAGTGCTGGCTTGACAAGCCAGTTTGAGGGTAAGGAGGAACATGAACTTGGGAGAAATTACATTCCAACTGTATTCACCTAGCATAAGATCCAAAGTTTCAGGGCGTCTCTTACCAGTTTTTCTTGCCCTCTTATTTCGCTGGCATTTACTAGTAAACCATGACCTTCCTTGAAAAGGTAGTGAGGTCATCACTTCCTTCGGAGGTGTTTTTGTTTCTGTTGTTGAAAACTGGAAACAAACATGACTTGCCTATATCTGGGATTTAGACTATCGTATTTTCAGCCACCATCTTCCTGCTCAGACCAACTGGTGACACACATAATAAGTATCATCAACAATATACATCGACATTGGAAAAACCATAAAATGGATCATAAGTGTTTTTATTATTCATGGCAAGATCACTGCCACTGCTTATGTCACTTACATGTTTCCAAGGCAAGGCCACTCTAACTTCTCATGCATAAATGAAGGAAGGGATGGACATAAGGCACGTGCAAATACAGATGCATATATGGCTCATCAAAGACGTAGAACCAAAGAGAATTTCATAATGCATATTTGCTACATTTGTACTTAATAGCCTTGTAGCGTGTTTGGCCCTGAAATACACATGCATAAATATGTACTCATATGCAAGCCCATGTGCACAGACATATAGCAAGGCAGGCACAACCTCAACTCTCTCACTAGAGCTAGCAGCCACGGTCCATTCCTAAAAGAACTTGATTAAGAAAATAATACCAGCTAACATTCATTGAGAACTTATACTCAATGCTGAAGACTATTAGGTACTTTACCTGTATTGTGCCGTTTCATTTCAGATTGATCATTTCAGAATGCTGGCTCTCTTTTTATAGACAACGAGTTTGGGGAGGACATAGCAATCAATTATTTCACCGGAGATTTTGTAGCTTATAAGTAGAAGCTTTTAGTATTTCAAACCTGTTGACATAATTCTAGAGAATATGCTGTCCCACCCATCTGTCTGTTCTTAAAATAAATCTCAGCTCTGTCTTGAGGCTTCATAGAGGACCATGTGTAGGGGTCGGAGAAGCAGCCCAGTGGGTAAGTGTTTGGATCCTCAGAATCCATATAAAAGGAGAAAGAGAAGGAGAACTGACTCCACAAAGTTGTACGTACACAAATGTACACACATATGCACACACACTAATAATAATAGTAGTAGTAGTAATGATATTTTAAAGAACTGAATGGTCTAGCATAGTTCATGGCTAAGAGTTAAAACCAGGAAGTGAAAAGACCTAAATCACAAACATTCCCAGCAGCTCCTGGGAACCAGAGCCTACAGGACCCTGCCTTAGAGGAAATTCACCAGTTATGTGGGGATACACTGCAGAATATTCCCCCTCCTCTAAAAACGAAGAGGCTGGAACTGGAAACCACACCATGACTCCAGTCTCAGAACAGGCCCACACTGATGGCTTAGACCCTTCGCCTTACAGTCTTGTGGCATGTGAAAACGTCACCATATCAATTCTGTTCAATGATGACAAATTATAACAAATAACATCACGAACAGAAAGACAGACAGTCTTTGGGTAAACTGACAATTCCCAACACTCACACAAAATAGGAGGGCTTAAATTCTTTGCTATTTGGATACTGAGGGTGTGGTTCTGTTGGTAGTATGCTTACTTAGCATGTGAAAAGTCCTGGGTTTAATGCCAACACCACATAAACGCCACACTGACACATGCCTGTGATGAGAGAGAGAGAGAGAGAGAGAGAGAGAGAGAGAGAGAGAGAGAGAGAGAGAACACTACTTAGTAACAAAATTACAAAAGAAAAAGTACTATTATAGTCAAAAAGTAAAATCAGAAGCCCCGAATTTCCTGTTTCCAGGATTACTCCCTAGACTGTTCAGGAAACCACCTGTACCAAAATCTTACAGTGCAGGTTAGACCTATTGAACACAATTTTCATGGTGGGGCCAAGGATTTGCTTTCTCTTCATGTGATAATGTTCACAAAAATCTAAACCCGAGGTAATGACTCAGTACCACAAATTTAGGCACTAGGAAAACACCTTACAGGAACAGGCGATCACTCCTTAGAGGATGCAAAGCCACTGACTCTCAGGCTACAGACTGACATCACCTTGGGACCTTTCAGGAAACTACTGATGCCTTCCTACATGGTAGCCCTTGAGCAACTAGATCGCCACAGAAAACTTTTTCTTCCAGTACTGGTAAAAACAAAATACCAGATGAGACTAAAATGGTTGTGTCCAAATTTATGAAGTATCAGCTTCAGAATGTCATGTACAGGAGGGTAGATTACAATTTGTCTGATATGTTCAACAGGTAGCAAGCTAGACAGGCAGGCAGCTAAGAGTAGAGAGTTATGGAATGAGAAGCAAAAGCTCTTTCTAGAACAAAAGAATATTGACTAATAACGTAAAGCAATGTAGACACATATGATCTCAATTTTGTAGGCATCATAGTAACCATTGATTTTGGCCAGAATCAATGTCTCCTGAAACCACTGCGTGAATGCCTACAGAGAAACAGAATATCTACAGAACCTCTACGTCTCTCCCTCAAATTACCATAAATTACAAAAGGAAGACAGTCCTTTTAGAATGGAGAAAGCTGGCAGGCACAGCCTTGCCCAAGGGATCAAAGTTAACATCACCAATCGAGAGGCAAACTGACAGAAACCATGCCTCTTCTGATAAGCTACAGCTACAGAGAACCATGCACAAACACGGGCTTCAACTCCGAAAAAACAAAACACTCCCCAAACAAAACAAAACAAAACAAACCCGATAGCCCACAAATGGGATTCCCATATGTGCCAAGATGTGTACCTCTGTATCTATATGTATTTCTTGTGCTTTCTCTTTGGCCCTCCTCCTTGTTTGGTGTTTTGTTCTATTCTAATTTATTTGTGTTTGCTTTATTTAATTCTTATTCCTTAGATTCCTGTTTATTTTTTCATAAGAGACAGAAAGAAAGTGGGGGAGAGGTGAAACAATAATCAGAATATGTATTAGGAAAATAAATTTCTTTTCAAAAATGAAAGAAAAAAGTAAAGCGACGAAAAGACTGCTACCTCATGTTTCTATAGAAACATTCTATGCAATTATTGGAAGACTTTTGTGAGCACTACCATGTGGAGGGAGCAGGTCCCTGGCTCCGCCACAGAAATTATTGGGAGTACTGGGGAAAATTGAGCATGAGTTAATTCCAGATAACCATGTTACATTAATGTTGCTTTCCCGAACATGTTAATTCTATTGCAGTTATACCGCATAATGCTTTTCATTTTCAGAAAAAAAAATATTCGGAAGTATTTAGGGGCGGTGTCCTAATGCTTGCAACTTACTCTGGGTTTATTTAATAAAAATCAAAAGAAGGGTGACAATTGGGGAATCTATGTGAGGGTGCTAGTATTGTTAAATTTTCCGTAATTTGAAATTTTCATAAACACATTTTTGAGGGAAAAAAAAGAGAAAAATGCTTAGGGCCCACCTCTAGTAATTCAGATGCCAATGACGTAAAATGTAGTCTGGGCATCTGAAGTTGTGGAAGCTCCCTAGGTGACTCTAACAGGCAGCCAATGTGGACAGACATCTAGACTGATGTATTGTTCAAAGAACATCAAGATTAGCATGTTACTGTGGTGCCCATGTTCAGTATCTTTTCCAGCAAGGACAAGAAGCCATAGGAGCAAATACCTGACAGGATTATCTCAACATACAACATATAACCCAGCTAAATGCTGCCATGCTGTGGTTCTGTTTCACAGGCCTGTGGGACAGTGGTGTTCAGTAGAGCTGAGCTTTGCAGACAGGATCCTGGGAACAAGAGGATGAAGAAGACAATGACATGGCGTGGTGCACTAGCAGACACTTCCGGGGTGGGGGTGGTGCAACAACTCCCCAAGTTAATGAGTTGAAGAAGCTGTCCTTGAGTTAGGAGCTTCCATTTATGTAAAAAGGTAGAATTCACATCACAGGATGTAAAAGCAATATAACCAAATTAAATCAATGTGGAGAGTAGCACGTGGCACTTTGGACATTGAGTGGATTCTGGATGAAAGGAAAGAGGCATGAACTCTGCACCATGCCCTCTACTAGAAATATTGCCACGTATCAGACTGAAAGTGCTGTATCTCAGAGGAAGGGCACTTCAGAAGACAGGCAGACTCCAGAACAAAGGGACCACCTAGGTCTTTCTTTGCAAAGCCCTCTTGGCTGCAACTGGCCTGTTGCAATGGAAATATGCAGTGTGTAATCTAATCAGCACCGCCAGAACTGTGCAGTCCCTAGAAATGCGTCTGTTTTGTTCCCAAAGGGACATACACAGTCAACAGCTTTGTATGGCAGAAAACAGGAAATCCGTTTGTCTGCTACTTCAAAGGCAAGGGCTATGGGGACAGCAGAGAAAGCTATTCTAGTCCTGATTTTGTCCTAAAAGGAAGATGTAGAAGCAGTGGGGATTCATTTCTTAGGGCCTCTGAGCCATGGAAGGTGATAAGGGAGACAGACAGAGCCAACTATTACATAAGGAAAATCAACTTCATTTGTTGGATATGAAGGGAATGAACATCTAACATCTTCTATGTAAAAGGAACTATTTTCCCTCTCAAGGCCTAAGTACCTTCCCTTATTACTCACACCAAGCCTATGAGGCTCAGTGTGTTGACCACATCTTTGGGGACAAGCAGCGAAAGACTAACTTGTCTAAGGCATATGAGTTAGGTATCAGCCCAAGATTCTACCAAGAAGGAAGTTAAGACAGAATCTCCATGGGGCACTCTGGGTGTCAAGAATAAGGACTCCATTTTATGGATAATGAGAATTGGGAGAAAAATCTCTGGATAGGGAAGCATGGAATAGAGGGTGAGAAGAAAAATAACTTAGAGGAAAGTAGCTAATGTCAGAGATATGGGGAATGGCTTGGGAGAGACAGTCCTAAATCAGGTGAATGGCCCAAGAGAAATGAAGGACAGACATAAAGCCTCAGAAACACATTGGAAGGAATCATATTCCAGGTAAGAAAGGCAGTTGTAAATGAAGATATACACAGTACCATCATCAGTTGATGAAATTTGCTGCCCCCTTGGAGCCAGTGACCCTCTCTTACCTGTTCTTGATCCCCAGCATATAGACCAGTGTGTGTCTGGCAAATGAATGGATTAATCAACTATTGAATACTTAATGCTCATACTGCCTATAGGTCATGCTTTTGTGACTACAAATTCCCAGACAGTCAAAGAGACGCTAGGACAGAAATGGTGGAGGAAAGGTGAGATAACGCTTCTGCATGGTGCTAAACAGCGAATATAACAGATGTCTGCTTAAAACCCAATGGCATCGGCTGGACATAGCGGCATAGGCCTATAATCCTAACAGTTCAGAGTCAGAAGCAGGACCGCTGCACGCTAAAGGTCAGTTTGGTCTACACAGGGAGTTCCAAGCCAGCTGAGGCTACCTAATGAGACCCTCCCTTAAAAAAAGAAACAAAACCATAAGCAGAATCTTGAATTGTTGACACTATGGGGGATGGAAACAGGGCAGACACTGCAGTCTTACCATTGTGTGAAAGGGTCCTCATTCTCCACCAGAATGCAACACAGAAAGTCTGTGAACTTCTATAATAATCTATTCCTAACTGTTTCCGCTTACAAATCTACCATCCACCTGTAATTATTCATACCAAACAGTAGAGGAAAGATTTCTATGAACAAAGAATTCATGCATTAGTCTACAAAAGACAGAAAGCATCTGTTTTAGCTAGCCAGGCCATGTGTGTAAAAAGGTTTGGGCAGCATGTTTCTAATAGCACAGAGATCGACATGCAAAACATCCCGAATGTCCACGAGGAGGGAGGGTCTGAATAAATCATGGCATACTTAGTAATTAAATACGAGCCATTGCATGAATTCTGATGTGAAAAGGTGTCCATAGCATATCAAAAGACGCATATCCATATGTGTATCTTATGGATACACACATTCTCCAACTGTGCCATCACCAGCTTACCTATGCCTGGTCACCCAGGAGAGAGCACAGAGCATGAATTCAGAAAATGTTTATTGATAAACAAAGAATCCACTCAGCTATCAATCTGTGAAGGACTAATACAATCCCAGGAAGGAAAGAATGCATGTGCATGCAGACGTATTTGTGTAAGCACAGAAAATCATGTGAAAACAATAGCACTAAAGTAATGATAATAGCTGGGAGTGGGGAGTAAAGATGTGTATAAGTGCTTTTGTATAGCAACTGGATTTTACAAAGAACATATGCTGAAGTATGTTTCATTTCAAACAACATCAGTTATCAGCTAAAATAATTACCTTGTTCTGTGAAGCTCATCTTCATCGATGCTTAACTTGCTTAAATTACATTAATGGCAAGTTCCTATTTTACAACTAAATAAATACTAACTGAATCAGACAAAAAGAAGCATTTTATTTTGCTGGCTGAATGACAAGGGGTTTCTGACCACCCTGTAACAAGAAGCCCATTAAGACAGCAGGAGATGGGAGGTTAAAGAGCCCCACTTCTATAGCTCATACTAGTCAGCATTCCAGTCAGATTGCTGTAGTGTCCTATGGAAACCATAAGCTCCCATCAGGACCAATCCAAGATTGCTTTCCCTGGCCTGAATCCTCCTCCCCTACTTAGCCAGGCCATCCCTACACAGGACAGTGGGATCCCTGGCTACCTTCTGGGTATGCTTACTCTCCCATACTCTTACAACAACAGAGATGGAGGAAGGGAGAGGAGAGGGAGGGAGAAGGAGATAAAAGTGAAAGGAGAAAGAGGGAAGTGGGAAGCAGGAGAGAAGAGGGATGAGAAAGGAGGGAGGAGAGAGAAAAGTGGAGATAGGGAAGTGAGATAGGGAAAGGGGAAAGGGAAAGAGGAAGGACAGGCTGGGGGAGGGAGAGGGAGATGGAAGAAGGGGAGAGAAGAGTAAAGGGGACAGAGAGGGAGGCAGTAAAAGGGAGGGTAGGGTGGGGAAGAGGGGGAAAAGGTAGGGAGATGGAGACAGCGGGAAAGATAAAAGGAAAGGGAGACAGAGGGAAGGAGAGGGGAGAGGGAAAGGGGAGCAAGAGGGAGAGAGAGGAGCAGGAGGGAAGGAGAGGGAGGGGAAAGGGAGGGGACAATATTTTTGAATTCTTAGTCATCAGGAAGTGGTACTACTTGAGAAGGATTAGGAGCTCTGGCCTTGTTGGAGAAGTGTGTCACAGGGCTGGGCTCCAAGGTTTCAAAAAGCCCATCCCAAGTCCAGAGTATGGCCTTCCTTCCTGCTGCCTGCGGATCCTGATCTGGAACTCTCGGCTACTCCTCCAGCACTATGTCTGCCTGTGTGCCACCATGCTTACCATAGACTAAACACTCTGCAACTGTAAGCCAGCCCTGATTAAATTCTTTCCTTTATAAGAGTTGCCATAGTCATGGTGTCTCTTCAGAGCAACAGAGCACTAAGGCAGAGCGGAAGAAAAGGGAGGAAGAGAGAGCACTTGAGCACAACGTGAGGGCACTTTTCTGGGTTTCCCCAAGCCCTGCTTTTATCTAACAGTCCCCTTGCTCCACCGCACTCCTCCTTATCTGAGAGCATCTGTCTCTATGCATCCCTTCAACATGACACCTCTTGACTTTTTTATGCTCACCTTTTTCAATAAATTTGACTCATTTCCCAACTCCTCCATATGTCTTATTATGGCTATGATGATGCTACTTTTCACAAATACTCACTCATAAATCAGTATGTGGGCCCAGGTGCTGTGTATCTAGATGAAGAGGAAGAACGAAACTCCGGGATCTAGTCCCTCCTCAGCACCAAAAATACAGATTGGGATACCCTGCCTAACAAAACCACTGGAAATAGTCTTAAAGCTGGCTGATCAGGGGTTGTGGCCATAACTTAGTTGGCACAGTACATGAAGGCCTTGGTTCAGTTTCCATCGTTATATAAAAAGGAATGTGCTGGTGCACACCTGTAATCCTCGAACTCAGGACTTGGAAGTAGAAAGATCAGGAATTCAAGGACTCCTTTCACTACATATCAAGTTCAAGACTAGCCTGGACTACATGAGACCTACTGCACCTCCTTAAAAAATAGGTGGCTGATTAACATGATGAAAAATACCAACTTTCTATTACCAGAGGACTATAGAAAGGAACAATCCACTTGAACTGACTTTGCATATGTCTATTTTCAGTGTTAACGTGGTTTGATCTTTTTTGTTTGTTGTTTGCTTAATTAATTTTGCAGTGGTCATTTGGTTTTAAGACAGAGTTTGATGAAGCTATGCCACTAAAGGTGATTTTGTACTCCTGACCTGGAGAACTTAAGTGTCTTCCACGTCAATCATCTTATAAAAATGGTGTATGGAATACTGACAGGGCAACATGAGCTGTGACTTTCCTGCTCATGGATACACGGTTCACACTGAAAGCATTATGGCCATGTCTAACAAACCTGCAGCTCAGAAGACAGACGGCACATGGAGCCCACAGAGCGCCCACACTGCAACTATGGCAGGCTCTTTGCATCAGCTTCCTTGTGTACAGCATGGGCGTGATGGGCAGAGGCTTGCTTTACAGGGGGGAGCTTACTTTTACTTCATCTGTTTTAACACTTGCTTTTACATTCGTAAATCCAATAGAAGGTAGCTTTGTGAAATCACCTATACCAGCTCAACCAATTTTTTTTTTTTTCACCGCCTTCCTTTCCCAGCCGAGAGACATAAAAGGATCATACTGAGAAAACATCATCAGTGAGTTCTCTCAGAAGGCCACTTGTGTGGCTTTCCTCACACTAAGTCTCAGGCCTTGGTTTTAGCCCTTCAGGGGACCCTACCCCAGGGCCTTCTTTGCTAAGGCTTTCTCAGCCTAGGCAGCTAGTCTCTGGGAGAAGGAGTCTGGATTTTGCAGGAGAAAAAAAAAATCCAACATATTAAAGCACTTTGCTCTTCTCTGCTTTAGCAAGGCTGATTTTGGCAAAATGCCTAAAAGAATTCAACAATATTTATAGAGTTCTGTTTGATCTACTTTTAAATGCTCCATGCAGAGTCATTCAAGCAAAATGAGAATACAGAATTTGAAAGGAAAATTTGAGGAAATTCTAAATATAAGTTATTTGTTGGGTAT
The DNA here is from genome assembly GCF_000317375.1 of Microtus ochrogaster. Taxonomy (NCBI): domain Eukaryota; kingdom Metazoa; phylum Chordata; class Mammalia; order Rodentia; family Cricetidae; genus Microtus; species Microtus ochrogaster. Next base: position 49,890,639 of record NC_022026.1, read on the forward strand.
AAACAAGACCTCTCCCCTCTCCCCAGTACTCTGCCCTCTAATATTTTGAAGGTGATTTCAATCTTTGATGCTGACAAGTGAATGTCTCGGACACCAAACATTTATGGTTAATGGTGCGAGGGGGAATAAAAAGGAGAGAAGAGTAAGAGGAAATAGGGAGAATGAGAGGTAAAAAGGAAGGAGGAAGTCTGGAAGGGATAGCACACACCTTTAATCCCGGCACCTTCATTTCTGATCCATTTCTCTTGCCCAGTTTTAGAGAAGCTGAGAGGAAACCACCATAATCAAATCAGGAGTTTCTCAGATTTTAAAGTGCCAACAAATGGCCACTGTGGTAGAAGAATGATTGAGAAAAATGACAGAAAATTCCACATAGCCATCTCTTGGAGGAAAGAAAGATCTCTGCCACGGGTAGTCAAAATATTTTAAGAGCTGACTCCTTTTTAACATGAATTCCCTACTTGCACCTACCAGAACAAAGAGGTGAGGTCCGGGGTGGGGGAATGGAGGGAAGCTGAGTTCTGATTAATTTTCTTGACGCAAATAAAAGTTTATAGCCTCACAATTCATTCTCTGAGATCTAGGAGGACCTCATAAATCCTGAACTGGGGTCTCTGAACAGAGAGAGGAGGTCTGAGGCCCATGAGAAGGCTCAGTGGGTTAAGGTGCTTACCACCAAGCCCAGGGACCTGAGTTCCAAGCCCAGGAACTACATGATGAACGGAGAGACTCATTCAAGTTGACCTCTGACCCCTGCACATGTGTAATGGTGTACACATACACCAGGACATGTATGGATAAACGTAATTAAAATTTTTTACAAATGATTCAGCGGAATCTAAAGTGGATAGGGGCTGGGGATGCAGCTCAGTAGTGGAGCACTTTCAAAGCACACACACAACCGTCCTTGGCACTGATAAACAAATCAACTAAGACAGGGGAAAATGTTGCCATCCTTTCTGGCTAAAATGTGGCTTCTTATTTTCCCTATGAACAAAGGCAACACACATGGATATTGACAGCACCAGTGAAGATTTATTTTTTATTCCACAGACAGACATTTTCAGTTCACACCTGTGGTTATCTTGAAATGTCACGGGCAATCACTTCTATTTCATTTACACTCACGATCACTTCTGGGCATACTGGGGTCTTGCTGTTTAACACATCAACGAAGAACACTCACTACATATGTTTCTGTAACATTTGGATAACTATGTTTTGATGTGATTGGTTTCCTTTGTAATCTTATCCTATGAGAGGGTCTACAGGTTTCACTAGTTAAGAATCTATAATTCCTGATTTCAAAATTGTGGTTTCCAAGGAAACCCAAAGGAAGAAATTTTAGATAAAATAAAGCAATAAACATAACATTTGGAGTATGTTCACTGGAATGTCTTACAGGCCAGAGATGCGCATCAGACTAAAGAACCGCATCTGCTGACCTCACAAATTGTGATCTAAACTAGCCTCGTGGGCACAGTGTTCATGAGGCCAATTGCCAAGTGTCCTCTTGTTACTTGGGTCAGTGACTAGTGAGGGCCCACTTTGTCATATGGTACTTTGCCTCAGCTGAGCCCAATTCCCATGCTCCCTTCCTCCAAGGAAGCCAGCTCCGGCTGATGCCTGCCAGTGCCTCACCACTGCCCCCCTGCAACCCAGCCCAACCTTTTACTCCTTTTCCATTTGCTAAAATTCTGGAAAGCACTATATACTTGCTACTTCCTCGGGGATGAAGAGACCGTCAGGGCTTCTGTGCCCCTCCAGGGCTTCACAAAGAGCTCTTAGTCCTGTTCGGCAGTATTGTCATTCTCTGCTTAGGGATATCGCTGCCTGTCAGGTAGTGAGGATATACATCATCCACATAGGGAAGAAAGTTTATAAAGATATTTACAGCAGGACTTGCTGGAAGAGTTGCCTGGCTACCACTGAGGCCCCATTTCTATAGAGGGACAAAAGATGCTAAGGTCAGGAAGCTCAGCAAAGACCAAAAGCATCTGCCTAGTTCTTTCAGGAAGAAAAAAATCTAAAATTTGTAATTCTACTTTTAAGAAGTTGAGCATAATGAAACTAACAAACAAGTTTTAAAAGTTGCTTTAATAAAAAGGGGAAGAAAGAGCATAGAATTTAATTAGCAAAACCAAAACTTATTGAGTTAGGCTAGGATTTAGAATTACCCCCACTTTGGCTCAGTTAAACCGTCTCAAAAACAAAAAAAAAGTTAGATTCTAGGTAACTCAGAATAATGTCTTAGTTTGCTTTCTGTTACCGTGATAAAATACTGACCAAAAGCCATTTGGGGAGAATAGGGTTTATTACATCTTACCAGTTACAGTCAAGGACAGTAAAGACAGGAAGTGAGCTAGAAGCCATGGAGGTACAAAGCTTACTGACTTATTCAGCCTCCTTTCTTACACACCCCAGGACCCAGGAGTGGCACCCCTCTAGGTGGGCTGGGTCATCCTGTATCAATCATTTATCAAATACTATCCCACAAACATAACAGGTCGATCTGATGACTGCAATTCCTCAATTGAGGTCCCTCCTCCCAAGTGACTATAGCTTGCAGCAAATAAATAAATACCACAAATATAGAAAGATATGTGCAAAATGTCTACTTGCTAAATTATTCAGAACTGTGAAAAAGCAGAAACATTCTAAATGTCCTCCTATGAGAAGGGCAAATAGTTAAATCATAGGTATGCTACACAGACCACTAAAGATATCATTTAAATCTAAGTGAACTGATACAAAGACTCCTAAGTTTCTATCTATCCTAATGAAAAATATTATAATATAGAATGAACAGTATGATCCCATCTGTGTTCAAAACAACGACAAGAAAAACCCACTAATGTCATTTGTGGTGGCATACAAGAGGATGAAGGTGAAGCAGGAGGATCACACAGGGCAAGACCCTGTTCTTAAAAGCAGAAAGACATCAATAAGTGTGTGTTACAGTGTGCTGGACTGGTTTGTCTCATATGCAATCAACACTGTCCTGACTGGAAACTGCCAGCTTCTCAGAGCTTCTCTCAATGTAGCTGTGCAGAGATAGACAGCAGCTGATAGAGACAGGTGGCAATCAGATGTTTCTCAGGAAGTATGACTGGGGGAGGGAGATTATTCCTTATAGTACCTAAGAACATTTAGGATGAATCGAAAAGAAATCACAGCTCAGCCGGGCCCTGATGGCACATGCCTTTAATCCAGTACTCAGGAGAAAGAAGGATGATGATCTCTGAGTTTGAAGCCAGCCTGGTCTACAGAGAGAGTTCCAGAACAGCCAGGACTGCTACACAGAAAAAAATCTGTCTTGAAAAAAAAAATAAGAAAATGTACAACTCAAAGAGAAAGCAACTAGTACAGACTAAGAAACACAGCATCAGAGCCATTGGACTGAGCCTCTGTTCATGCGCTGGACAAAGCAACAAAACCATGCAGAACCTGGGGCTTCCTGGAAGGGCACGATTGGGTTTCTGCCAAGGTTCCACTGGAGGGATAGCACAGAGAACAGGCAGGGTTTCTAAGTACTGGAAGCCCTGTGACAGAACAGGGCTGGGTGTGAGGAAAGGGGCTTTTTGTGTGTGTTGAGTTTTTCATTAAGCTTTGAGGTGAACACACATAGTAGTGGGTCTCACCATACCGTCCTCACTCCAGGTGTCATTTATTTTCTTCTCATTTGCTCTCCTCCCCCACGAGCCATGTCTATCTTCAGCTGGCTCCCCTTCTTCCCCAGTCAGCTCTCCTATGGTCCTCTCCCACCTGCTCGGCCACCCTTCCCTTGTCTTTCCTGAGCAGATGTTTTCCTGGCACGTTAATGCCGTACACACCATCTATTTGTTCAAAGCAAACACAGACTCCCCTCCCCCCTCCTTAACCAACTCTTATTCTCCTTATAAGAACAGGAAAGGCCCAGAGGTGTGCTTCAAAACATGGTAATGCACGTTCAGACTTTTCATTTTTCCAACCGATCTGTGCCTCTCCCCTCAGAAGGAGGGACCCGAGTGTCAGGAAGAGTGTAAATTTAGAAACGGTGCATCTAGGAAGTGTCAATCTAGAAGTCTTGAGGCTAGAAAAGCAGTGAAGATTCCTTGGTGGAACAGAGAAAGGAACAACAGAGAAAAACATAAAAAGACAAAAATAAATGTGCAATTGTCTCCACGACAATACTAATTTTTGACAGGACTTAAAACAGTCAAATGTCTTTTACTTTAACAGGCCAGATTATAAACGTGTCTACATAGTACACATGAGTAAAAGTCTCTTTTGCAAGACAATACTTTCTGGAAGGCAGGAACTGAGTTTTTCTAACAGAAAAACAATATTTTATATGGATCCAGGGAATACTTTAGGCTTTGTGGGCCATACTACCCAACCCTGGTGTTATAGTATAAGCACTTGTACACAATATGCCAAAGACCGACTGAGGCTAAGTGCCAAGGAAACTGGCCCAGCTACTTGTTTCTTATTTTTTATTAGTTCTTTGAGAATTTTCTTCCATGTATTTTGATATTATTCACTCTCCCCCAACTGCTCCCCGACCCTCCTCTTCTCTACCCACTCAACTTTGTGTCCTCTTTTTCTTTTAACTCCATCAGGACAATCTGTGCCGCACATGTACTTTTTATAAGGCTATAATTCTGTCATCTCTCCCTTCCCGTTCCTCCTTTCACACCTTCCCAGGTACCCCTCCTTACTCTCTCTCAAATTCATGCTCTTGTTTTCATCAACTCTTATTATGTCCATATATATATATATATTCCTACTTATAACCTGCTCACTCAGGATAATGGTACCGGTATATATGTTTTCAGGGTTGAGCATTTGGTTTCGGGTAACTGATTAGTGTACTCTTCCCTGGGGCAGACGATTTCTTTCACTCTGAGCATATCTTAGTTGCCTATAGTTCTTTATGTGGGATTGAGGCCTTGTGATCTTCTCCCTGTCCACGTTTGTACATCTTGTTCAGTCGTGTGTAGGCAGTCATGTTAGTGAGACTTTATGGGTGTAACTTCTGACTTTACTAAGAGACACCGTCTCTCAGCAAACTGCCTGATCCTCGGGCTCTTATGATCTTTCTTCTCCCTCTTCCTCAATGCTCCCCAAGCCTTAGGTGCAGGAGCTGTTTTACAGATGAATCCATTGGGATCAGTGAGCCCGGCTTTTACGTAAGGGCTGGGGATACAAACTTAAGCCCTCATGTCTGCAGGGCAAGCACTTTAACAATTGAGCCACGACCCCCCCCCCCCACAAACACTAATTTTAAAGGACATTAAAAAGTATTAAAAAGTATTCATTTCATGGAACCGGGGGTGTATAGCTCTGCTGATGTAGTGAGGATGCCTGTCTAACATGCATGAAGCTCTGGTTTGGATCCCCTGCACCACGTAAGCTCGTCATGGTGAAGCACTCCAGTAATCCCAGCACTTGGGAGGGAGAAGCACAAAAAGCAGAAGTTAAGGTCAGTCATCCCTGGGTACAAACCAAGTCTGAGGCCAGTCTGGACTACATGAGATCCTGAGTCAAAAAAAAATTACTAGTTTTCTATTAGTAATCTATTTAGTTTAGCTAGCTAATACAAACAAAAACTTTAACATGACAAGACCATCTCTCACCAAAAGCATCCTTAACTCCTCAGGAGGCATACACAATGCAGGTGAGGTGGAGTCATAAACATGACATTATAACTGTTAACAAAATTTCTTAGATGGTGGTAGTGGGTAGACAGGTATTGAATATTCATGATACCATTGATTTCTCTTTACTGTGACAAAGGATACACAAGTTAAGTTCTAGCTGTTCTGTTTCTACGTTTTAGTAACACTAACTACACTCCCATTGATGTGTTTTCTCTATCAACTGTCTCTTGACCTTTCTCCCCTCACCTTCCAGAACTGAAACTCAGTATTATATGATGGAGGAAGGTCATTGGTTAATTAAATAAAGAAGCTGCTTGCCCTGATAGGTTAAAACATAGATGGGAGGAGTAAACAGAGCAGAATGCTGGGAGGAAGAGGAAGTGAGGTCAGACTCCACAGCTCTCCTCTCAGGGGCAGACGCCTCAGAGAGACACGATGCTCCACTCTTGCGGGCAGAGGCGAGAGCTCTGCTCTCTGAGGCACACACGATGAAGCTCCGACCCAGGATGGACATAGGCTAGAATCTCCCTGGTAAGCCACCTTGTGGGCTACAGCAGATTATTAGAGATGGTCTAGTCCAGGTGCGAGAGTTAGCCTAGAAGAGGCTAGATAGAAATGGCCAAGCAGTGATTAAATGAATACAGTGTCCATGTAATTATTTCTGGTAAAGCTAGCCTTGCGGGCAGTGGGGTGCTGGGGACGCAGCCCCGCCGCTCTTATTACTACAATTATACACCAAACCATAGTTCCCATCCCGACACCCGGTCCCGGAAATCACCATGCCACCCATACCCTCCATGATTTTGCTTATTCTGGGCACCTCATATAAGCAGAATCATTTCATATGTGTCCTTAGGGGCTTATTTCACCTAGCACAATAAACTTCAAAGTTCATCCACACTGTAGCATGTGTCAGAGACCACTTCCTTTTAAAGGCTAAATAGCATGTGATTGCATATATCAGCCACATTGTGTTTATCTATTCATCCTTGAATGGGCACCTTTTTTTCCCATTGTGACTACTGCTCTGAACATGTAGACATGAATGCCTGCTTGAGCTTCTTCTTGCTCCTTTCTTACGCATCTGGTAGAACTTTAGTTGGAAATGTTAAATATGCTAAGAGAAATGTATTACTTAACAATCCATCCCTAGCTGTCATCTAACAAGGTTGAAGGACTGGACTGGCACATAGCAATTCAACCCAATTCCCCATGAATAATGTCATCCCACACCCAGTGAACATGGTGCTGGTCTGAAAGTCCTCCTGAGGCAGCCTTCTGAGAGTGTGCAGAGCTGAACGCTAATCGAATGCCTGTTTCACTACCTGCTCGCCCATGTACAATCAGGTAAATTAAAGAGTGGCAGACCCCTGCACTGCTATGGGGTAAGTGAAAATGGGTGGTTTATTAAAGGCAGAAACGCTATTTTAACTTCATTGTTCAACAGAAATCACCATTAAACTGTCCAAGTAAAAAACTAGAATTCTCCAAAGCTCCTGCAAAAGCTTCTGACGGACCATGTAGAGACTCAACTCAGTCAATAAATGTTTGCCACCTGTCGTATGGGTAGCATGGCAAGTGGGGACCCTGGGAAGGCCCTGTAAGATGAGGAGTGAACCCTGAAACTCTGCAACATTTCAAAACACTTTCTAGCCTGAACTGAGGGCGCACAGGCTAAAGTGTTGAGAACCACAGATAAGCGGCACTGGAGCCTTGAGCTGCACTTCCGGTTGTGTTCTAACGGAGACAGGAAAAGAAATCAGCAATGGCTACCAGGATTAAAGTCCTGGAAACTTCTGCATCACTTGTGCAGATGAAGAAACTGATGCCTTAAAGGGCGAAAGGGGGCTAGAGAGGCGGCTTAGTTAAAGGAGTGTGCATTGCTCTTCCAAAGGACCCAGGTTTAGTTCCCGGTGCCCACATGAGGCAACTCACCCACCTGTAACTCCAGCGCTAGGGAACCTGACAGCATCCTCTGCCTCTGCAGGCACCTGCACTCATGTGCAACACACACACACACACACACACACACACACACACACACACACACACACACTTTTTTATGATAAATAAATAAAAGGAAGAAAGCCATCACTAGGATCCATTACTGCTCGGAAAATGGAGAATTATATACATAGATATTCTGTATCCATGAATGAACTTGGGTAGAAATAGGAAGAATAGTATGGAATGTAAATGGGTTTCTGGACTCAAGGAAACCCAGTCTTGTTCTGAGTTGGACAGGACAAGATATTTGTGATGCTACTCAGCCTTGCCGATTCACCCAGATCTGTTGGCCCATGGCCATGTAATATTGAAAGGGAAGTCATTCAGTTCTCTGTGCAGTTGTTTTGTTTCAATACAAAGCAGATACTCAACACTCATCAATTCTAATAAATGATCATTTTGCATTTTCCATTTCACTTGGGCCTTTGGCAGAATGAGTTCATACATCAATGTGAACGGATCAATACAGCTGATAATTTATGATGATGTAGATGGAGAGATTGATCCTACAGAACCACCCACTGATGCCTGCTTCTCTTCCTTCTCGCTGCCTAGGTTTGGTCATTTCTAAATTTATGAACACTTTCTTCAGAGAAGATTGGCAGGTAAGAAGGACAATATAAAATAACATCCTACATAAATGTCTCTAATACCAGAGAGAGCTACACTGCAAAAAAGGTTTCAGTGGGTCATTCCTGGGTTGCATTGGTCCAAATCATTCCTGTGCTCTCTGTACAGATGAGTTAAGAGCCAATGAGACACATACATACACAAGGAGCCCACTACATAACAGGTGGGAACCTAGAGAAGGAGACAGGGAGAGGGAAGAAATAGAGTAAGACAGAGGAAGAAGAATGGCTCAGTGCCAAGGCAGAAGGTAGGAAGAGGAATCTTTTTTAAAAAATTTAAACCATATGTTATGTGTGTGTATGAACATATCTATTACAGACTTTTCATTTCTAGCATCTCATGGTTTTCTATCTTTGTTCATAATATGTCAGACACCCCAGAAAATTGGGTAATTTTCCCCTTTGTACATATAATTCCAAGTGTCTTACTTTTTATTATAATGCTTTAGTCAAAGTAAATTACAAAGGAAACTAATTTCTTTATAAGAAACAAACAGTATTCTCCTTGTGATATTATTAAAGATCACTTTAAAGTTAAAAGTCAACAATAAAACAACTGTTATCATTTCTGTTTTTAAACGGCATTAAAAATTGTTACTATTATAACAGTGTGCTATACCCATCTGTTTGATTTACTCTGTCAAAACAAAACAAAACAAAACAAACGTGACCCAGAAAGGGATTAAAAGAAATAAAAAGTGGTGCCTTTGTAAAAAAAAATCTGTAAATTATACTTTTTCCTTTGCAAAGAATGACTCTGTTTAAGAATCCATCCAAGTTATCCCTAGGGGAAAAAAGAAAGAGACTGGAGGCGGGGGAAATGAGAAGAGAGCAGGGTTCCTTGCACCGTGCCCCACAGAGGCTGCCACATCCAGATCTTCAAGAAGCCAACTTCAGGCACAAACTCCAACAGACCAGCCTGGGTATCTCAATACTAACTCACTGAGTATCCTAATAGCAGTCTCCCGACAGCCAGAGCTGCCATGATCCAATCAGCCAACTCTTGCTGAGTATTTGAATCCCTTCCCTCTACTGCTTAGTTTTTGTCAACTGAACACAAAGCTATGCATATCTGGGAAGAGAGGACCTCAACGGAAGGAGTGCCTCCATCACACTGGCCTGGAAGAAAATCTGTGGGACGATCTCTTGATAAATGATTGACATGGGCCGTATCACCCCTAGGTAAGTGCTCCTGGGTTGTAGGACAAAAAAGGCGGGCTAAGCAAACCATGGAGAGCAGGCCAGCAAACAACATTCCTCCACTGTTTTTGCCTCTGCTTCTACTTGACTTCTTCTTCTTCTTTTTTTTTTTTTTATTTTCGAGACACTGTTTCTCCGTAGCCTTTTGGTTCCTGTCCTGGAACTAGCTCTTGTAGACCAGGCTGGCCTCGAACTCACAGAGATCCGCCTGCCTCTGCCTCTCGAGTGCTGGGATTAAAGGCGTGCGCCACCACCGCCCGGCTCTACTTGACTTCTTGCCCTGACTTCCCTCATTGAAGGACTATGATCTAGAAGTGTAAGATTAAATAAACCTTTTCCTCCCCCAAGTCGCTTTGGGTCATGGAATTCATCACAGCAATAGAAATACAACTTAAAAACCCCCTCACCCTGGCAAAGGTAATGATGAGCAGATCAAATATCAGAGAGAAGAAGCTCAGAAAGGAAGGGGAAGAGCTAAGTCTAGCCCACAAACCCCAACAAAAGAGTAGGGTGTACATGCAGCCGTCTATGAAATTAAATGAACTATATACATTCATTTAGAATACCCGGGGGGGGAGTATAAGAGCACCTATACATTCATGACATGGAGCTGAGAAGATGGTGGTGAAGAGCCTACCACATCTGCATGAGGACCTGAGCTTAGACCACCAGCGCCTATGGAAAAGCTTGGATCAGTAGAGCTGTCTGCCACCTCTCACAGGGTGGGGGGTGGGGGCGGGGAGGGGATAGCGACAGGCAGACCAGGTGACTCATGGGCCAGTCAACTTAGCCAAATTGCCAAGTTCATGGTTCAGTGGAGTCTTTCTCCCAGGTTCAGTGAGAAACTGTTCCAAAAAATAAAATGGAGACCAATCAAGCAGACCCCTCAGGCTGACTTCTGGTCTCCACATGTGCACACCAGTCTGTACATGTGCACACACCCGCATTGACGTACTTTATCCATACATATACACAAAATAATACCGATAGCAACAACAAAATGATGACATCAAGTCAGAGCCTTCCCTTGTATCTTGTAGTATACAAGTAAATGTGACCAATTCTGGTGCTTCCTCTTCAAACAGTTACAATATAATTGGCCCTCATGGCCATCACATGACTCAACGCCCAGTTCCAACTTCCTCCTGCGGCACTGCATTTTGCCCTCGTACACTTCTCTAAGCAGCCACCATTATCAGGCCAGGATCTAGGCTCACTCTTCCATCTCATGATCCGCTTTCCCAACCAGCTGCTTAGTGAGTCTCCCCTCCCCCTCGGCATTCAGGAACCAAATGTCAGTCCCCTGAGTGGCAGCATTTTAATAGCTTCTTTCGTAAAAACTGAAATTACCTTTTAAGAATTCATATATGGGTACTGTGTTTACGTCATTGCTCCCCCTCCAACTTCTCCTGTGTCCCCCAAGCACTCTCAAATTCACAACCTCTCCTTCTTTATTTGTTGTTGCCTATACACATTCACGCAAGGATACATAGAAACACACATGTGTATAAGCAGACAGCCTGCTGAGTCCCTTTCATGTTTCTCTTATGTACGTGTGTTCAGAGCTGCCCACTGGGACTGGATAACCTAACGGGCTCGCCCCTGGAGAAGACTGAGGCTCCCTCCTCCAGCAGCCATGAGTTGCCTTAGCAGCTTCTTCTCACACAGATAGGAAGATTGCTGTCCCTCTGATAGTTTTCTTTTTGCTAACTTTTCTCAGGGAGTGTACAATCAAACTATGTTAAAATGGATTCACTATGGTACTTCCCTTAACGCTCCTCATGGGTTATACTTGAAGGAGTGAGCAAGTCTTTCCACCTCTGCTTCCTGCATGGGTCTGTGTATACTTGAATGTGCAGGCACAGACATGTGGATGCATGTATACATATGTGTATATACATATGCATATACATTGTGAAGTTCTATCCAAGTTAAGGGATTTTTGTTTCGAAAATGGTCTGTTTAAACATCCAGCATTTTATAAATTGATGGACCCACCTTTTGAATGCTAGAAACTGGTTTATAATAACTATTCTCTTAATATTTTTAATTGAAGACTTACACAGAGGACTATTACAAGAGAAAGAGTCCAAAGTTAAAATCTATACATCAGTAATACAAAAAAATCTTAAGGAGAAAGAGATTCCGTTTACAAAAGGCAACAATAACCACAACCTGCTTAAGACTAAGAGTATCAAAAGGAAGCAAGATACTGCAGGCAGAAATCTGATTCATGACTGAAGCCAAGAGCAACTGTTTAGGACTCTGGGGCAGAGATGGCTTTGTCTACAAGGATTCATTTACTGCAGTGTTTGGAAAGAAGAGTAGGGGAGAGAAGGTTTCCATTTATAAACTTGCATCTAAAGATAATTTGTGTGATAATATAAAATCCAAAAGCAAAAAAGTTGGGGAAATGTCAATTTTTTCAATATTGCCTTCTAACTTTAATAAGATTAAAATCAAAATCATAATTTGATTTTTAACTTGATTACTACATGAATTTATGATAAATCAATAGCAATGATAAAGGCTTTGATTGGGATGCACAGGCGTACCTGTGCACATATGGAGGACAAGGGTCAACCTTGTTTTTGTCAGGAAAGGTCTCTCAGCAGCATTGAGGGAACCAACTAGGCTAGACTGGTTGCCCAGAGATCCCAGTGGGATCTCCCTATTTCTGCCTCCCCAACACAAGGATTACAGGTACATGCAATCATATGTGGATTTATTTAAACTTGGATTCTGAAGATCAAACTCAGGTCCTCACAAGCCATCTTCCTAGCCCAAGATAAACCATTTTTCCCAAGTGAGGAGTGATAAAAAAAAGATAAAACCCTGCTATGCTATATGTTAAGATGTATTATAAAGCCACACAGTGAACTATTGTGATACAAGAATGTTGAGACCAGTTAATTGCATGACGCTGAAGGTTCCGGGAAATAACACTATGTAATAAATGAAGTATCAAAAATACACGGGGAAGGGCTGTGCTATTCTACAAACGGACCTGGAAAAGTGCTCATTTCAAATTAACAATCAATTTGTATAGTAAGCCCATATATTGAAATTTCTATGCAGATAAGATCTTGAAATTAAAATGTAGTATAAAAATAGCTGAGAATTTATTTAGAGGACTTATCATAGCATCAGTACAAAATCTATATGAGTGCTTCCATATATTAAATGTATAGAAATGTAGTGTTTCTCTATATTAAAACAAATGGAAAAACTGAGGTGATAAAACTAGGAAGAAAGATGGGCCAATAGAGAACAAAGGGATAATACGCTATTAAGAAAGAAAAATAGAAAGACCTTTATATAAATAGCAAAGACTACAAGTAAATGACAGAAACAAAAATATTCAAACACTCTGCCAATTAGAAAAATTCAAGCTTAAAACATTACAAAGCATCCCCTGCTTCCGGTGGGGGTGTAGATCCCTGTGAGCATCAGGAAATGAATTGAGTAACAATGAATCAAAGCTCTATAGAATGAATGCCCAGTTTTGTGTGGTAATTCCACATCTAAGCATCTTTCCTAAAGAAATCATCTGCGCTGCAGATAAGAACTTATAAGCAAAAACAGTCAATACAGAGTTCGTGACAATGGCAAGAAAAATTGGAAACGTAAACGGGATTCTTGCCTTTCCAACACAGGCTCTCTCCAGGAAGCTTGGAATGCAGAGTACAAGAGGTTTGGCTTTTGATTTACAGGCAATCTCATTTTTTCTCTCTCAAGAAATGAACAATAGGAGGCCACAGTCAGTTCTCAGCCCCTCTCAAATCGATTATCTAATATTTAGGTCATCTCTAGCAAAACAGTGTCATTTTGATCCCCTAGACTCACTATCTCCTAGGCAACTGATTGAATAAAAAAATATAAAGCCTCCCTGAGAAATACATTACTTTAAAGACTTAAATAAAAGAAATGGCTTATCGTGTCCCTCAGCTGGGGGATGGGAAGTGGCAGCACGGAAAATAAAATAGGCAGAGAGACAGCCAGGAACCACTAAGGAACTACATTTAACACCGCTTTATGTGTTGATTTTCTGTTGTAACAGCTTTATAGAGATATTATTTATGTAACATAAAATTTGTCCTTTTCAAGTATATAATTAAATGGGGTTTATATATTCGCATGATTATACAGCCAACCCATCAATCTAATTCTGAACCATTTCCATCATCCCCAAATAAAGCCTCATGTTTATTAGCAGGTGCTCCCATGCCCATCCCAAGGTCTAGGCAAATATTAATCAGCTTTCTGTCTCTAGGAATCTGTTTGTTTTGGGTAGTTAACATATATAAAATTAACACGTGATTCCTTCACTCAGCATCGGGTTTTTGAGGTTCACCCATGTCTTTTAGTATGTGCCAGTACTTCATTCATTATGGTAGCCTAATAATATTCCACTGTGTGGATGGAGCAAAGTTCACTCATTCATTCATTTATTCATTCATTCATCAGCTGCTGAACATCTGTGTTGTTTCTGCTTGGAAATTATGAATAATGCTGTTCAGAATAATAAATTATAATATATTTATGGACATATATGTTCTCATTTTTCCTGGGCATCAATTTCTGAATTATATGGAAGCTAGAAGTTTGAGGAACTGCCAAACTATTTTTTCCAAAATAGCCTATACTATTTTATAGTTCCATCAGTAACGTACCAGATACTCATAATATTCCCTTATAATCCTTTGCATGTCTCTGAAGATTGACAGATATGTCTGCTTCAATTACTCATGTGGGAATTTATTTATTTTTTTTTAATTATTTTTTTTTCTTAATTTATTTAT
>NC_022026.1:49905760-49908927 GCF_000317375.1 Microtus ochrogaster
CCTCTCTTGGGTATATTCCCAAGAGTGGTATTGCTGGGTCCAGGGGTAGGTTGATCTCGAATTTCCTGAGGAATCGCCACACTGCTTTCCAGAGTGGTTGCACAAGTCATGTGGGAATTTAAATCTTCTTTCTTGATCACGGTAATTAAATGTTGGTCAATTTTGTCAACCATTCCACAGAACCAACCTTTTTTGTATGTTTTCTTTTGTTTGATCTCATATAGCCCAGGCAGCTTTAAACTCAAACTCACTAAGTAGCCCAGGAGAAGCCTGAGTCCCTGATCTTCCTGGCTCCACCTACTAAGTGTGAAGATTACAGAGGTGAGCCACCACACCCAGCTAAGAACCAACCCGTGCTTGGCTGATTTTTATAGTTTTTTCCTAGTCTCTATTTCTTTTCTTTCCACTGTAACCCTTTCTCTTCTTTCCGCCTGTTCACTGTGGTTTTCTCTCCTGCCTCTTTAAGGTACAGAGTTAGGTTGCTTAAGCAAGATGCCTTTTTTATAAACATAGGCAATTCGTTTTTATGTTATTTTCATTTTGTTCATTTCAAAGTATTTTAGAATTTGTGAATTCTTCGACTTATTGGTTATTCAGAAATATTCTGTTTAATTTCCATTGGTTTGTGAATTTCCCCCAAATTTCCTTCTGTTGTTGATTTACAATTTAATTCCATTGTGGTCAGACAACATGCCTGGTATGATCTGATTTTTATCAAGTTTATTGAGATTTCTTTTACAGTCACGCATCTGGTCCATCCTGGAGAATGTGCCATGAGCATCTGATCACTGGCTGCTTTGCGGAAACAACACTATAATACTATTTTCCATAAACCTCGAGTTTCTTCCCAACATTCTCAGAGTCTTACTAGCAGTCTATCACATTTATTGACTATCTACTGAGTGATTGCATCTGAGTTCATGGCCTCTCCTTACCCCAACACCTATTCATAATCTATCTATCTATCTATCTATCTATCTATCTATCTATCTATCTATCTCCCCACTGTGTGTGTATGTGTATGGGTTTATGTTTTCATGTGAGTTCATATGGAGTTCATGTACATAGAGGCCAGAGGACCTCAAGTATATCTCTCAGGTCCCAGTCACCTTGTTTTGGAAAGAGGCCGGGAATGCTCACCCACATGGAACTTTTCCAGTAGACTCGGCTAGCTAGTCAACAAGCGCCAGGGTTTCACCTCTCTCTGTTTCTCCAGCACTAGTATTAAAAGTGCATGCCATCATCCCAAGCTGTTTTACATGGGTTCTGGGGCTTGAAATCAGTTCCTTGTGCTTGCAAGACAAATGCATTATTGACTGAACTATCTCTGCAGCCCAACACCTATTCTCTTCCCTTATTTTTAATGCTCAAAATTGTCTAGGGAATTAACAAAGAGTAGTATCTTTGTTTTAATGATGGGAAAATGGGAAAGTAGATTAAGTGTATAACCTGTCTCCAGTTCCACAGACACTGCAGGTGCCACAAGAATGGAGTGGGGGGGCCTCCCAAAGCCACTCTGCAACAAGGCCTAGCTGCTGCTAGACTCATTCAGGTCTGCAGAAAAAGCATAAATGAAAGATACAGGCCAGATCCACCCACTCCACCCTTGCCCATGTTCTTTCTCATGCGCAGGAGCATGCGAGGGAAGCTGCTGGCTGCTCTCTTACTTTTTCTGATGGCATCAATAAGGGCAGTCCAGCTGGCACTACAGCTCGTGGGTTAGGGACACGGGACATGAAATGTCTTCATTTTGCATAACTGTCTCAAGGCTTCCCAAGAACAAAACCCCAAGAGTCCAAAGACCAAACTGAGGCTGCAAAGGGAATCAAGGAGCTAGGTGATGACTAGGCTGTGGGGACCAGTCAGGAAGCAGAAGAAGACGTCCCAACTCCAGAACATACTGACGCTAGCTGTTGTCTCCACACAAGACAACAAATGTACCAGCACGTACATACAGCCTACCCCTCCCTATTCACTTCTCCCTGATTTGCTCACTCTTCTTCCAGAAGAAAAGGCTCTGTGGAAAGGAGGCCTCCAAACAGAGCTTAACAAAAGTCCGTTTTCCAGATCTAAGGGGTAGCCTTTGGGGTCCCCCAGGCAGAGGCACTCTGTGTACTTGCCTGTTAACATCAGCATGTGTGCCTGTAGATCAATGACCTCCCATCGCCTTAGTAACTGTTCGACTTCAGAACTCTAAAAGGCAGCTCATGTGAGCTTTCCTCAGTCACATGTGCATTTATTCTGAATTCAAAATGGCAGCCTCTTTCACAGCTATGTGGAGACTGAACACTCAGGGGAAATCCACGACTTTCTTTCCACTGAAGCAAAGTAGGAAAGCCATGAGGTATACAGCCAGTGTGAGCCTGACTGATTATCCAAACCACCCTGGACTTTAGCTCAATGCTGACGCTGGTCTTGAGGAAGCTGGAATGACCAAGCTCACAGATCCTGAGGTCAGGCCTTTCTCAATGCAATTTCCATGCCAAAGCCCAGTCTATGGATACCCTCTCAGACACAAGGACCCCAGGAATTACTGGGGGACTGGGGAGAGATTCCTTTTAGCTTGACACTTGCAAAACTCAAACACTGAGTTCCTAGCTTCACATCCCGAGACTGTCCTCCAAGTGACATCTAACTCTGGTTTCAAGGCCACCAGCTTTAGAAGTGTGGCCAGCCACTCCTCTCTTCTCCACTCCGACCTAAAAGTCGCCAGGTCTTGGCTTGAAGGCCCTTAGCAAAGCCCTTGCCCTGCATGTGGGAGTCAGCACATCTCGAAGTGGAGTCCCAGCTAGGACTCAGCAAAACGACCGCAGACCACAGGCCAGCTGAGCCGATGGAATATGTTCATGTGTCTGTCAGCCCCTAACAGGGTGTTACCCGACAGCTGAACTACAGTCAGAGCGGTAACTTCCTCCCCCTCTTTGTACAGCTATCTCATCTCATGCCTCCCCTGTGAAGCATTTCCTAGGGCTGAAACGCTACACAGCACAGACTGGAAATGCCAGCCTCGTTTCTCTCTGAATATACCATACTTGTTGCGAGGTTATCTCCCTAGCAGATGGAAGTACCCAACAGCACTACATTTTATAACACAGCCTCTCTCTCTCTCTCTCTCTCTCTCTCTCTCTCTCTCTCTCTCTCTGTGTGTGTGTGTGTGTGTGTGTGTG
>NC_022026.1:49909027-49921425 GCF_000317375.1 Microtus ochrogaster
TCTCTCTCTCTCTCTCTCTCTCTCTCTCTCTCTCTCTCTCTGTGTGTGTGTGTGTGTGTGTGTGTGTGTGTGTGTGTGTGTTTGCATGTCAGGGCACATGTGTGCATATGAATAGGAGGCTATAGGTCAATGTCAAGTATTATTGTTTGTTTGTCTGTTTGTTTCAGACAGGGTCTTACTGGCTGGTCTGGAACTCTTGGCTGGCCAGAAACTCACTATGTAAACCAAGTGAATCTCAAACTAATACAGATTCACCTGCCTCTGCCCCAGGAGTCCTAGGATTAAAGGCAGGGGCTACCACATTCAGCTCTACCTTGCTTTTGAAACATCATCTCTCATGGAACCTGGAGCTCCCTGATTCAGCTAGACTGACCGGCCAGCAAGCCCCAGAAACCCCTCTGTCTCCAGCACTGGCATTACAGGCATGTACCACCATGCCCCGCTGTGACACGGGTGCTAGGAATCCACACTCTGGTCCTCATACCTCTACGGCAAGCAGTTCACTGACTGAATCATATTTCCAGCCATAGCACAGTTTATTCAGATAACATGAGTACTCAGGGCTAGGAAAACTAAGGAAACTAAGAACCCTATACGATGATACGACGTAATATAAACCAGGCCTGTCCTCAGAGCACAGTGGAACTGTCAACTACAAAGTCAATAAAATGTTTTCCCTATATGAACTGCCATGGCTGTGGTGTCTCTTCACAGTAATAGAAGCCCCAAACTACGACAGTTGGGAACTCTAAATGCACTCTCCCACGGGAGATCTTATAACTGGAGATTGAGTTCCCAGACTAATCCACGAGCACAGCTGAAATACGGCACATCAGCAATTTTATCAATAAAACAAAAAAAAATATCATGAGATTTAATAGCAGACATTTTGACTTATCAAAATAATCATGGCCAGTAACGTCCCACGTTAGGAAGATCCAAAGCAGGCAAGCAGAGGCCGTACACACAATACACCGACACCACCAGTCAGCAGAGACAGCTGGCCTTGCATGTTCATCACCTGCTGGCAACTGAAAACAACACAAGCAATAAAAAATATTGCTCCTTGGAGGAAACGCAGGTTCAATAAGATGTGAAGAAGTAATTAAGAGGACTTGGAGCTAGGAGGAGGAAACTTTGGTTCACCTCCAGGGATTTCAGCACAATTCTTTGCTTTGTCCAAATTAATATCTACATCTAAACTCATGCCAACAGGTGTCTGTGTTTTTGAATAGTTATCAACAAGAGTTGGGTGCCATGGCTCATGCCTGTAATTCCAGCCCTTGGAAGGTTGAGGGAGGAGGATTGTCATAGATTTGAATCTTGCCTGAGGCACACAGTAAATTCTAGGCCAGCTTGAAACACAATTTGAGACCTTGTTTCAAAAAAAATTATCAAAAATCCTGATCAGCATATAATGCATAAAGCTGTCATATATGTGTGTGTATAAATACACATAAACATATATATTTGACACTCTGTAGACCATACTGGCCTCAAACTCAGAGATCTGCCTTTCTCTGCTTCCCAAGTGCGGGGATTAAAGGGGTGTGCAACCACTACCTGGATATATATAATTCTTAGTAGAAAAAAATCCTGGTTAGTGGGGGTATCACAGGTAGAACAAGAATCATGAACCAGATTCTATGAGTTCAATTATCAATTTTTGGACAGGAAAGCAGGGGGTTGAAGGGAATGTTCGCAGACGGTGAGAAGCTGGGGGTCTGAGGTGGAAAAAAATGAGAACAGAGTCAAGGGAACCAAAGGCACCCTTTAAAGGTGAACAAAATGAGAAGTTTCCTAGAAAAGCCACCAGGTGGCGCCACGACTTCAAACCCATGTCAAATATTTTCTAGGGACTGCCTTGGGTGGACAAGCCAGCATGAGTGTGGTGGGATATTGTTACTCTATGGAGTGTTAATGCATTGGGGACAGGACACGGGGGCTAAAAGAGAACATATGATAAAAGAAAAATTCAAAGTAACACTTTGTCATTGACTTTCACAGAAAAAAAGCATAGAAGATGTGTAATAACAACAACCTTCCACAAAGCTTCTCCCTATCCTTTCCCCAGCTGTACCCCTAAGCTGGACTTGTAGTACTGCTCAATAATAAATGAGCAAGGGCAACAATTCTCTACCATTAACCTAACCCAGGCTCCCATAAAAGCATCCCAGAAAGACGGCCAGGGCCAGTAGTTAAAAGGTATCAGAATGGAGGCCTCTGGGAAAAACTGCAAATGCACACAGATACATACACAGATGTGCATATTCTGAAGTGACTCTCTTTCCTAATCCCTCACTTCCAAGCTCTCCCTTCCCCTGGGAAGATCAGTTCTGGTGGTAACCAATATCTTTCACAAGATACTTATGCCTGCTGTTGACGCTTCTGGCAGCCCATAGACGCAAGCTCTCAAGGGAAAATCAACAGTAGATTGAAATACTCCAAGGGCAGTCTGACCCGAAATGCTATATTTTCAGATACCTGGTTAGCCACGGGGAAATTCACATTTGAGAGGAAAAAGCCTCGTTCCTACCAGCAAAGCCCCAGGTTCTCAGTAGACCACAATAACACATCACAGGAGCTAAATGACTTACTCTGTCTGCCTCTGTTTTGTTTCGTTGTTTCCCAAAGCTGAGGGCAGAAGCCAGCTTTAAGCACTCAACCACTGGCTAAATCCCCAAATTCACATTTTCTTTATTAAGGATGTACTTTTTATATTCTCTGCTTGCAGATAATTTCCAATAAAGAACCCAAGACCTTCAAGATCTGTGCCACCAATCAAGCAGGCATGATGATGGTACATGCTTGCAATCCAAGCTCTCAGACGGCTAAGACAAAGGGATCTTGGCTGAATTGGAGTCAAACCTGTCTCAAAGAACATTTCTGCATGCCCCTGAGCCTCTGAGCCACAGTGTGCCTTCCATGCCAGTGTGTGCATACTTAACACATATGCACATACACTAGCCCTCACCCAAAGTCTCATGAGTTTGTCCAATGAATACTTTGGTGTATTATTTCAGGCAACCAAGATAAATGATAAAGAAATAGAAAAGGTCACAGGGGAGAGTTGTCACTTGACCAGATCTGTTTAGGGATCAGAAGGATCACTGCTGATACATGGGAAAGAAGGGTGCACACTGGTTCAGTTTGCTGGCGAGCTCCAGGTAGTAGTCCCAAATGGAGAGCACTTCTGTGTGGCAAATATGAGGCCTACATTAACGGGAAGGGCATGCAAGCACCACCCATCCGCATGCAAATGGACCCTGAAGGTTTCCATGCTGATTTCTAAAGCAACAGTGTGTCACCAGAGGCAGAGCATTGATTGTCCTTCCATTAAGGAAGGCTTCTGAGTGCAATCCGGCAGGAAGATGCAATGTATCCGAACAGAACCCACAGAGCAATGTTCTATAAAGTCAGAGCCATGTAACGGTTCAGGGAGCAAAACTGCCCCCATCCTAACCAGAATCTTGTGTGAGACAGATGCTCTCCCTCACAGCATCAGAGCTAGACCTGTTACCAGTAACATCTCTAAAACTGTCAGCTCGTTCAGCACTTCGCTCTGGAAGGGGCACTGAAGTGCAAAAGCGTCACCTTAAATAAAGATGGGGAGAGGCAGTGTATCTTTCAGAAGGCAGATGCCAGAGTAGCAGAGCGGCTTAAAAAGATGATTATAAAATACAGTTTGTATCAGGATAGCATAACAGTAACAGTAGTAATAGCAAAGAATAAGAGATGCACAAAATACAGTAGACACTTACCAAACACTGAATTCATGATAAACTGGAAATAGAAACAAGGACACATAAAGCCAACCAGAAACCCACCGAGTGGCTTCACATTAAGAATGACAAAAGTAAATCAGAGATATACCCACACCTTGTTCTTTAAAAAAAAAAAAAGGATGGAGGGAATGGACAGGGCTTTCTCAATGGTTTCCATGTGGCACACAGCCCAAGGGGCCCACAGGCAGGGCTGCCTGCTGGTTTTCCAGGCTTTGCAGCAGCAGCAGCAGCAGCACTAGGCACTGGACCGGGTACATAGTCGGTATGCAATAAACACATAGTGCAATAAACTCTATAGTTCTAGAGTGTTCAGTGGTGCTCCCCCAAAAAGTAAAAAAGGAACAATGTCCAATCATAAGCAGCAGGAGGCAGGGATTCTGAGGCAGTTTTCCCACCTGGCCTGCTAATGATGGAAGCCAGAACCCTGGCATAAATCTGAGTCTTTACCCAGGCCAGTGAAGAATCGACTATAGCCTACATATACCATCCATCACGTGCACAGAGCTAAATAGGAATTCCTTCTACAGATGAAACCAAATTGATTTTTATTTTGATTTGAACTGAAGTAGAAAAGAGCATTCAGATGGGCAAAACCAACTGTTCATCTTTAAGAACACATTTGCTAGTAACTGTTCAAACTTCTAATTTATTCAATTTTGCTTCTCAACTCATGTTTCTGAACATTTTGTTTTAAAAAACAATTCCCTTTACCCCTTCATGTTCCAATTTAGGAGGGTCCATCATTCTTCCGTATGGATTTAACAGAAAAGAAATTACCAAGTAAGAAGTCACTTTCAACTAGCTTTGTCTGAGCCAAAAGTTGTGCTCTGTGACCAGAGGTAGGTGTACCTCCCTGACATTGTCATGCCCCAAATGGGCAGCTGATGGCTCTCAAGCTAGCTGGGTTGGTTGGCTTTCTCCTGGAACTTCAGCTGAACCTTTCTTCTCAGACAATAGACCGGAGTACTCATTCCTATCCCTCCTTAGAGGCTCTGAATGTCACACTGAGGCTAACCATGTGCTGACATTCACGGTCTGTGCTCCTGCCCTGTTCTTGGGGTTATGAAGAACTTCCTTCAGACCCCAAGTTCTTCTGCCCTTATGCAGGGAAAGACAGGCTTATTTCAGATGGCCAGGTACTAAAGCCTGTTGGTCAGCTATTGCCACAAAGTGAGGTAGGTCGTAGACTGCTGGAACAGCTGGATATAAGTGGGGAGACTTCTTGAGCTCAGGCCCCAGTGACATGGCTCAAGTTTAGAGTCCCAGCCAGAATAGAATGGACTCTTTCTTCATTAAACCAATTCCAGGCCTGAATCAAATTACAAGGCCCACATAGAAAGAAAAGAGCCCTCCCATCTTTGACTAAGTTGACGGGAATTTGTGTTTTCTGCTAAATTCTCACAGGGTTCGAGATTCATATACCTGAAGAAAGATCCAACATTAGCAAATCAAAATAGACTTCCAAACCCTAAAAGCAAGTTCCTCCCTTAGTCATAGCTATAAAGATACTGACAGCCCAAAATCATCCTAAAGGTTGGAAGGACAAAGCTGGATAGAAACAAAAGGGGAGGGGGAAACTCTAATAACTCGAAAAATTACAGAACTGTTTAGGAGGAACTAGAATGACCTCCCACAGATTTCGTTTCTGATCTTTGTTTTAAGGGGGAAGGGTGGGTTTTTTTTTTTCATTGATTTTGGGTGGGAAAGAATTGTAGCTTTTGAGATCAGTACAATGAACTATTTATCTGGCCTGAGAAGGCCAGTCAGTCTCCAGCACACGCACTGATTATTATAAGGAGGGGCAAAATAGTGTTAGTCTTAATGGGGTGGGGGAGGCACCCATCCTGGGGCACCCATCCTGGGGCACAATGCTTCCCTTCAACTGGGAACTGATGTTTGGCCCAGGTGACCCAGGAGGTCAGTGTAAAGCCTGGAGCAGAATGGAAATGGGCTGTTATGGGCTTCACAGTTACAGGACGCCTTTGCCTGTTCAAGTCTCTCAGTTCCTGGCATTTAGCATGTAAAAACTCCAACTACAAAAGCCTGGTCTTAATCTGGCTGAAGGCCTAAGGTAGAAGACTTGAAACAGCCAAGTAAACTACCCCGTGAAATTAATTTTTCTAGTGAAAAAGAAATTCAAGGCCAGGGTTTCAGATCTAAAGAAACAATCACCTGAAAAGTTCTGTTCTTTAGGTGACTTCAAGTTCTCAGGTAATTTCACTGAAGCCATGCACGTAATTACCTTCATTCCTTGCCTTAATTAATTCCTTCTCTTCTGAAATTAATTAAGTCTCTTATTGACTTTATAAAGTAGCAGGGCTGACCAGACAGACCTTGCTTGCTCGTGGTCACTGTGTATGGAACAGCAGGAACCCCTGACGTGAGACGAGCCATGTGAAGGAGATAGCTCCCAGAAGCCAGAAACAAGACTCACTGGGCTCCAGCTCTTAAATCCAAAGTCCAAGTCTTCCCTGGACTTGGGGAATCTCTATGCAAGAATGGAGAGCTGCGCATGTCAGCTTAGGCCAGACATGGTGCCATGCTGGCAGGCACTTGGGAGTGTGAGGCAAGAGGGGTCAGTGTTCGAGACTAGCTAGGGCAAAGTTGAAGTCTGAACTATGTGGGACTCTGTCTCCAAAGATAGTTTTTTTTAAAGAATTCAGGAAGCATTTAGCAAAGATTAGTTTTACGGTAACATAAGCTAAATTCTTAAAATGGGAAAGCCCCAATTTTTGATACAATGAGATTTCAAAGAAGAAGAAGGAAAAGAAAATCCTATAGCTGCTAACCAACTTGGGCCACTAGCCAGTATTTCATGGGAATAATTCAAAATAGGAAATGGAACCCAGAGCAGCTGGAAGGGGCAGGAGAAGAGGCAGGAAGGAAGAGAGACACAAAGCCAATGTTACCAGAACTAGGATCAATGGACAGTTTATTGGACAAATTCTCATGCTGTCTAAATTTTATGAAAGATTAGCTGTTCTTCCCTGTGGTTATGTAAACTTGCCTCTTTTTTCCCCTTGTTAATGGAACCCTTTACTAATACATTTCTTCCTGCTGGTTTTGAACAGCTCTCAATTCCCTTTTAAGGACATAATAAGCCCAGGAAAAGAGGGCAGCTGAAGTCTGACTTCATATGGGCATGCTCAGCCCACTGTGGGCCCTGGTTGACCCAAGGTCAGGCAGTGCTAACAGTACCGAGTGTGCCCACCGTTCAGCACTGAGGAGGGTCCTCTCTGGAATCTTTACATCATTCAAAAAGCAGTTCTGGTCAGGGCAGATGGTGAATGGAGTAGTTTTAATAAGCTCAGACCTAAAGTGACTTAGGTCTCAAAAGAAGGCAAACAAGACAGTGATTGGAAGGTTTCTGAGTCAGATGATGCACTGTTATACCTTTGAACAGTCTTCCCTATAAACACAGTTGAGGCAGGGTTTGTGTTGGGGAGCCGGGGACTTAGAGAGGTAGATGCTAATAGATTTTCTTTTCATTCAAAGGAGAGTGTGGGCAGACACTCTCAGGCCAGCCTGAACCTTACTGTTCTCTACACTCGCCTTTCACTCACACAAATAGGCAAGAAAGTAGAAACTAAACCCATTGATAAATCATTACTCAACTTTCCTTTGAAAATATTTTATTAGTTCTTTTTACTACAAACTTACTAGGGGTGTGTGTGTGTGTGTATGTGTGTGTGTACACAATTTATACTAAAAACCAAAAAAACAAACTCCTTGACTTTTCAGCAATGTTCAGTTTGACATCATGCATACAAAGGTCTCCAGATGTACCCATGTGCAGGGAGAAAGGTCCCCCCCTCCTTTGCCATACCTCGCTTATTGGTTCTTAAAATGCTTTCAGAAGACAGCAAAGCATTTCCACTGGCTATATCGAGCATGGGCTTCTCTGGAGCTTTATTGGCGAGAGGGTCTTTCTTCATATCCTTCTTTATTTCCTGTGAGGAAATAGAAAAGGAAGGGAGTATTTAGAGTTTGAAGTTTTGGTGTGCCCCTTCATCCCTCTGGAAATGAACCATAATAATGCCACATAAGCACAACACAATATTTGACAAAAACCATTGCCTGAATTTGTGTAATTTACTTCTTCTGTTTGTTAAGGAAACACCTAGGCCTATAAAGTGGAACGGTGCCCAGTATAGGAAGGTAACCTTATATCACCGGGGTCATTCCACGTGACCATCAAGAGAATGGTGGAAATGTAAGCACCACCATATAACTCTAAATTACGGTTTCTTTTACATGTTTCTACTATGACAAGCCCCAGCCAAGCGTATGCCCCACTTCAAAAGCCTTGATTTCTATTTTTCTCAACAAAGGTTTAGAAAAACTACATCTGTGAATCACCAGTATGCTCATCATTATATCAAACTCAAAAGATGATTTAAATGCATTTGTAGTTCTCAAGTTCCTCTAGATTTATAATTCTTGACAAAAAAAAGGATAAGAGCTAAAAGAATGCCTATCATTTTAGGTCAGCAAACTCCAGCCCATCATGCTAGTTTGTAAATAAAATTTCATTAGCGCACAAACTGCATTCATGTGTCCTTTGTAGGGCTAGTGGTATGTCGTTCCAATTCCAGAGCTGAGGAGATGTTACAGAAAGGAAGCCTGAAACGTCCAACCTAGTATAATAAATGTTTGCTGCCCTTCATCTAGGTGGACTTCTACCCAAACTCATTTAAGACCTGGCTCTTGGGGACAGCAGGATGGTTCCGTGGATGAAGGAACTTGCTAAATGACCTGAAGTCAATTCCTGGGGCCAAGACGGTGAAAGGAGAAAAGAGATTCTAGAAAGGTGTCCTCTGACCTCCATATAATCAATCAATCAATCAATCAATCAATTTAAAGATCTGGATCTTGGGGTTGAGGCAAAGGCTCAATGAGTAAGAGTTGTTTTCTGTGCAAACATGGAAACCTGAGCTAGACTCCCCAGCACCCACGTAAAAAGCCTGCTGTTATCGCACGTGTGCCAGTAACTCCAGCAATGGCAGGGGTTGGGGCAGAGACAGGACAATCGCAGGGAATTGCTGGCCACCAGCCTAGCACCAAGTTGGATGAGAGATCCTCTATCAATGGTTCTCAACCTTCCTCATGCTGTGATCCTTTCATACAGTTCCTCGTGTTGTGATAACCTACAACCATAACATCATTTCATTGTCACTTCACAACTGTAATTGTGTTTTTCTGAATTGCAATATAAATACTGATAAGCAGGACATTGTATATTCGGGGTATTTGATATGTGACCTCCCAAACGGGTTGCGGCCCACAGGTTGAGAACCACCACCTATATCAAAGGAGTAAGACAAGATGATAGAGCAGGACACCAGCATTCTCTTCTGGCCTCCACATTTAACATGCGCGTACACACGCATATACACGCGCATACACACACACACACACAGAGATACAGAGAGAGAGACCTAAATCTTTTAAACCCAGTGCATGATTTAGTCACAGGCTTAATGCTCCTAACATAAAACATGAACTGCTCCAAAAGCAAAACCTTTTGAGCACTGACAATGATGTTACGAGTGAAAATTTCCACGCCTGAGCCCACGGGATAGATTACAGAGAAAGCAGAGGTGCACTGAAAATGGAGCCTAAAATGATTCTCAGCCTATGTGTATGTGTGAAACAAGTTAGCTTTGTGTTTAGTTTTGAAATTTCACTGTAAAATATCTCGTTAGGTAAATGCAAAAACCTCCTCTCCATGCCCAAAACTGAAATAGTCCTAGTCCCAAACACATTGGATAAGGAATGCTCAATGTTACTTTATATTGCTTTAATAACTTAGATAATTCTTTGTAAAATTATTAATAGCTAAAAATGATACTAATGGTCACACAAATACAGGTCTATACACAGGAACTCTTCCAAAGCCAGAAGTCATTTCTATGCTTGTCTGAGCCTATGATCACACCAACTTAGGTACAAAACCAAAGCTTAGGGAGCCAGGCCTGAAGCCTGAATGGCAGGAAGGACTCACAGATAAGGCATTGTATGCTTTGAAAACAACAGGGTAAGAAATGGAGGTTTGTCCCCTCTACAAAATGAGTCAGAAGGCCATGGTGGAAAGAAAGCAACAAATGCTTGTCAAAACACTGCCTCCGCCCCTAGGCCAATCACTAGCTTTCTTCACAACAGCCTCCTCTCTGCTGCTCCTTAACCAGGGCCTCACCGGAAACCAGAAACTAGGCTGGGGCCTTGCTAGGCTGAGAGTTTCAGCTGCTATCTCTGAGCCCACATCAGCAGAGGTAGGTCTGCATATCACACAAAGCTGCTCGTGTGTGTGTGTGTGTGTGTGTGTGTGTGTGTGTGTGTGTGTGTGTGTGTGTTTGTGTGTATGTGTACAGGGACACCCACCTCATCAGCCCCAACACCTGCTACAACAGCAGTTGCTGGGGCTTCCTGTAGCCTCACAGGCAGATGGCTTCAGGGGACAATCTGCAAACACTGTCTGCCTAAGCTACATGATGGCTGCCAGCCGGCTATGGCTCTTGAAGACAAGAGAAGAAGCCACCAAATGCACTTGTTTCTCTTAATGATGGCTAACAACAGCCATCTACCTTTGCCAGGGAGTGATCCCAAGACATTCAGTGGACCATGGCGGAGACATGACCACTCACCATCAACGCCACATATTCGGGATGAGCTGAAAAGGAGGACAAAGGTGGTGATGCTAAAATGCTCAGTAGAAGATGCCTTAGAAGCTATGGTCCGCAACAGTGTGCAGGTTCTGTTGCTGTCCCAGAAGCACGCAGAACAGAGAGATAGCACCAGAAGCCTAGACGCACCGCATTCCTGTGTCATGCCCACACCTCTGTGACTGTTCACATTTGACTAAAGTTCTTTAGTGGGTTCTTAGGTAGAAGAAACTCACTTTTGCCAGGAAAAAAAAAAAAACCTGGGTACATGACAAGGCAGTGAACTCTGCTAGGTCCTCAGCTGAACAATGCCTTGGCTCGGTGTAGCCATGGAAGGCCAGTGCCTTCCTCCAACCCCCTCTTCTCATGAGGGAGGAGAGCTATCCTATTTGGCACCCCATCATCTGTCCACTTACCCGGACTGGAAAAGTCAGCATTTGTCTCCTACCTAACCAGGCTCCCAGTCTGGCTTGACCACTTCCTCTCTCTGTTTCTCTCTATTCTTCCTCTATTGTCTTGAGAAATGATAAAAAACAAAAGCCTTGGACATTTCTCCAAAGGAAAAGTACAAGTGGCCAATAAATTATGACAAAATGCTCCCTCGTTAGTCATTAGGGAAATGGAAATCAAATCCACAGTGAGATGCCCCTTCATATGACTAAGACATCTTGAATTGAAGTGGGGAGGGAGGGACTGAGAGAGGGATAAGGAGAGGGAGGGAGAGAGGGAGGGAGAAAGGGAGGGAGGGAGGGAGGGAGGGAGGGAGGGAGGGAGAGAGGGAGGGAGGGAGGGAGGGAGAGAGGGAGAGAGGGAGAGAGGGAGGGAGGGAGGGAGGGAGAGAGGGAGAGAGGGAGAGAGGGAGAGAGGGAGGGAGGGAGAGAGAGAGAGAAAGAGAGAGGGAGGGAACAGGAACTGCTAAACTGATAAGGATACAGATTTGGAGCAAATGGAGCCCTTCTGTATGGCTGGAGAAAATGTAAAATAGTGGAAGGCAGTGCAGCAGTTCCTCAAAGTTAAATAAAGAACAACACCACGGGACCGAGAAATTCTACGCTTAGGGACAGGCTCAAAAGAACTGAAATCAGAGATGCAGACAAGCAGGCACAGGCCAGTGCTTACCACATTATTTATAAGAGCCAACATAAGGGAGAACTCAAGGGCCATGAACAGGTAAATGGATAAACAGACTGCTGTACAGCGATAAAATGAACTAGTATTCAGCCTTAAAAATGAAGTTCTGCTACACAGCGCAAGACAGAGGAGCCCGGAAAACACGCTAAGTGAAATACACCAGACACAAAAGTAAAAATATATGATTTCACTTCTATGAGGTCTAAAATACGCAAATTCAGGAACTAGGTTAGAGGTTACCTAGGAGTAGGGACAGGAAATGGGGAGTTATTTAATACTCATAGAGGTCCTGCTGCTGACTTTGAGAGTAGTGTTGACTCTTATACAGTACCGTAGATGTTCCGCCACCACCAGCTGTATACTGAAAGTTAAAATAACAGATTTGATAAGACTGTACAATGTGCCAAAGCCCACCATAAGAGCATACCTGGTTAGCAGTGTCTTAGCTGTAGACAAGCCTCTCTCACAGAAGACTACCCCAAGAGACCTAACAAATGAGCAGAATGGGCACCCCAGCCCACTAGCTTCAGGGCATCTCTCCGCTCCACTGCTCTGAGCTCCGCCTCAATTACAATATCTACCTCCAGTCTCTCCCCTCCCAGTTTAGTCTCTACAGCCTCACCAGGGTATTTCTAAAATAAATGTCTCCTGTGTCGTCCTTCTTCTGAAATCTAGAGTTCCTTCCAAAAGACCACAGGCCTAACTTTTTCATTCAAAAACTTTCCAATCAGCCGGGCGGTGGTGGCGCACGCCTTTAATCCCAGCACTCGGGAGGCAGAGGCAGGCGGATCTCTGTGAGTTCGAGACCAGCCTGGTCTAC
>NC_022026.1:49921525-49925906 GCF_000317375.1 Microtus ochrogaster
AAAAAAAAAAAAAAAACTTTCCAATCACAGCTAGCTGTCGGTTTCCATGACTGTTTCTAGCTAGAAATACCTGCCATGCATGCTGGCCCCATGGCACCAATTACCACACAAATGCAAGTTAGCCAATACCATACCTGCATGGAATTCGGACATCACAGGTGCCCAGCAGGATGCTCTAAAAACAGATGATGAAGGTCCCAGCAACACAACTTGACGCTTGAAAAGTACTTTCACATATATGTTTCCATTTGCCCCCCCCCCCGAGACAGTCAGGGTGCACGAGTGGACCAAAGCACTAAAGTACAAGGAAGCAGAGCCACCCAGGGACATGGCCAGATCTGCCCTGACTCCTCTGGCCTCCCCCAAAGAGCCAGTGCCTTGACTTAGAGAGTGCACTTGAAGCTTTTTGCCTGAGGCTCCAGAGGTGACCAAAGCCTCTCTGAATGCTTAAAGGATTCGCTGTACCTCTACCCACAAAAGCAAGATTAGCGAGGCTCAAATCTGTGGAGTCCTTTATCATGCACATGAAAGCCCTCCTTCCCGTGGAGGAGGGTGCTCTTGGCACTAAAGCTATGCCTGCCTGCCTGCCTGCCAGATGGAGCCTCCACACCTGGAGCTCTCCGAGGTTCTGAGCCAAGTATGCAGGACTCTGGATTGTCCCCAGACTGGGTACTCATAGTCTCCCATCCTCAGTCTCAGTTTTGTGATAATTAAGGCCACTTGTTAAAATGCTAGGTATTACTATCTCAGAGGTAGAGGCTGCATCCTGGTGCAAAACTGTGAGCTACAAAGGCTTGTAGGAATTTATACACACATGCCATCATGTGTAAATTAGCCATGACAGTACCACTTAAATATAGTACAAGAGGTAGGGGCTATCCTGCAAACCTTAGATGGCAAAAGAAGCCTAGATTCTCTTCACCTCAAATCTGGTGCCTTAACAATGGAAATATGACGTGCAGAGCAAAGCCAAAACCATCAATAAGATAGCAACACTGCAAGGATGTTTGAGCTGTGCCTCCGAGAGAAGAAAAGGAAGAACTCCCCACATTATCACTGTTCCCCAGAGGCACTGGATTGTGCGGAGCCAAAATAGCTGACCCATATTCAGAAGATAAACAGCCCCAACCATGTTAATGTAGTAAGAATCTTTTCTGTGTCATATTTAGGGGCCTGCAGAAAGCAACCTTGCTGAACCAACACATAATCTGTATGCAACTGGGTGCTAAATTAGAATGAATAGTCTGCTTTCCAATCAGTGGAACTGCCTGGATGTGGCCAGCTGCCTAGCTGGCTCTCCTCTTCTCTCCCGTCCATTACACGGTACTCAGGGCTCAGGGTTATTACTGGCTTGACTCTTTGAACTACTTGTTTAGTCTGCAACCAAAATACTACACGGGACCAACCAAAGGCAAATTTGAGGGGACTCTCTTCCTTCTCATCCTTTTCATTCTCTCCTTAAGTTTTCTACCATTCATGAGAGGGAAGGGCACAGGCTTCATGGGAAGCAAAGAGAATGAACTCTTTGAGCCAGAAAGTTAGAAGTAGTCCTGGCATCACTGAATAGGGGCGTGACCTTGGGAGCAATGCTTCAAATCTCTAAGCAGCCCTTTTGTCATCAGTAAAAGAAATACAGTGCTAAACGTGTCATCACAGAGGTACCTTCAGGAAAATTAATGCATTGAGGACTATTGTGCAAAATATTATTTGCTACCATTATTAAACAGTTAAGTGGTATTTTCAAAACCACACCAGGACTAGGAAGATGGCCCGGTGAGTAAGAATACTTACTCCACAAGCTTGAGGACCTGAATTCCAATCTCCAGCACTAACATAAAAAGTCAGTGTGGCCACATGAGCCTGGAAGCCAAGAGTGGGGGTAGGGTGTGCAGGAAACTGTACAATTGCTGGGGTTTGCTGTTCACCAACCTAGCTCCAGATTCCGTGAAAGATCTTGTCTCAAGAGAATAAGACAGAGTAATACAGCAGGACACGCAACATCTTCCTCTGTACCCCAGCCACATCACAGATGTGTGCATTCACACACATGAATGTAGATAGCACATGTGCATGCACACACACACACACACACACAACTTATACATACTATCACAAACGAACCTCACAGTAATAATGCCGAGTACAAGAAGCCAGACACAAAGGATTTTATGCTGTAGTAATTCATTAAAGTCCACCAGCAGGCCAAATCAATTACTGGGGAGAGACATTAAAACAGCGGTCACATTTGGGGAGGTTCCCATGAAGAGTGGAGCCAGGCAAGTGCAGCCTGTTGGGAGGATGAAAAGGTGCTATCATTTGGTCTGGGTGACAGGTACACGGGCATGTGAATACTAAACAATTCATCAAACTGCACTTCTAAAGCCTCTTTCCTTTAGGTTATTTCAATTAAAAAGAACAACTTGAGCACTCAAACCAGAAGAAGATAACCTTTAATTCTAAATGGGCTAATATTTTGTCTTGGAAGACCAGAAACATGACAAGTAAGTACTTGCATATTTTAATGCACGTCTCAGATAGTACAAAGCTTTCTGAGATGAACATTAAGCTAACGCATAGTCACACTAGCCAGATGCATATTGAGCGGGTGAGCCAAGACGTGTCTCATCTTATTCACACAGTTGGTTGAATGGATCCTCACTCTCCACCCCAGCTGCTGTCCTTCTAGCTTGCAACATTTCCTTCTCTGGTCGCCAATACACGCAAACAGAGCAAGATGGTGTCATAGACACCAGGGGGCGCTCAGGAGCTCATCATCCCTCTAACCTGTTCAGAATGTGTGTGCTGGGACTTCTCTTTGGCATAGGAGGGCTACACAGGGTTGGGCAGGGTCCCCAAGGCTCAGAGTTGAGAGAAAATGAGGGAAACTGGCATCATTGGTCACCTTCCCTTCAATTTTGTGTATTTCTTCCTGAAGGAAAAGCTTCCCTTGGAGTCAGGCATGGCAGTGGGATCAGAGCTGCATGCACCACCCCCAACACACACTGCTCGAGTTCATAGAAACCCACTTTTCAAAATCACCCTCTGCTTGGAGAGCGGAGGAAATCACTAAAACAAATCATTACACCAAACGCACTGACTGAGAGAGGTGTAAATGGATAGAGAATCCTAACAATGGCACCCTGCTCCTCAGCACGTGGCTCTTTCTCCTCCACATTGAAGGCTGCACAGCAGCCGCCCTGCCACTATGTTCCTTACATGCAGAGACTGCTTTCCCAGCATCTGGCTTCCTCATAAAATTCTGGCTGTCCCACAACACCTGAGGGGACATAGCAAGGACTGAGAGTAAAAGTAATAGCACAGGGAAAGATTTAGCTGGATGAGATAGAGTCTGTTTAGAGAGTATTTTCTCTCGTTAAAAGAAATTACTTATTTTAGCAAACCCACAAGATAATGCACAGGTTTCATGAGGGAAATATATATGTGCATACTTATGTACCTAGACACATACATAAGTAAATATAACAAGATATGGGTTTTTGATAGGACAGGATGCTGGGCACATTAGTATTTGGTATTTGTTAGAAACATTTCGACATTGCCCCTAAAAATTACATAATGAAATCATGTTGATGTCTCATACCACTCAAACGACTTTCTCATATTTACAAAATATGCTGCCACTCAGAAAAGGACTTTGACATGTAATTATAAATGTACCAATTTCATTTTCAGCTTAATGCTAACAAGCAAAGAAGTTTCAATTTAGCAAGACAGCTACTGCCATGTTACTATGTCAATCTTCAACGGGGTGAAGATTGCGATATCATGACCTTACAGTATTATCTCCCAAGAATTAACCTTAGGAGGAAAGTGACAAGAGCACAAGAGGCTCTTGACCTGCAGGATGAGAATGGACATCAGAAAAAGCACAGAAAGTGATAGATCCTGGACAAAGATGTGAAGAGATAATGTTGTTCCAAGATGTACAATATAACTTCCTTTGTGACAGCTGGTATCTTTATGCTTGTCCAAACCCTGCCAAACATATAGGATGATTACCACTGTATCAAACAATATCAATACCAACCAGGTGTTTGGAGATGTTACAGAAGGTTCTTAATATATAATTGTCAAATTAATAGCCAACTAGCTATAGTATTATGGGTATAACAACCATCCACAGATGGTGGAAATGGCTAAGTTTATCTTCAAACTTGAGAAAACATGTGATCTACATCATCTCCACTGAGACGTAACTAGAATTCACTGAAGCATCCATCCATCTTCCGTGCAGATTTTACTTAAGTGTGATAACAATAAAATGAAGAAAAAACTTCACATAGTGGCTCCCTTTTTTTATTTTTTATTTTTTTGGTTTTTCGAGACAGGGTTTCTCTGTGGCTTTGGAGCCTGTCCTGGA
>NC_022026.1:49926006-49929483 GCF_000317375.1 Microtus ochrogaster
GAACTCACAGAGATCCGCCTGCCTCTGCCTCCCGAGTGCTGGGATTAAAGGCGTGCGCCACCACTGCCTGGCCATGATAATTTTTTTCCCTTCAACTATGACCATGAACTCATTCATCCTTAAAAACATATCTTAAATCCACTAAAAGAGAACATAAAGAGAATAGTTTTATAATCTCAGATGGGAAAAGGCAATTAGACAGTCTGACACAGAATCCAGATTCCGCCCCCCTACCACAAAAAAAAAAAAATAGGGCAGAAAACTATAAACACAGCAAAAGCAAAATCAGAAAGTTCATCAACTAAAGCAAAAGGAAAACGAGGGACATGTGACCTGTTACATAAAGAAAACTCCTTCTACAAAGCAGTAGCAAAAAGAACAATAATCCAAATAGTAAAGGACAGCTCACAGAGCAGGGAACAAGTGACTCGAACGCATCAAAAGATGCTTAATGGCACTCGTAAGAGAAATGTAGATGGCCCCGCAATGCATCAGCAAGGTGTGAACAGTGCTCGGGGCCCAGCAGGACTCACTATTGTTCTTGTTACTTTCTCACGTACACAAGTATAGCATCTATGTACCGTATTACAATAACGCTTACCCATGTCCTTACACTAGCGCCCGCCACTCTCAGGTCAGGACACCAGCTCTGTCTGCACAGCATGCACCTCAGTGATTACCACACAGCTAGTATTCGCTCAGAGCACTGGGGACTTGGGAAAGTGCATTACAAAACTCCCCAGAAGTTGACAGTCTAGACAAGGATAGACACAATTTTAATAACAATGGGCTATTTTTATCAGCCAGGCACCAACCAAAAGATTGACAATAGCATGTTGGCAGGAGTACAGAAGAGGATCATCTCTCATACTTTTCAATGAGAACATAAATTGGTATATAAATAAGTCACCAGAACTTCTGTGGGAAGCAATGTGGCAATTATCTAGCAAAAAATATCTAAATACCAATGTCTTTTGACACAGTATTTCCATTTGGAAAGGTTTAAACTACAAATATACTTTCGTATATGCAAAATGGCATGTGTACAAGATTAACTGAGGTGGCATTGTTTACATTAGAAGAACATATGTGGCAGTAGACAGCTTGTGACCATGAAGTCCCACGATGAAATTTTCTCCAAGAATAAGGCGTATTGTATTTATCAATAAGGAAAATCGCCAAGACACAGTGCTAGGTCAAGAAGGATACGGATTCACGCTGGCATTTAGATGAATTTGGACTCATGCCTCAATGTGTAATACAGAATCCACATAAAATAAACTGATAACCAAGGCTTCCTCCAGGGAGGAAAACCATGTAGCCGTGAGACAAAGAAAGCATGCAATCCGTCCCTTTTAACTGGCACCATGTGTTAGCTATTCAGGTGTCTGTCTGTCTGCGCCTATGTATAGGCGAGAGGTAAACATTGGGTATATATTGCCTTTATTTTATGAAACAGGTTCTCCACTTGGCCCACGGTGTACTTACTGACTAGGCTGTCTGGCCAATGAGCTCCCCAGATCTGCCAGTCTTCACTCCCTCCAGTAGAATAATTACAGGTGTGTGCCCTGCCCCCAGCTTTTCTATGTGGGTGCTGGGGCTGGGAAGTCAGCCTTATGTTTGCATAGCAGGCACCTTACTGGCTAAGCCATCATCTCTTCGCCCCCTAGCTCTTCTTGTTATCAACTGAAGCACTGGATAACTGAAGTAGGGTTACTGTTTCTCACTCACACTGCAGAATGTTACCTTTTCTCTAGAGACAAAATTAAACTGCCCCCTAGTACGTTTGGCTAATCACTGCGACTCTAGATCTGTCATCTCACTTTTGGTTGGTTGGTTGATTGGTTGGTCAGTTAGTTTCTTGTCGGTTTTGAGTTTTTACCAGTGGTGCGGGACAAAGCAGAAGCCTCCCGCATGCTAGACAGGCAATCTACCTGTGAGCTCAACCCCTTACCTTCCACTCTTGCTGCTTTAGAGTGACTAGCCATAGTGACGACAGTAATGCTCACACACTGGAAAACTGAGCCGTGAGAGAAATTACAGCAGGTCTGATCATCGAAGCTTTTCTCAGCAATACAACAATAAAAGCCAAACCTGTTTGCTTTGAAACGGGGCATGATCCCCAGTCCACTGATGCCTTCAGCTCGCAAGCCACTTGCCTCGGAAATCTGAATGCTACGGAAAAGCAGGTACGCAGCACTAACACAAGACTCTGGACCAGAAAGTATGACTGGTGGCTTAACGACAGGCAAGGAAAAAGAAAACGAATATAAAGAAGCACTATCAAACCTGAACTGTAGGTTAATCGTGGACAGAACAGAGCTCACTTGGGCCCAGAGTGGAAACAAGAGTGAAACAGTTTGGACTGGTTAATCATGCCCCCAAAGAATAATTAATCATATGGCTTCAAACTGAATTAAGGTATGGACACTTCCCCCACCAATGTAAGAAATCTGGAAGAAAATTCAAATGCTTTGTATAATACCACCTACTCCCTGAAGCAATTATCTCAAATGTAGGGACCAATGGATTACATTTGAGAACAAAACACTTGTTTTTGGAGGAAAAGGGAAGTATTAGCCAAGGTCCAGTGGCCACTTCTACAATCTTTTTCATAGCTTTGATGACAACAGCCTAGATTTCCATGACCCTTTGGGGGAACCCCTGTCCCAGGCATTGTCTGTTCTGTAAGTATAGGACCTTCCATCAGCCCCTTAGGTACTCAGAGAGCACCTAAGGGGAACAATAGTACTCAGTCATCTTCCATCCCCTGTTGTTGCCATGGGGAAAGCGCTCACTACATAGCCCTGGCTGGCCCAGAACTCACAGAGATCTGCTTGCTTCTGCCTCCCAAATGCCGAAGTTAAAGATGTGTCATGCCATATTAGCCTCCTGGGAAAAATGAATGCATTAAGATCTTCTAAACACAAAAAGAAACTAAACATAGGCTGTGTTTTTCCTGTCTTCTAAGGATATGGAACATACTTACAGTTATTAAGAATAAATTAAGAGAGATTAGGAAGATAGTTCCATTGATAAAATG
This sequence comes from Microtus ochrogaster, assembly GCF_000317375.1. Taxonomy (NCBI): domain Eukaryota; kingdom Metazoa; phylum Chordata; class Mammalia; order Rodentia; family Cricetidae; genus Microtus; species Microtus ochrogaster. The sequence goes on from NC_022026.1 coordinate 49,929,050, forward strand.
TTATACAGTCATGAAAGCTTGAGTCTAGCTCCCCTGCAACCATGTGAAACAGCCAAGCACAGTGTTGTGTCTGTAATCTCACACAAAGCTAAGGGCTGCAGTATCTGTTTATAATGCTGGTATTGGTTTGGCAGAGATAGGTGGATGCCAGGAGCTTGCTGTCCAGGCAAGCCAGCTCAACTGTTGAGATCCAAGTTCAGTGAGACACCCTGTCTTAAAATACAAAGTGGATTTTAATGACAACGATACTCAAAGGTTGACCTCTGACAACCGCACGTGGGTGTGTGCATGCGCATTCACACACACAAGGGGGGGGGTCAAGAATATACTATGAGCCAGGCGGTGGTGGCGCACGCCTTTAATCCTAGCACTCGGGAGGCAGAGGCAGGCGGATCTCTGTGAGTTCAAGGCCAGCCTGGTCTACAAGAGCTAGT
>NC_022026.1:49929583-49952265 GCF_000317375.1 Microtus ochrogaster
TAAATAAATAAATAAATAAATAAATAAATAAATAAATAAGAATATACTATGAGCAACGTCCTGTTCTAAGTGCTTACAAGGAAGAACACACTTAATGCTCACAATGTCACTAAGAAGTAAGGGCCATTACTGTTTTTGATCAATGTAGAAAGTAAGTTCCACATAGACAAGGAGTTAGTTAGCAAGGGCTGGCCCAGGGAGTCTTGGAGCTAAGGCCCTGTGCTAACAGTCATACCATGCTCTACTCATGTAAGACGAATGTGTTCTCTATCGGCTTTTCTCTTGCTCCATAAACTGGTACTTGAGAAAGAAGAGCCAAGGAAAATGGTCGTATTAACTTTCAGCAGTAACCAGCCCAATGTGCGCATCAAGGAGCTACAGGATACTCCCTAGTGTTTAAATTCTTGCATTTTTCCCAACATAAAAGCACCTGTTTACTGGTTGGTGAAAGAATGTTTATATACATTTCCATTCAGGATAACTCAATCATCAAGAACAAATTCTCTCAATCCCATGACAAAACAATGCCATTTCATGCTCATTTCCTGACTAAAGCTTTTAGACAGCTGGGCAGTTTCAGCTCTCGGAGCTGTAGGAAGCTAGGCAAATTTCCACACAGTGACTCTAGGATCATCAATCTAAGGAAAATATGTGCCAACACAATACTGGATTTTCCATTGTTTCAGTAGGGGAGGGGAGGAGGGTTAATCTAATTACCCTATTGTGGTCACCTGACTTCAGTTACCAAAAAGACAAAATGCTAACTTGTACAATCAACGGCAAACTCCTAAGTAATGAGGCATTTCCCATCACAAAAGTAATGGAAGGGACGCTTACATTGCTTGAAAGCAAATACTGTAGCAATAAAAAATTTATCCTGAGCTTACACAAACAACAGGCAGAACATTTTAATTATAAGAAGGAGCTCAGAGTATAACCATAAAACTCCATCTCTCTCTCTCTCTCTCTCTCTCTCTCTCTCTCTCTCTCTCTCTCTCTCTCTTTCTCTCTCTCTCTCTCTCTCTCCCTCCCTCACATCAAGCATGTGCATGGGCAACAAGAATGGAAAAGTTCTGTAGCAGAGCATGGCTAACTGTAGCTGTCCGGAACTAGACGTTGTTAGAGCCAGACACAAGTGGGGACCCAGAACTGGGCTCGCTCGGCAGCCACGGCTGCGCACTTGGCACTCAACTCTGCACTTGGAACCTGCCATTGGTATTTCTCTCTCCAGTAAGGAGCAGCTGTGTGCAGAAAGGCAGCAGCCGGGAGCTGGCAGCTGACACTTGACTTCAAGCTCTGGCTCTGCCATTGCTGATGTGGTAACCTCCGGGCCTTGTTTTCCTGGGTTGGAATGAGAGATGAAGGTATTTGTGAAGATCACACACGATCATGAGAAAGGAAGCACAGCGCCGGGAGAACCCCACTTGGGGACAGGCAGGTGGGCAGCATAACGTTCTGACTTCCCAGCAAACGATCCTAGCATAGGAGGTAGTCTTGTAAACATCTCAAAAATTGACTTCCACGCACTTTATCTCAGAGGCTACAGGAGTGGGAGGAGTGTTATTCCAGCCAGCAAGTAAATAAGGAAGATAGGAGGAGGCAGGACCCAAGACGGCCAATATGAAAGAGGTGACAGGAGCTTCCTGGTTAACAGCCAAGCGACACCTTAAAGAGCAGCCAACTCAGAATGAAGCAGAAGCTGGAAGGCTCTCAGAGCGCCTGGTATTTTGCCAGGAGAGAGGGACTGGGAGATGGAGAAAGATTTCTGTGTGAAGAACAATTTATTTTATAAAGCCGTTCAGCTCAACAAGGTACGAGAAGACGTGGCTGACAGCAAATAAGAGAGAGAGCCATTCTCTGCAGAGAAAGTTTAAAGTTACATGAGAAAAGTAATTACAACAGAGTTTGGCTTCACTAGTTGACATCAACATTGCTACCGTTAATGAAAACAGCGAGAAGAGCTGCTAGCAGAATCCAGGTTAGGATACATACAGAGGATGGGCATTTAAAGGGCCCAGGCCACAGTTCAGCTTCAGTTTCAATTGCGCGGGTGATAGCCAGCATCAGCAGAATAAGGGAGGGCAGCACATACATCCTACTCAGAAACACAGCAGCACGTGCGAAAAGCCGCAGCTAGGACAGGAGAGTGAGTGCCTCCCAGAAGAAGGGGGGAGTGCCTCTGCCTCACAGAGGGAAGATGGGAGTCCAGGGAGATGGCACAAGCTGCCACTGCCTTTCATTATTATAATGTTGGTAAAAAAAAATCACCCAAAGAGCTAATAATCTTCAAGGAATACTTGTTCCAGAAAGTAAACTGTCAAATAGTAAGCTAAAAATGGCAGGGGTATGCTGCAAAGGCAAAGCCTCTCTAGTCCAGCACAATCCCATTTCTCCCCCCACCCCCGAAGCGTCAATGAATTGTGCACGAGACACAGGTGTTTGTAATTGTGCGAGTGGTGGCAGAGGAATTTTTTAAATTTACTTGGATTTGATGATTTTTTTGAGACAAGGACTTACTATGTAGCCCAGGCTGGACTGGAACCCATAACTACATAGACTAGGCTGGATTCAAATTCATAGAGATCCTTGGCCTCCTGAGTGCTAGGGTTAAAGACATTGAGCCACTATACTTGGCCCTTGGATTTTGACTGTTGTTCTCCTTATTTTGAGACAGGGTTTTGCTTTGTAGCCCAGGCTGCTTTCAAGCATGCCATCCTTCTACCTCTGCCTCCTAAGAGTAGAGATTACAGACATGTGCCACCATGCCAAGGTGTGTATGTGTGTGAGAGAGAGAGAGAGAGAGACAGAGACAGAGACAGAGACAGAGATGCCATGCCTGTTGGGGTACCCCAGACAGAGCACGCATGTAGAGGTCAGAGAACAGCTTTGTGAAGTGGTTCTTTCCTTCTTCCTTTACATGAATTCCAGGCCTGAACTTGGACCCTAAGGTTTGCGAGACAAGTGTCTTTACCCGATAAACAATCTCAATAGCCCATTTTGGTTTTTTTTTTTTGAAATTGGGGTGGTGTGGGAATCACCATGTTGCCCAGCTTAGCCTTAAACTTGCAATCCTCCTGCCTCAGCCTATGGATTACAGGCGCACGCTGCTGCATCTGACTTCCTAGTATTTTGTACACAAGTGGCCCCATACAAGGCCCAGCAGTTTATAGCTAACATTCTACCATTTAACAGTGCACTCAAGGCATGTTCCCCATCAATCTCTGTACCCTACTTCCTCAGAGCTACACAGAATCCAACTATCGGACAGGTCCTGATCTGAATGGGCAATCTAGTTATGCTAAAATCTAAGTTTTTGAAATATGGGGACCTTACTAATCAGAACCACTTAGATTAAAGGGCATTGATCAGAACTGGGGTGGGGTTAGAAATTAGAGTACATAAATATTACCTTACTTTAGTATCTACCACAAGCAAGTGGTTAGTGATGCTGAACATTTTGTCATATGCTTGCTAGCAATTTGTAGGTCTTCTTTAGAGAGCTCTTTCTTGCTCTTTTTAAAAAAAAAAACTGGATCTCATGTAGGCCAGGCCTCAGATTTGCTTTTTAGCCAAGGATGATCTTGAACTCCTTCTTAATTCTTGTACCTCCCCCTCCCAACTACTAGAATTACAGACATATGTCACCACACCCAGCTGGAGAACTACATTTGAATTGGGTACAGAATATGGTTTCTGTGGTGGTGGCAGTACTAAGTTGTTTGAGTTCTTTACATATTCTAGATGTCAAGGCTCTATCAGATATATTCCCCCTTGCCATGGGTTACCATCTAACTCTGTTCATTGTGTCCTGTGATGTACAAAAGTTTTTAATGCATGTACAAAAGTTTTTAGTGCGCTCTCATTCAATGTATCTTTTTACTTTTCTTGTCCATGTTTCTCTTCTAGAAGAACTCCTATGATTATAATGTTTTCTGACACTTATCTCCAGCACATCTGCTAAGACCTTTTTGCCATGCATATTCCCATGTTCAGGGGATCTAAGTATGGGCTTGTGGGAAGACCATTATTCAGCGCACCATGGTCCTGATCTTTAAAATTAGAAAAATGGCACTATCTTACTCAAAGGGGTATGAGTGAGAACCTGAACTGTGCTTTCTAGTACTTGCTCCTGCATCTCTGAGTAGTGTTTTTGTGCTGCTAACAATGCAATACATGAGCCAAGCTTAGCAGAAAGTCTGGCATATAGCAAATGTTAGTGATTGTTATTACATAATATGAAGTGTGACAAAGAAAGACAGGTGCGTCTAGGAGAGCTGGGAAGAAGAGACACCGTGGAACACTCATTCTGCCTGGGAGAAATGAGGAATGTCTTCCCAAAGGAACAACATGCCAGTTTGGTCAAAAGAAATGAGTAGAATTTGGAGAGGAGGAAAAGATTAGGTTAGAAGGAAAATAATTCCAATTTTCTTCCTTTCCATCATTGGCACCAAAATGCCAGAAATGATGACCTTCCCAAAAAAGCCACATCTGCGTTCCGTCAGTAGCTCAAGGTGATGATTTTTGTAATTTACTAGAAAACATGCTCAGCTGAACTTTCAAATTCCCCCTTTAATAAGCAATTCACAAACTTCTTCCCAGAACATTATTTTTAGCGTAAAAAAGGATTTTTTAAAGCAGCAGCAGCAGCTCATATTTATAAAATTTGTCTTCAAAGCTTAAAAATAGATGTACAAGTTTCTTGACAGCCCTGCTCCACCTTCACCCAGCAGTGGCAGAAAGGCAGGTGAGGCGAGCTTCTGGGTTGCTGGTGTGTGTGTGTGTGTGTGTGTGTGTGTGTGTGTGTGTGTGTGCGTGAGTGTGCACACATGCATACAAATGTATGCACATTTTGGTTTTGTTTGTTTTTGTTTTGTTTCATTTTGTTTGAGACAGGGTTTCTCTATGTAACAGCCCTGATTGTCCGGGAACTAATTCTGTAGACCAGGCTGGCCTGGAACTCACAGAGATCTGTCTGCCTCTGCCTCCTGAGTGCTAGGATTAAAGGTGTGTGCCACCACTGCCCGAATTCAGCTGTGTGTTTTGTCAGTCTGTGATAATCTCTCCTCCCTGGAATGTTCACCATATAAATAACAGGCAAACAGAACAATGAAGGAAAACCATCACTACCGATGCTATTCTCCTTTCGCATGTATGGGGAGCCGGAACAGTTAGCAGACTGAGTACACAAGGGTTTTTTAATGAGCCTTCATCTGTTATAGATCAGCCTTCTCCCTGCCCCCACAGCAGTCCAGGAGCTCAATTCAGGCAGTTTCTAAGTTGGAATTTGCTCTGAACCCAGAGTTCACTGGGAAATCTGGAAAAAAGGAAAAGCAGAGTGCCTTCTTGTCATATACAGGAGCACCACAGGTCTCAATTTTCCAGGCAACTGCACTAAAACACACAAAATACATACCCCCTAAAATGTGTTAAATATTATGTGTCATATATATCAAAAATATTGATATATTTAAAACCCATTTCAAAAAATAAAATAAACCCCTCTCAAAATGTGCATGAACAGACTTGGAGAACGGAATACCTTCATACTACTTTATGTCTCCTTGGGCCACTCAGCTATAACTGCCCTGCTCGGCAATAAGAGGGTACTTCCAAAAAGCTGAAATACCATTTAAGTATTTTAAGGTTCCAAGATGGCTTGAAAGAGTGCCCATGGCAATAGCTGAGGTTCAATCAGAATTAAGAGCATCACTCAAAAATTCATACCCCATCTTAGAGATGAGATGCAACCCCAATTTCACTTAAGGTGAAGCTAAATCACTGCACCATGCAGCCAAACAGCGTGTACCATGGACATTCCTGCACATGGCAAATAATTTCAGCTGGCACTTGGCTTGATCATATTTAATAGAGCAGTGGTTCTCAACCTTCCTAATGCTGCAACCCTCTAATACAGTTCCTAATGTTAAGATCATTTTTGTTGCTACTTCACAACTGTAATTTTGCTAGTGTGGTGAACCACGATGTAAACATAGGATGTGCAGCATGTCTGATATGTGACCCCTGGGAAAGGGTCACCTGACCCTCAGGTTGAGAACCACTGTAACAGAAGCAAAGAATTGGGTTCTTGGGCTACGGATATAGCTCAGTGGTAGAGCGCTTGCCTAGCAAGTGCAAGGTCCTAGGTTCCATTTCCCAGCACTCAAGGGGAGGGACAGCCTTCTGCTCTTTAAGGAAAACAGAACACTTATTTGTGGTATCTGTATTTTGAATAAATGGGACATGCTGAGTTTTCAGCATAAAATAGATGTTCACAATAGAGTGCATGAAATAAAATGAAGTTGTCCAGCATTGATCCCACTGCTCCCTAATTCTACATTTTTAATCAGGGAGAGTCAGCATATGTGTGCACATACATTCTTGTAAGATAGTTAGGTCCGCATCCACAAAAGCCCGGATACGGTTATTCCAACCATGCAAGGAGAAGAGGCAGAGAACCTGGCATTTTAATTTTGTGTTCCTGTCTGTTCAAGTACAGCATGAACATATTTTTAAAATTAGTAAGATCGTTTTACCTTATTAAAAAAATTCCTTTGTAGAAATATGAAAAGTTCTTATTAACTAGGAAGAAAATTTTATTTTATTAAGATGATATTAAACAATATTATTATAAAGCTGCATTATATTTTTAATGGCTAATAGTCTCATGTGAAGCTGTATGTATACATGCATGTGGTGGGAGTACATATGTCTGTGAGCATGCATCTGTGGAGGATAAGTTTTGGTGTTATTTCTCTGACTCTTTTGACTCTGAGTGAGGAGAATGTTCTACAACTTTAAAACACTTGTAAACTGCTATCAGTCTTGTAGGTAAGTCACAGTGTGTTAAACTTAAAAATCTGTTACCATTTTACATATAATTAACTACACTTGAATCTTAAGAGAATTACAAAATACTGCCTATAGCTTGGTTCCATTTTGTAAAACAAACAAACAAACATGGAAGAAGGGTTGAGGAAGTGGGTGGGGGTGCACAGGATAAGAGCACTTTCTGGTACTTTCAAGAATTCAGACCTCAATTTGAATCCCGAGCACCCAGGTACAAGCCAGGCACTGAGGAGAGATAAGTAGGTCCCAAGAACTTGGTAGCCAAGCAGCCTAGCTGAAACAAACGGCAAGCGTCAGGTTCAGTGACAGACTCTGTCTCAAGGGAATGAATAAGGCATGTGTGGTAGTTTGAGTGTAATTAGCCTCTACAAGCTCATAGGAAGTGGCATTATTAGGCAGTTTGGCCTCGTTGAAGTAGGTGTGGCCTTGTTGGAAAAAGTGTGTCGCTGTGGGGGTGGGTTTTGAGGTCTCCTATGCTCAAGATACCACCCAGTGTCTCAGTTCCCTTCCTGTTGCCTACAAGCCAAGATGTAGGACACTCTGCTACTTCTCCAGCACCATGTCTGCCTGCATGCCAACATGCTTCCCACCATGGTGACAATGGACTGAACCTCTGAGAATGTAAACCACCCCTATTAAGTGTTTTCCCTCATAAGAGCTGCCATGGCCATGGTGTTTCTTCACAGCAATAGAAGCCCTAATTAAGACAGCATGTAATACACACGCAGACACAAAATCACATACTTATAGCTACACAACTGGCTAGAAAGTGAATTCTCAACTGAGACTGACTCTAGGAGCTACAAGAGTGCAGTCTTTATTTGTATTTCTAGTTCTTTTATTCATCTTGTAAATGTAAAATACATACATCATTTTAATAAGGAAAATATCTCTATCAGTAGTAGACCAATACATTCATTACATTGATTAAAGTGAATGACGGATATAAAAAGAGGAAAATGGTCAGAAAAAGTACCTTCAGAAGTTTTGTTTTTGTGTACGTTGTTTGTTTTTCCTTTCTTCTACTGAGGATCAAACCCAGGATGTACTCTAGCATTGAGCTATACCCCAGGCTAATTCAATTCTTAATTATCCACAAAAATATAAAAGTTGTACATATTAATGGGACATAATGTGGTATTTTGATATATGTCTACATCCTGTAATCATATTCACAATTCTTCTCAAACATTTATCATTTCTTTACAACAAAGGCATCCAAAATCCTTCATGTTTTTGAGACAAAGTCCCCATTTATTATTGTTACCCTTGAAACCTCTTGTTCCTATCGAACTCCAGCTTAGTGCCTATGGGTCAACGTTCCCCCACCCTCCCACTCACCCTATCCCTTTGGAAATCAGCACTCTATTCCTGAACTCTGTAAGATCAGTCTTTTCATACCCATATATGACTGAGAACCTGCCATGTCAATTTGTCTGTCCATGCCTGGCTTCTCTCACTGAGCATCATGATCGCCAGCATGATGTTGTAATGCTAGCACTTCCTTGTCTTTTAAGGCTGAGTAGTAGTCCATTGGGCACGCATAGCACATTTTTATTTTCCATCTATCAGCTGATGAACACTTAGTTGATTCATTACCATTGCTACCGTGAATGGTGCTGCAACGAACACCAGAGCGTAGATGCTTCTTTGATGTGCTGATTTCATTTCCACTAGCTACACACCCAAGAAGCAGGGCATCACTGGGTCATATAGCAGTTCCTACTTAGCATACTAGTTTCTATAATGGCTATACAAATTTACATTTTCCCAACTGTGTGCAAGGGCTCCCTTTTCTCCACATCATCACCAATATTTCGCATCTTTTATCTTCACCATAATAGCTGGTATTGTGGTTTCAATTTGCATTTCTCTGATGACCAGTGATGTTGAACATCTTCTCATATACCACTAGGCATTTGTATGTCTTCTGAGAAATGTCTGTGTAGGTCTCCTACCCACATTTTAAAATTGGGTTATTTGGATGAATTCTTGGGGAACAGTATTGTTGAGTTTTGTGAATTCCTTATATAACCTGATTATCAACTTCTTGTTAGATTTAGGAAACTTAGTAAAATTGTCGATGATAACGGCCCTTATAAAAGCTGAAGTTCTTACTGACAACATGAGAGTCACTTCAGCTTTGAAGAACAGTGTAAGGAGACATGAGCTGGAACACCTAAAGAGATAGGGAGTAAACAACCAATTCTGACAGCGTTGGAAAGCACTGGAACCCTCATCACAGAATCAAAGAAAAAAAAATGGCCACTGAGGCAGCAAAGAAAAGCTAGCAATCAAACAAACAAAATACAAACAGCCTAGGGCCAGTTGTTTTTTTTTTTTTAACTGAAGAAGATTCTCTAATAAGGACCATTCCCCCAGCTTCCTGAGTCCCCACCCACACTCCTTGTTTCTTCTCCCTTGCAACACTGAACATGAATGTGAACATGAACTGGACTTGCAATAATAACTCCTGGGAGGAATGGATTCTTCACAGGAGAAAGCATAAAGAAGTTTTCAGAATTATGGGAAATATCCCATACAGATGAGCAGGGATGAAAATAATACAAAATGAGGAGTGTGGGGTGGGTTATTTGCGAGGGAAGCCAGTAAAGTAGAAGCCATAAGCCCCCAACTAAACATTTCATTCCACAATTGCCAGCTAACCCATTCTCTTCATTTCCCGCACCCTGTGACAGGTCTCGTGTGACCATGAAGTGGTACATGGTCCTGAGTTTCATAGGGGTACATAGCCCACAAGTGTGCAACCAGTTTCCCCACCCCACAAGCTCCCCTTCTTCTCTCCAGTTAGTCCTCTTCTGTATCTGGTCAGAAATCAATGTGGCACTGGCCCAGCCCAGTCTGCTCTGTCTGGCAAGTTCCTGGGACAGCCCATTTATGGATAGCAAGAGGCACAAATGCATCACTACTAGACAAGAAGTATAAGCACAGAGGGACAGACAGATGCGCCTACAGACAGAGGCATGGGCATACAAACACAGACACTGGTGCAGTGACACAAAGACAAACACACAGAAAGAGACACATGGAACGGATATTCATCATCTTCTTCGCTGGGAAGTTGAGTAGGTAAGGTGGCTGTGGTTGCTCCTTTGTCTCTCTGATCTCTGAGCACTTCCCCCTATATCTGACTCTAGGCTTTTATTATTAAGACCTATTAGAACTCGTGCTACAGATAGAGACCAATACCCTAGGTCCTGAGGCCTGTGGCACAGGACACCCTATGGCTGTGCTCTCCTACCTGTCACTCATCCAGAACTCCTTGGTCCTATTGCACTTCCACCTCACTTTAAATTATTCCAACTGAGCACAAAAGGCACTTTTATTTTTTATAACGATAAAGTCACAGGTCTGTGCTGTCTGCACTGGCAAATCTCTTATCTGTTGCTTTTACAATGATGGTGCATATCTCAACTCAAATGCAAATTGTATCCAACAATTCAGTCTCTCCCATTTCCTATACCTATCTACATAGTCTCTTCCAGACCTGCAAGGATCATTTTCAGATGAGTTAAATAAACAGCCATACTCTGGGACGGTATGCAGCCCCTGAGTCCCAGCTTACATCACTACCTTGTGTGGCTCTGTGTGGCATGTGGCTGTGGGGAGCAACTTAAGTCCTAAGAACAAGCTGTCACTCAGTGCTGCTCTTCATAGAAAGGGGAATTAACATCTGTCAGCATCCACAAATGGTGCAGGAGTTGAAAAGGCAGACTCCTGGAAACTTAGTGGTCACATTGTCATCAAGGTCAAATGGCCCTCCAGGTGCAAAAATTCACAGTCAACTTAACTGCAGTGTCTTTTTTGAGGTCTTGATCATGATCTTAACTTTTCTCCCATTCTTATATGAGTAAGAACTCTTGACTTCCTACTCTGTAGTATGTGCCCTGGGTTTATATCTTACCTGTTAAAAACAATCATTTGAGCAACAGGAAAAATAAATTTCTCTGCATACCCTTTGAGTGATCTTCAGAAACACTCGGTGAACTTGCAAGAAACCTGAGGGAATTCTAGTTTATACTATCTTTCCCAATTGATTCTGGGAATTTATGAAGCTTATTAATATACAAAAATAAGTGCTCACTTTTACATTTTAAAAACTATACAGTAGTCTCCAGTTACTTGAAATTTCATTTCCTGAGATTTATGTTACCAAAGTCAACAGTAGTCTCAAATTTTTAAATTGAAAATTCCAGACATAAACAAGTCATAAGCCTTAAACCGTACATTATTATTATTATTATTATTATTATTATTATTATTATTATTATTATTATTATTAGCAGGACAAAGCCTTGCACTATTCCACTCCATTCTGCTAAACCTGCTAAGAATACAAAGCATCCCTTTGTCCAGCATATCTATGCCGTATATACTATCCGACCCTTCAGTCACTCAGGGTACCAGGTTGGTTGTAGAGATATCATGAGCTTATATTCAAGTAACCTTGACTTACTTAATAATAGCCCTAAAGTCTAAGAGAGATGATGCTGGCAATTCTGATATTTCAAAGATAAGTTACAAAGTGCTTCTTTTAAGTGAAAAAGTAAAACAATATTCACATAATTTCTATGATAATGTATGATTCTAAATGCTCTATTTTATTACTGATGTTAATCAGTACCTGATTTATAAATTAAACTTTATCACAGGTATGTATGTATGTGTGTGTGTACGTATGTATGTATGTATGTACGTATGTATGTATGTATGTTAGGGAAAATATATGTTGTACAGAGTTTGATCCTATTTGTATTTGCAGACATCCACTGGGGTCTTGTCTTAGAACATACAGAAATGAGGGGCTACTGTATTCTCAAACTATAAAGAAAATCTAAATGATGTCATCAAAAATAATTGTGAGGGTCATCCTACTTGACAAAGGTTGACCTCCAAATCTGGTCAGATCTGCTAGGAGACCATTTATCTGCAAATGTATGCATGCTGCCTTCTGAACAGAGTGGGTAGTGAGTAAACCTACAAATCAACAAGGGTACCCTCTTTGTGAAAGGCTCGTTGTCTAGTATGGAATTTTCATTAAGAATTTGTCATTTGCCTAGTGGTAAATGCCTTTAATACTAGTACTGGAGGCACAGACAGGCAGATCTCTGTGAGTTCAAGGCCAGCTTGGTCTATAGAGACAGTTCCAGAACAGACAGGGCTACACAATAAGACCCTGCCCCATCCCCAAAAGAGAAAGAAAAATAAGAAAATAAAAGAAACTTGTCACTTGTATCAAGAAAAAACTTCTGCAATCAATGCTTACCCTGCCCCCCCATTCCCATCAGCCTTCTGGAAATAAAGTGCCACGTCACTGTCAACAGCTCCAAATACACCAGGAAAGCAGATGCCACATGGAACATGTCTCTCCTGTTCAGCTGGCTTCTAAACAAATCTAGATATTGGGTGCACTTGACTTGCTTCCATTGACTGCTTTGAGTAAGCCCATAAGCCTTTTCTGGAAAGTTTTCCCTCACATTTCCATCTATTGATTTAAACATCATGCCTTGTTCAATGTTTCTCCTGAAATATTAGCCTATATCTTAGCCTGACATGCTGGCTTGCTCTGAATCATTCATTACTGCAGAAAATTTAGTGTGAACATTAACTCTAAATGGAAAAATTAGCTGTATTAGTCCAGTGTCGACTCCAGTCCATTAATAAACCACACAACGAATTAGCTCTGGATCCATTCGGCAGACCTGGGCCCTGGATGTCACCACTCGGCAGCGCAGATGCGGCTGCAGCTGTGGTCTGTGTCAATCCATCCTGTACAGAGATGCACCCTGTTCCTGCTTCTTAATGACTCAAAAAGGCACTAAAAATTTGGCTCAAATGGCCTTCAAGAAAATGACCTCTTCTATTAAAGATAGGAAAGCGCCCTAGAAGCTCTTTTCACTGCCCACTATAATATAGAAATATTTGCAAGCTACTTCGCATTTATTATCCCTTTGCTGATATTTAATAATTCTACCCTGTGCAAACTGAAAAGAGTAAGATGCTGCCCTTACCCTACAGTGTGCACAGGGAGTACTGCTAATATTTAGCACAACTGTGACTACTCTAAAGGTTAATCAAACATGTCGAGAATTCATCCCCCATCCCCAAAAGATGTGGCTGTTTCCTTTGGCTTACAGAAAATACAGACTTCAGGATATACTTTTCTTCAAAATGACCTAAAGTCAGAACTCTTAAAGTAGCATACACTTAGAAATCCCCATATATCGAAGCCATAATGACATTGCAATATTGGGGAAATCTGCCACCGACACGGTATGTGGCCTGGGCTGATGTGTTCACACTCAAGAAATGTAGTCGGGCCCAGAAGAGGATGCCAGGGGAGAGATGAAATCAGAGGACAGGGCTGCGGCTGGAGCACTATTGGTAGTGAGCTTGCTTTACATGCATGAGACCCTGAGTTCAGTCTCCAGCACCAAAAGGAGAGAGAACTAGAGAACAAGAAACAAAGAGACTAGGAAAGGGCATACAGTGCAACTCTCCCCAAAAGGGCAGGGAAGAGGGGAAGATAAGGGGATAAGTTGTCTGCTAGGCGCTGAGGTTCCTTGGTCAAAAGACAATAGAATTAAATCTAAATCTAGCAATGATAGCCTGGCTTGTTGAGCATCCCTTCCCCCTTTTCACAGACGCTCTTGTCATTCTGCATATTTTAACATTCTGATTTACGCCAAACTACTAACCACCTGCCACCAAAATCTGTACTGAAACAGCACAGTCGCCACCACGACTGGAAAGACCCACGAGGAGAGGACTAAACAGGCATTAAACCCAGAACTGAATCAAGATTCTCTCTGACTCCCTAACCCTCATCACCTCACTTCACTTGTTCTTAAGTCTTTAGAGACTCATAACAAAAGTAACACCTCAAAAAACACATTTTGAGGAAGCACAGTCCACCCCCGTTTCATTAAGGACTGCAATCCCACCAGCAACTGACTGAGACTATGTGCTAGAAAGCCAGACAGGAGGCTCAGCACAGCAAGGGGCCATGAGGATCCTTCTGGGAGAGCTGCCCTGTCCTAACAAGATCCCCAATGAATACTCAAAACCATAGATAACACCAAATATTCTGTGGTATTCCCATACAAAGATACCTATGACAGAGTTGAATTTTTTATTTCAGCTTATAAGAGATTACTGACAGTAGCTAGTAGAAAATAGCACAACTCTAACAGACTGGAGTAAAAGCATGCTGTTTTTAAGGCACGCTATTCAGTAAAATCAGGGTTCCTTGAATACAAGTGCTGTGAACCCACGACAGGCAATCTGATGCTAATCAATACCACAGTGACTAATGGGGAGATAGCAGCATATACAGTGAGAATCAGCTGGACAAAGGGATGATTCATATCCCAGGCAGGATGGAGCAGGATGGAGTGGGATGGTGTGAGATTTCATCATGCTACTCAGAATGGCATGCAATTTAAAATTTATGAATTGTTTATTTCTGGAAATTTCCATTTAATATTTTCAGACCATAGTTGACCACGGGTGAATGGAGTTACAGATGGGGGGTTATGGTAATTTGAATAAGCTACTGTTTTTTTCTATACTGAAGGGCCTCTCTGAAGGCTCCTTCACAAATGCAGGAGAGAGAACAAGCACCCCGATCACCACTCCTGTGCAAAGCACTGCATCCAGGGTCGGTACAGGACCCGACCCCCAGTCCTTCACATATACAGGCCTTCCAGCACACTGCACCTATCTGAAAGTAATTTCAGGAGAAGAGCAGCAACATGGGGCAGTCTAGGTCAGTTCTCACAGTGGAGATTCACTGCTGGTGGGAATATAAAGGAGTCCATCCACTATAGCAGTCAGTACAGAGGTTCTTCAAAAGACTAAAAGCAGAGCTACCATGCGACCCACCTACAACACTCTGAGGTATATATCAAAAGGCTACTATGTCGGCATATCTGCACATTCATGTTTACTGGCGTACTACTACTTACACAATAACCAAGATACGACACTCGCCAGCAAAAGATCAATGGCAAAATATGGCACACACACTTTATTCAGCCATAATAAATGCAATTGTGTGATTTGCAAGAACCTGGATGGGACTGGGGAGCATCATGTTAAGCAAAATCAAGCAGACTCAGAATGATTACTATAATATTTTCCCTATATGCAGAATCTAGGGAAATATAGGGAGACACATACCACAAAAGTAGAAGGATGACTATTTGGAGGAGTCAGTGGAACAAAAATGTAATGGAAGAAAGTCAAATAGTGTATGTTTTCTCTCATATGGAAAATCTAGATCTAAATATATGTATATATAACGTGAAAGCAGCAGTGGGACTGTTTGAGGGCAAATAAGGAGACCAACAAGAGTGAAGGACAGACAGACAGCTGGGAGGGGGGAAGCAATAAGGAGGTAAATGTAAGTACGATTTCATATATATGTCTCTGTGTGTATGATAGCATATATATAAATATATATAACATAACACTATATCATATATAATATGTTTATATATATACAGTTTGTGTGTGCATGTATATATATGACGTCCATTACTTTGTATACTAACTCCCAAAATAGAAAAGAGATGTAAACCAGCAACAACAGCAGCAGCAGCAGCAGCAGCAGGAGAAAAGCTGTTGGGAAAGCAGACTCTCTGGTCTCAAACTGAACACACTGACTAAGAAGTCAATAGGCTAGGGCCCAGCAGTCAGTTTTAACAAGATTAAAGTTCTGTGGTGTAAAGAACCAGTGTCTCAGCGAAGCAGAAATGTGGCTGTGCACACAATGAGGTTACAGGAGGTCCCGGGGTCCTAGGAAGCAGCTGGCTCAACCTGAGCTCTCAGGAATGAGTACTAGAGCAAAGGCAAGATTCTTCCAGGACCTATCTGCCCTTATCTTCCTCCCAGAAAGAAAGAAGAGCTTATTAGAGAAGGACAAAGTTCAGACAACACGGCAGTGCAAAAAACAGATTAAGAAAAGGCAGGTTCCCCTTAACCACGCTCAATTCCTCCTTGACCAAATGAGTCGAGCGAGTGAGCAGATGTGAGAAAGACGCACGAGCCCTGGCCACACATATTCATATTCCCCAAAGGCCCAGGGCTTGAGGTGGTTCAGAACTACTGAAGAATTTATAAGTTTATGAGAAGTGGGAAATCTGAATCCTCGTTTGTGTGCTCCGAGAAAGGTACCACTGCTTCCATAGCCACACATTTCTACCTAGGAAGTGAACATTTAAGCAGGAACAAAATATGGGGCTGTTTGGATGGGCAAAACTAACTAGTGGAAGTTTGAGGAGGAAAGGACAGATGAGAAAATTACCTTGAGCAGATCCAGTTCTTTGACCCTTTTATTGGTCACACTGACACTGAAGCCCAGGGTCCCTCCAAGTCTACGGATTTAAGGCCAGCCTAAGCAATATAGTGAGACCTTGTCTCAGAACAATTCTCTACTTCCTTTGTGGTGCCATTTTCATGAAACCACTGCTTAAGGAAACGAAAGGAGACTTAATCAGGTGCTCAAACATCTCTGGTTAGGGAATAAGATTTCCCATGACCGATGCAGGTTTGGGTCCAGTTTCCAGAAAAATGGTACTTTAAATGACTGGTTCCGCTGTCAGCATATCTGTGCTTCTAAAATCCGAGCAGTATATCTAGTATTGTTTAGAAATCCTTGGAGGGGAAATCTCCATAGACATCAAACTGTACATGGGCATTGACATACAAAGATGAGGAGTATACCCTTTATTATTTTGAAGGGGAAAACAGATGGAAAACCAGATCTACAAAAACATACATCAAGCTACTGAGCTGAGGACGGGAATGAGAATTAACTATAAATGACCATGATCTCACCCAATGATGTTCTAAAGCATTTTATGCTAATTATGTGTGCAAATAAAATCACTAATAAGTAAAACCATGTACTCGAATGAACTATGTAGTATTTACACATGCTTCCAGAAACACACTTCTAAAAGATTTTTAGATGACCAGGAAGATTTTTTAATGCTCACATAGCACTTTTAAAGACACTGAAGAATTTTAAAACAATATTTTGGGTTATAAGAATAGGGAGTTAGTATCTATTGGGTTTATTTTCCATTTGAGAAGATGAAAATATTTTAAAGAAAGATGGTGATGTTGGTTTTACTATAAATCTACTTACTGCCACAGATCTGGCCACCAAAAAATGGTTAGAACTGGGGCTGGGAAGTTTGCTCAGTGGTTGAGGCACTTGCTGTGCAAGCACAAGATGGAGTTTGGGTCCCCCGAAACCTAGGTAAATGCCAGGTGGCAGGCCACCTGTTATTCCAGCCTTAGAAAGTGTAGACAAGGTATCTCCAGAGCAAGCTGGCTACTGACATTAGCAATATTGGTGAGATCTGAGTCTGAGAGACCCTGCCTCAATGGACAAGGTGGCGAACTCTGAACATACACATAAGAGGAACACTAAATGAACTCAGCAGGTGGTATTTATAACTTCACATAACAGTTTTTATATGTAGCAACAACAAAGAAGAGGGCATGAATTTAAGAAGAAGTGGGGGTACTGGTGGAATTGGAGGGAGGATAAGGACAGAGGAAATCATACCCATATGAAACTCTCCAAAACAAATAAAATATTTTAAAAGAAAGTGAAAGAACAATTGAGGGTGATTCTTGACATCAAACCTCAGCCTCCAGATGTGCATGCACTCACACACATGCACCCGCCTCCAGATGTACATGCACGCACACACATGCACCCGCCTCCAGATGTGCATGCACGCACACACATGCACCCGCCTCCAGATGTGCATGCACGCACACACATGCACCCGCCTCCAGATGTGCATGCACGCACACACATGCACCCGCACATGCAAAAGCATTCATACACGCAGGCAGACACCATTTGCAAAAAAGAAAATAATCAGAATACTATTTATGTTACAAGTATTTTATCACAACAATAAATAAATAAAACAAGCACAAACTATCTTAACACCTTGCCAATGAAGTTTCCTTTTCAAGGCTCAGGTGACATCCCAGCATTGTCACAGTAGTAGGGTGGCTGGAAATGCCCCTAAATAGATACTCTCAATATCAACGTAATTACCCAAACCTAGAAATAGGACCTTAATTTTGAAAAAGGGTTTTTACACATACACTTAAGGACCTTAATATGGAAAGAACATTCAGAATTACCTAGGCAATCCCTAAATTCAGTAACAAATATTCCCATGTAAGACACACAGAGAAGATATACACCAGAAAGTGACGTAGGATGGAGGTAGGATTGGAGTGACATAGAAGCCAAAGAAACCAGGAGCCAGCAGAGGTTGAGCACATCAGTTTGTCTTCTATTGCTATGCTAAAACACTGACTAAGCCAGCCTGGAGGGAAAAGGGTTATTTTATCTTTCATTTCCAAGTTAAAAGTCCATCACTGAGGGAAGCCAGGGCAAGAACTCAAGGCAGGAACCTCGAGGCAGGACCTAAGGCAAATACCACAGAGGAATGGTGCTTACTGGTTTGCCTACTACTTGTGTTATATAGCCAGGTCCATCTGCATTTTTACACAGCCAAGGGTCCACTTCTCACGGGTGGCACCAACAACAATGGGCTAGACCCTTCCACATCAATTGTCAGTCAAATAAATGTCTACACACATGCCCACAGGCCAGACTGATGGAGACAATTCCTTAGTTGAGATTCTCTCTTCCCAGACGACATCTAGGTTTTACATCAGATTGATGAAAATGTATCAGCATACTGGGAGAAGCCAAGAGCGCTTCTTTCCCTCAAACAGTTAGAGGTCACCTTGGTTTGGAAATTCTAACCTCTGGACCTGTAAAACTCCTGTTGGGTTTAGCCACCCAGTTTATGGAAACAAAACCACCCTCCACTGAGACTCCGTTGATGGTTCCATCAAAATCTCCACTCAGATCTCAGGTCACACCCCAAGACAGCCAGGGACTCACCAGCCACGCTAGTGGGAGTAGAAGAAAAAAAGGAAAACTTGGCACACAGGCATCAAGCAAAGAGCCACACCTCAACCCTGGGTCCAGTGACACACACTCTGCAGACACAGTAGCTGGAGAGGTAAAAGGATCACTTGAGTACAGACATTTAAGACCAGCTTGAGCAACACAGAAAGACTAAGTCTTGAAAAAGGAAAGACATGTCACAGCTGGGAGAAAGAACTCAGTCAGCAAAGTGCTTGTTGCATAAGCGTGAGGACCTGAGTTGGATTTCCAGAAGCCATGTTTAAAAAAACAAAAAGCCAGGCATGGCGGATTGCTCTTGTAACCACGATGCTGGGTAGGCAGAGGCAGGTTGATCGCTGGGGCAGTCACTGGCCAGCCAGCCTAGCCCAATTGCTGAATTCCAGGCCAGTGAGAGATTCTGCCTCAAAAGACATAGTGGACAGTACCTAAGCAATGACCTCTAGAGCTTGCCCTATGCTGTGTGCATGCACACACAGAAACATGGGTGTATCCACAAACATGCACACCCACAAACACATGAACACATACATATATAAAAATTAATTTATTTAAAAAACTACCAAAGTACAGAGGCCACAGAATATTTTTCAAGACAAATTTTTCTGGAGACATGCACGGACATTGTGTGAAATAGCAACAAATTCAAGGGCCATCTGAAAGAATGCCTTTCCTCAGCACAGCTGTCCCTTGCCACTGTCTCATCACCATCCTAACAGTCCTACTGTCAAGGGATCCTCACTACCACATGAGGCTCTCTCACACTGATCTCAGCTGTCACCCTAATTGTTTTCAGCAGCACCGCATACTGGTGTGCCAACACCTTCCAACAGTCAAGGGGGATTTCCCCAGCTCAAAAAAAAAACGTCTGCAGTTTACAAGATTGTTTTTCGCTGAAAAGTACACATGGCACAAGAGTGTGAGATCCTAGAGCTTTGAACTGGTCTATGAAAATGAGGAATAAAGTCAAATCTGTGCATCTTGAATGTCCTGGTTTCATCTATTAACTCACCTTAGAAAACAAATGTGTACAAACCTTGCGCACACACAGAACAAACCAGAACTGTCACCTACTTGAACTCTTCTGGGGCTGGACATTTGTAGTTGAAATAAACTGTATCCATGGCTTTAGTTTTCTATTCCAAGTACATCATGCAACCAATTCACTGTTTCCAATTTTCCAGGGGTTACTTCCAAGACATTAGGGAATTCAATTTCCAAGAGTCTTGGCATTCAAAAACCAGCAGGATTAATAAATCCTTCTACTGGAAAATCCAGGCCACTATGTTCCCCAAATGGGTTGAAAATGAACCCAGATCAATTATTTGACAACCATCTGGTTGCTAACAGGAGACTTTTGGAAATTAGGCACAAAATAAAATGTGCAAACTGGCACAAAGTTCAGCAAATCAACGAGATTTAAAACCCAGATCACATCTCCTCCAATACTTTCAGTTCTCCACTCTACAAAGGACCCACTCCTCCAACACTTTCTAGCCAGTATTTTAATCCTTATTTCCAGGACCTTCATCTTTCTCAGCTGTTTATTATTTTGATTCTTTGTCATGCGATGTCTTCCACTAAAATCCTTTGTGATGATGATGATGTCGAGAGGAAATTTGTTTTCTATCCCTCTGTATCTAGGAGATGTAGTACGTAATTAAGCTATGCTTTATATAATTTTTAGGTGATAACTTTTCTATTGCACAAAGAATATTACCACTGCATAAAGAGGAAGCACCAAACCCAAACTATTAAGAAATACTATGTTCTGAGACAGCTCTATTTTTTTAATTAAATTGAAAATGAAATTTATGCCCTGGAAATGCTGAAGCATGCATGGGCAGCCTGTTCTGTTGAACTTGTTTGGTGTGGGACAATTCTGTATTCTGTCAATTATGTTTTAAATAAATGCTGATGGGCCAGTAGCCAGGCAGGAAGTATAGGTGGGACAACCAGAGAGGAAGTAGAGGCGGGGCAATGAGAACAGGAGTATTCTGGGAAGAAGGAAGCTCTCTCTGTAGTCCTGTCCAGACACTGAAGAATCAGGATGTGACTTGCCTTGCTGAAAAAGGTACTGAGCCATGTGGCTAACATAGATAAGAATAATGGGTTAATATAAGTTTCAAGACTTAATAAGAAGCCTGAGCTAATGAGCCAAGCAGTGTTTTAATGAATACAATTTCTGTGTGATTATTTTGGGGCTAAGCTAGCCGGGTGGCCGGGGCAACAAGCAGGCCCTCATGTTACACTTGTTCATATTGGGCTTCATGACCTAAGTTGATGAGGATGACTGGCCAGGTCTCTTCCTCAAGAGGGCACCAGATCATAGTACTGATAGTTTTGAGCCACCATGTGATTGCTGGGAATTCAACTCAGGACCTTTAGAAAGGCAGGCAGTATTCTTAACCGCTGAGCCATCTCTCCAGTCTCTATTTTTAATAACAAATTCAAAAATCCGTATCTTATCCTTCAACTCATCAGTCTTCAATAGAGTCTGAAATTTTCATCATCAGATTTAATAATGAACTCAAGCAATACTATAATCAAAGGGAACCTAAAAGTTCATCTGGTTCAACTTCTTCATTACACAGACACAGTTACCCACCTTGCCCAATCAATGCAACCTTGCTCCTGTAACAACTATTTACTGAGTATCCATTCCACACTAAGCACTGTTTCAGGTAAAAGGCAAAGGAGGGAAATATGCTACCCCTTTGACCCCATCTTTCAAAACTCATAACCTCATGTAGTAAGCAACAAAATTCAATACAAAAGCTTTGAGAGGAAAGGGGATCTTTGGTCAGGGAGGGGAGGACAAAGGCTTTTTTTCTAACTTGAAATATTTGGCACAAACATTTTTAATCTGGACAAGCATGCTGGTACACACCTCTAATCCCAGTAGTTGGGAGGCTGAAGCAGAAAGACTGGCGTGAATTTGAGGACAGTCTGGGCTACAAAACGAGTTCCAGGCCATCCTGAGTTATAGAACAACACCCTACCTCAAAAAGTGTCACTAGTGGATCCTATCATGCTAAGGCATTCTGACTGGAATGATGGGGACTTATTGTAACCATAAAGTTTCATAAAGGTAGTTCTTCAAAGTGTCCTTTAACTGATAAATGGATATGCAAAGCATGTAGTATCCATTAAATATTATTCATTCTTAAAAAACAAAGCACATACTGTCACGTGCTACAGCATAAATGAACCCCGAAGATTCTATGCCGAACCCAGAGGATGCTATGCTGAACCTGGAGAATGTTGTGCTAAATAAAGTAAGCCAAGCACAGAAAGACAAAGCCTATTACTATCCCATTTGTGTAATATCCAGAATTGTCAAGTTTACAGAAAGCAAAATTTTGGCTAGGGGCTAGGGTGCAGAACAGGGATATAGAGTTTTGGCTTCGCAGGATGAGAAATTTTCTAGATATTAGAGGCTCCAAAAATTCACAGAATCACACCTCACACTTAAAATGGGCAAGATGGTAGACTTTATGTTTTATGTATTTTACAAAATTTTAAAAATTTAAATCGAATCAGAAGAGCTTAATGAAACAGGCCAATTTCCATTTCAAAGAAGAGGGAGCTTTTATCTCCTCAAGCATCAACCTAATTGTATGCCTGGGCTCAAAGTGAGACGTGGGAGGCCAGAATAGTAGTTCTAATCATAAATTTGTGTCCCTTATCCGAAATGCTTAACATTTCGGGACTACTTCAGATTTTATAAGATAGAAAAAAAGAAAGAAAGAAAGAAAGAAAGAGAGAGAGAGAGAGAGAGAGAGAGAGAGAGAGAGAGAGAGAAAGAAAGAAAGAAAGAAAGAAAGAAAGAAAGAAAGAA
>NC_022026.1:49952365-49962417 GCF_000317375.1 Microtus ochrogaster
GAGAGAGAGAGAGAGAGAGAGAGAGAGAGAAAGAAAGAAAGAAAGAAAGAAAGAAAGAAAGAAAGAAAGAAAGAAAGAAAGAAAGAAAGAAATGTGCTTGGGATGGGACTGGAGTCTAAACACAAAATTCATGTATTTTTTTAAAGGATAGTCAAATCTATTTCATAATAAACTTCGTTGGGCTTCATTTATGTCTTATATACTGCTTATGGCCATAGCCGAAGGAAACTTTACATATTTTTAGTGCACCTGGAACTGGTTACTTGCCACCTGAGGTCAGCGGAATTTTCCACTCATTGCATCACAGTGGTGCTCAGAATGTTTCAGAGTTTTAAGAATTTTATATTTCAGATTCTCAAACTAGGGAGGGTCAAACTTTAATATAACCAGAAAGGCATCTATCTGCCTTCCAAATAGTGGAGATCAGCAGACAGGAGAAGGACACAATGGAGGACCGCTAAGTCTGCAATGATTATTGAGGGTAGGTGAGCAGTACAAGGTGGTTCCTTTAACTGGGTTCTCTGTGCAGTATCTGTCGGAAACATGCTAGTGGTAATTAAGAACAACCAGGGAGCTAGTCAAGGGGTTGCCATTCTCTAGACAAAAAAGGAGCTTGTGATGAGATAGCTGGTGTTGGTTATTTTCATCCATTATTTCCCGACCACACAGAGAATCTGAGACACCCAAGAGAACTTAAGAGTGACCAATTCATTTCATCATCATTCCTTTCATTTTTAACTTTTCAGATAGAATACATTTATTCCATTCAAATCACACACACACACAAATGGTAAAAGACAGACAGACAGACACATTTCTAGCTCTCATTCCCTTATCTCAATACTCTTAGAAAATTACGACTACCATTCCTATACACTAGCATATCCCTCTCAACGCGACACACCTTTCTTCTCTCTTAACACAGTTGGGAGGGCTTTCATATTGGTAAAAAGCATTGCTTCTCTTGCTTTGTTTTTGGGATGTGCATGAATATGCATAATCTCTGTGTGGTTTATGCACATGCATATATAGGGATACACACACACATACACAAATGAGGAGGTCAGAGAAGGGCATCAGGTGTACTGCTTGACCACTTTCCTTAAGACAGGGTAACTCACTGAACCCAGAGCTAGGCTGCCAGACAAGAAACCCCAGAGACCCTCACATCTCCACCTTCCATAGCACTGGGGCCAAAGGCACATGCTACCATACTTAGCTTTTTATGTGGGTGCTGGGGATTTGAACTCAGGTCCTCATGCTTATACAGCAAGTACTTTTACCACTGAGCCATCTCCCCAGATCCTTTCATTATTTGTTCTAATTGTAGAGCACACCATTATATGGATGCAGTATAATTTATATATCCCAACCAGATGTGCATTTGTAATGTTTTCAGTATTTTTCTACCATGCATACCTTGTGAAGAAAACTAACTTTATTAAAACAAACAAGATAGCTGGGTATAGTGGTTCATGCCAATAGTCTCAGCATCTCAAAGGCAGGTGTAGGAGGAACAGGAATTCAATATTAGTATTGGTCAAATAACCAATTCAAATCCAGCCTATCTCACAAAGCAAACAGGAAAAATAACAATAGTTCACTATATACCACAACTTGATGGCATGTTAATATGACCTTAACTGGCATTCTCCTGTCTCTTCTGGAATCTCTGATTCATAAAGTACAATCCCAGCTAAGCTACACTCTTCTACAAAGCCCTTCTAGAGCATTTTGGCCCACAACAAGTGCCAGGTCCTCATTTCTGCACAATACATTCTCACACAACTGGTCTTCTGTGGTTGCCTGTTTTCTAGCTGCCTGGTATGAACTGAGCCATGCTGGAGACCACAGTTATTGCCTATACAACTGCATTTTGCATATAATGTAGCAACTTTAATGAGAGCATGCTCAGTAAATTCTAATTGGCTAGCATTAGTAAGCACCTCCCTTGCTCAAGATCCGCAAAGGTTTTTTTTTAAACCCACATGTCCCTCAAAGAAAGTTTTAGCCAGTTTTGCCCTTAGAACTATCTTGAAATCATAATCAAATTGTGAATCAATGCCAAAATATCTAAATCCAACAAATTGAATCCTCTTGGCATGCTCTATCCACAGAACAGGAAACATCATGACATTCGGAAGGTGCCCGACATCCCAATTCACAGGCACAAAATGATATTTAAATAGCATCTGTGGCGGGGAACACAGCCAATATATACAAGAGAGTCACAAGCAACACTAATGTGGAGTAGAAAAGAACTCTCTCACATTTGTAAGAATAAATTATGTTCAGTGTGATTCTCAATCACATTTTAGTTTTACTCTGTAATCTATTTCATTCATCCAATCAATCTATATTGAGATGGTGTCTGAGCTGAAACCTGCATGACAAGCAGGGGTGGCCGACAAGGTAAGAAAACTTCCAGGCAGAGGTACACAGATGACAAATTGAGTTGGAACACAAACTTTGTCACAGGATGAACTGTATTCTTCTAAAAGAAGTTCAAGTCCACAGTGCCTGGGAATGGGCGCTATTTAGAAACAGGGATGTTACAGATGATCAGGTTAGGATGAGTGCCCTGGTGTGGACTCCAATACGATAATGATCCGACTTACAAAATCCTCACAAAAGGGGGGAATCTGAGCCAGCATGGTAGTTTATACTTGTAAGTCTGGCACTGGGGAAGCTGAGGCAGGAAGATTTGTGTATTTAAGGCCATCCTGAAGTGAGATTCGGGCAAGTCTGGGCTACAGTCTGAGACCATACCCCCCCTCCAAAAAAAAGAAAAAAAATATGGGGGAAAGAGGATGATTTGGACAGAGACATGGACAATGGAAGAACAGCACATGGAAAAGAAGGCAGAACTAGTTACTAGCTCGGATAGTAGCAGAACTTCAGAAGCTAGGGAGACGCGTGGCAGAGTCTCCGCAGGAGATTTCAGGAAGAAGCAACTCTGCTAGTACCTTGATGCCAAACTTCAGCCTCCAATGAAAAATTTGCACTGGTTGAGCCTTCAGTCTGTGCTGTTTGTTAAAGCTGTGTGGGCAAACAGTTATCTTGGCTTGACTATGAAAAGGTGGTCCATAGGCTCTGATTTGAGTGTTTATTTTCCAGCTACAAGGGCTGTTGTGGGGGCTTTAGAGCCTTTAGGTGTGGCCTAGCTGGCAGAAGTAGATCCCCATGATTGGGCCTTTAAATATTATCAACCCAACCCCTAGTTCTGGCCACTCTCTGCTTCATGGTCTACTGCCATCTAGACAGGGTCACCATGTACTTCTTCTGCCATGGGCAAAGCCATTCTGCAATATGCTTCCCTCATCATGATGGATGGCAACTCTCTGAAACTGTGAGCTAAAATAAATCTTTCTTCTCTGAATTGCTTCTGTCAAGCCTTTTGTCACATGGATGCAGAAAGCAACAGGCTAACACAATGGATATTATGTGCAATGAGTATTCACACCAAACGAAAAGTCACTTCCAATCAATTTTAGCAGAATCTTTGTCCTAAATAAACTTTTATCTGGAGCACCAGTATGTTAACAGAGGAAAAGGATAAAAAGAGTGACTCAGAGAAAAAATACGTCAGTGCTTTCTAAACCTTCTCTGATCCCATGAGTTCTTTGTGTCCCTATTTGAAAAGAACTTAAAAGGAAAGTGCAGAAAGGGACAAAAAAAGAAAAGAGAAAAAAAAAACCTTCCTACCAGGCTGGAACCAGAAGACCTAGGTGAGGATAAGGAGCAACGGTGGTGTGGTTGTGTGGTGGTCTGCTCAAGCTGCTGAGACAAACAGCACGGCCTGGGGGCTTAAGAAGCAGAACTGCTTTATCACAGGGGGCTGAAAATAATAGCTCAATGTGCTGGTGGTAGACATGGCTTCCCCTACCTTCCGTCTCCCTGGATGATAGGTGGCTACCTGCTTGCTATGTCCTCATATGGTCAAACCTCAGAGTGGGCACAATCCTGATGTCCCTCTTTGTGGTCTGTTCTCTTCTTATAAGAACACTGGTCACATTACATCTTGAAATTCCCTATGATTTCCAAATGCAATCACATTGAGATTCTGGTGGCCATGACTTCCACAGGAATTTAGAGGAACATACCCAGTGCATAACATTCATCTCTTTTTTGTAATTTTTTTTAAAAAAAACTTTTTATTCATTTACAGGGCTTTTTTTAATTCAGTTACAGTCCTCCTTCCCACACCTTCTAATCTCTCTAAGGAAAAGGTCACAGAGCCCACAGAGCAGCCCAGAACGGGTTAGGTCCAAAGGCCACTTTGCCGGACCCGTGCTTCCTGCCTCTCACACTCACAGGAAGTCCTTTCGTTAGCAATAATAAAAAGCTTTTACATTTTCTTTATAAAGAGTTTATCTTACAGTTTTAAGCCAGCCCTTTGGAAGTTCTTGAGGGAATTGTGTCAGCAGGTCTCAAATAAAATTCTTCAGAGGGCTAGCAAGGAGAGAAAAGAATCAGCCCCTACCAGCTAGGGTACTGGAAAAGACTGCTTTGTTGAGCCCTTCCCTAGGCAAGAAAACAACATACGGAATGTTAAGATGACAGACACCAAGACAAGTACTATTCTGGGGAGCAAAGGACATGTAGGGGTGCCTACCTTTACCAATCATAGCAATTCCCAAAATCAAAATTCTTGAATGGAGAGCCAGTCAAAACAATCACGTACCAAGCACGTTCCACAGTGCTAAAGACTAGAAGCCAACGGTCAGTTAAAACCTGATAGGGGGTGGAGGGGCAATGTTTCTCAGTGGATAAAGGCACTTGTTGTCAAGCCTGGTAACCTGAATTCAATCCCTAAAACCCATGTGGTGGGAGAAAAACAGCGAACCCTCGAAGTGGTCTTCTGACCTCCATATGTGTCATATGTGTGTGTGTCTGTGTTCACACAGGTACACACACACACACACACAAATAATAAAAATACAACTTTAAAAAACTTAGTTGGGGTACAGATCTGTTTTTTTGAAAGCAATAAAAGACCTCACATGCAACAATAACTCTAACAGTCACTTTCTGTGAAAGATGCCAACACACAGTGGGAAAAGTTGCAGAATGGAGAAATTTCAGAAGGCTTCATGCAAAACTTACTAGCAGCACAAACTTGGCAGTTTAGAACACAATTATACCAAATAACAACTACATTAGATTACATTTACATTTTTCAGCCATGGAAAGGACACTGTAACCTCTTCAGCTATGAGGATCCATTTCTAACTACTTCCATTCCAACTGAGATATGTTATTAAATACTACCAGAAAGGTGACTCTCTAGGCACTGACCCCGAACTTTATAGGTGCAATTCTTCCTTAACGGCTTAATAAGGTAAAGCCCAGTTTCAGAGCAATCTCAGGAGAAAATCAGCAAGCAGACATCCTTCTGTGCATATACAATGCTGCAAACCAGTCTCCACAAAGGTCACAAAGGAGAAGGCACCCTCCCCTCCTAACCAGTTACACCAATGAACTTCTACCATTGTGTTGCTAATTTATCAACCAACAGCTATGCCAGCCAGAAAAAAAATGTCCCATGGAAAGAAGTCAAACTATATACTATTGGTGGAAGTGAAATGTAATAATACCAAATACAATTATCAGGGATACAGGCTCTTAATCTCCCAACTCCATCAGTACACACTTATCCCTGGGATAAATTCACATAAAAGGGAATGATTTGCTTTGGGAGGAAAAACTTTAACCAAGCTCAATCAGGGCACTGATTAAAAAAAAAAAAAATAAGGAGCCAAAGCAGGAAAACACGTTGAGTGAAAAAAGTCAGCTGGCTCATACCTTGCAAACTGCTGCTCAGTTCATGAATTTTAAAGCATTTTTTAAACCATAGGAAAATTCTAGAGAATGAAAAATCAAGGGATGGAACAGTAGGAAACTTTTAAGGTCTTCTGTGCTTTTGGATGTTTTTGTCATGAATTTATGTTTGTAATTTAAAACAATTTTAAGAAAAATGCATAGGCAATGAAGATGCAGCCTTCAATTTCTTTCAGTGGTATGCATTGCTTCTGAGTGTTTTGTCAGCACGGGTGTCTGTGCACCATGTGTATACCCAGTGCCCTTTGAGGACAGAAGATCAGAGGTCCCCCGAAACTAAAGTAACAGGCCACCTGAAGCGGGTCCTCTGAAGGAACAGTAAATGCTCCTAACTGCTGAGCCATTTCTCCAACCCCCACTAGTAATGGGCGTTCTTTTCAATTATTCCTCTCTTTTTTAAAGATTCTAAGTGTGCATTCTTAAAGGAACGCAGGGCAATCTTTGCTGAGCTGATTGCTCCTCAGGAAGTAGCATAATACTGTAAGGATGGTTTCATGAACTAGGCATGAGTCCTCAATGGTTTCCTATTAGTCATCCTTTAATTAGAAAAGCAAAGAGCTTTCCGCGTCCCATTCTTCAAGCTTAGTGTGTAATCTAATTTGTACCGATGGTATATATATATAGTATAATCAAAATACAATGTAAAACATGATAGATTGGGTACCTTTCTAAATGGATCCTAAAAATTACAGTAATTATAATTTCTGTAAGGAAAAAAGAAGCTGTGAAGGACTTAAGTACATACATGAACACTTACAATTGTGCTTGAAATGGCAAAAACAAAATCGGAAATGAACCAAACGTTCACAACAGGAAACTGAGTGAATTAACCGTACTGGCTACATGATGAAATAGTATGCATTCATTAGAAACTCTTATTCTACGGTACAGACACAGGAAGGTTATTATTTGTGGACTATTTGACCTTAAAAGACTGATTTTTATTGCATTCTATACAAGAGACTATTTGAAAACTGATTAGTTAGTATATATTCAGACATGAATGGTAAAACAGAAAGACAAAATGTAAGCTGCCATTACTTCTGGATGTTAGATTAGAGATTTTGTATGTAGTGTGTTTTAGCTGATCTCTAAAGTTATAATTGTGTGCTTTATAACTTTAAAAAATGTTGGTTTTCTTCTTCCTTCATAGATACATTTTTCAAGAAAGAGATTTCACATATAAGGTGTGTGTGTGTGTGTGTGTGTGTGTGTGTGTGTGTGTGTGTCCCTTCCTCCTCTGCAGGATTTTTAATGGCTTCTCTGAAGCTTTAGAAACTGGAGAAAGGAATGAAATGGACCTTTTCAAGCATTTTCAAGGTTGTTGCCCCTTTTTCAAATGTAGTTACCATGTTGCGTTCGTGATTTCTAATCTGGGGCAACTGTGCACCACTGGGAACATTCGGAAGTTTCTACGGGCACTTTCTGTGGTAGCAACTTGTACTGTTGGCATTTAGCAGGAAAAGACCAGCATGCTGCTAGCCACCCTTCAGGACAAAGGTCACACTCATCCTCCAAAGAAAAAAACTTAGGTGTCCCCAAAAGTCAACAGTGGCTGAGAAACCCTATGTCGGGCTAAGGAATCCTCAGACTGCTCTCCAATTCTCTATGAGAGCAGTCCTCATGGCTGAAAACCTCCGTGGCTGAGAACATCTGGCCAACAGGTCCATCTGGCACCAACCAGAGAGGCAGAATGCCTGACCTGACTCTGGATGGAGCTGCCATTTGTCTTCCAGCTGCTCAACTGCAGGCAGGTGACTGTGCCACACTACTGATCTCCCACACCTCTCTAAGCTGGGAATCACATCACCTATTACCCAGAGGGTACAAGAAGCTTCAACACAATCAAAAGGGTTTATAAACCGTTAAGCATCACACACATATAAATGATGTGGTCATTCCAGGATCCTGACCATCTAGGCTTACCAACTGAAAGGCAAGTCCACTGGGGGATTTTAATTAGACTTTGCCCTGCACCTTCCTTCTTCCTTGGGAAATGTCACCTACTACAGAATCCAACTTGATAAAACAAAGACCAAAAAGCGAAAACCATACAGAGAGCTTTTATGCATCTTCATTGGTTTACATTGTGAGGCAGCAGAATTAAGTGATTCAACTATAAACCCTATAATAAGGTACCTAGGAAAGAACCTGAAAAGCGATTCGGCTTGTTTTCTCTTGTGACACGTTTTCCTCTTCATGTTCCAACCCAGAACAAAGCTGAATCAGGCCATTTGAGCGTTAAGAAGCCACCATCAATGTTAAGGTTATACACTAGAACTGTCCCCAAGCAGAGGACTAAAGTTACTGTGAAGAATGGAATAATTACAGTATCCACATCAAAGGCTTGCTGGGATGACCCAATCAGACAAACAAGTAAAGCACACAACACAGCCCCAGGCACTGCCCGCCATGACCATAGCTTTCTTCCTGGGATTCTTGCAGCAAGTCTTTAACCCAGGCACCACGCTATGTGTAGAGAAAAGAAAGGTCAATCAGATGCCACCACTCTTCATGGTGGAGTTCTTTACCTTGTTCCATGGAGTCTGGATTTAATTCTCAACACTTTTCTTACATATACACCGTCATGATGTGCAGAATTCATCACAAACCCACACGGCAGCATTGGAAGGTTATACCCAGGAAAACCATACCAAGTAGAGAGCAGCTAAAAGTCTGCTTTGCACACAGAACTTCGAATTAGAACTTATCTAATCAGAAAAGGAGGGACAACTTCTCTCCCAAAGCCCCTGATGCAGAGAAGCTCTTTCCGTTCAGATAACACTTATCTGTACAGAGGAGTCTCACAGAAGGTACCGATTAATAATACATTGTAACTTCACCCTACTCAGTGTTTAAAGGAATATTAGAGTGTCAGCTCCCCTTCATTTCTACACACATTCCGTTCCAACAAGTTCTATGCTGTGAGTGACTGTACAAACCACCTTACAGAGTGCCATACATAATGAAAGCCAAGTTCCTCTGCCTTGCTTGTATTCTGAGATGCATCTATGCCTTTCTCCAAGCAATCAGTGGTCTCCTTCAGCATGCTGTTTGCTTTAAAGGTCAACATTCAGTGGGAGAGGTGAATGCTCCTTATTTTACTCAGATGTGCATTAACCTCTAGGGACTTGGGGCTCTTAATCTCAAACCCTCTTCCCCCTTTCTCTCTCCCCAACCTGCATTCCAGTAAAGTGAGTCCCCATGACTAGGACCATAAATTCTCATACCCATGTGTTTCCATCCTTAACTGTGGGGCCTTGCTCTCCCCCATTCCTCCTCATTTTACCAGGCACATCCTCAGCCTAGCCCTCCTTGGGTGCCAGCTTCAGAGAGGCCACATTCTGCTCCGTTAGCAGTTGTGAGATCTACAACTTCAGCCAGGCACCGCGCTGGAAACCTAAAACACAGCCCTCCACCAAAAGAGGATCAAGCAAACAAGCTGTGTGCGCAAAGCCGAGAACAAATGGCAGACTCTTCATTTCTGTTGTACTCCTCTCCTCTGTCTCGAGTCAAAGAGGCTGGAACCAGTAGCGTGTATTTTGATGTGGTGCTGGCTACACAGACGTGCTTAGCGTGTGAAGATTCAACAAGCCGCGTGCCTGTGTGTATTCTCTATACGCATATTCTACTGTTGTGAAATAATTTTAAAGGAACTTAGATGGTGCATGCTTCTACATAAAGTAAGTACAGCTTACACCACTGCAGCTGCGTTCTTCAAATGGAGTTACCACCAAGCAGAAGGCTACAGAATTAGTTCAGAATGCCCAGACGGGAATCATTTTAATGGGGATATGAGAGGGCACCCGAAACACTCAACGTGGCTATTGTTCCAGAAAGCTTACTTCACTCACATGTGTGCACATATGCAGACCTGTGGAGTGAATCATCGTCAAAAGTTGATTGCAAGTGCAGGACATGGTCAAAAACGTCCTACAAAAAGCCAATGGCACCTACATGAAATCCCAGCACAGGGAAGGGGGACACAAGCAGATATCTGGGGTCTCCCTGGCCTGTCAGTCTACAGTACTTCCCCAACAAGGTCGAGGCCAATGAGGGTCCCTGACTCATAAAACAAGGTGGGCGGTGCCTCGGGAATTACACCCAAAGTTGTCCTTTGATTTCAACATATGTGTTCATGCATGCAAACATACACACATATGTTCTCTCTCTCTCTCTCTCTCTCTCTCTCTCTCTCTCTCTCTCTCTCT
>NC_022026.1:49962517-49991777 GCF_000317375.1 Microtus ochrogaster
CTCTCTGTCTCTCTCTCTCTCTCTCACACACACACACACACACACACACACACACACACACACACACACCACGGCTTAAGAAACATTAAGTAAGGGGGCTGGCTTAGCAGTTGACAACACGGACTTCTCTGACACAGGAACCAGGCCATACGGCGGCAGGGCCCTGGTACTGCCTTGCTCTCTGTACAACTCCTTCAAGTTCCTCTCCTGCTAGGGAAGAACCTAGTTCAGGGTACCATCTAAATGGAAGCAAGGCTGGAGAGAGTGTCCAAGCGACACTCAGTGGCAGTTCGCGGGCTCACAGAGAGCTCTGTGCCAACTCTAGGGAGTAGATAAAGTCACCCCACTTTAGAGTTACCAAAATGGAGGCTCAATGAAATCAGCCGCACCTGTCAACTCCAGTTCCAGGGCATCCGAAACCATTTTCTGCCGTCTCCGGGAGCCAGGCACACAAGTGCTGCACAGAATATATGCAGTCAAAACACCCATTCAGATACACTAAATCTTTTTTAAAAGAAATATTAAGTTTGCCAACAAGTAGACTTCAAAGCCAGACTGAGTGAGTTCTAATCCTGGCTCATTTCAACACATGTGTGTGGGAATAAGTCGTTGGGATTTCATGGAACCTCCATTTTGGTAACTCTAAAATGGGGCTGACATTATCTACTCCCTAGAGTTGGCACGGAGCTAGCTCTTAGTGAGCCTGCGAACAGGCTGCCACTGAGTGTCGCTTGGACCCTGACTCCAGCCTTGCTTCCATTTAGATGGTACCCTGAACTAGGTTCTTCACTAGCAGGAGAGAACTTGAAGGAGTTGTACACAGCAAGGCAGTGCCAGGGCCCAGCCGCCATATGACCAGCTG
The DNA here is from genome assembly GCF_000317375.1 of Microtus ochrogaster. Lineage (NCBI taxonomy): Eukaryota > Metazoa > Chordata > Mammalia > Rodentia > Cricetidae > Microtus > Microtus ochrogaster. Next base: position 49,963,380 of record NC_022026.1, read on the forward strand.
AAGTTGTACACAGAACAAACCACTAACGCTTGTGAGACCGGGAAAAGCCATGGCCCCCGCATACTTGGTGATAAATCATTCGGCTTTGGATTCTGACCAGAGGGAAAACCACTTTCCAAGATAATAGGGTTTTTCCCATTACTCTTGGCAAGAGATGGAGAAAGGCAGGAGGGGGTGGTGGTGGTAAAGACCTTAGTAAAGAAATGAAGAATTTGTTTTAAGCAAATCACTTTGAAGACAGGTGGTTTTCATTTTGAGAACTAAAAAAAAAAAAGAAAGAAAAGAAAAGAAAAAGAAAAAAAGAAATGATGCTTAAAACAGAGGGTGAGTCCACAGAGCCGCCAAGAGCTCTCGGAGAGGGAAGCAGAGCCTCAGTCTCGCTCTGGGACGCTCCCCAAGTGCGTGAATGGTGATGGACACAGATGCGGTCAGTGGGGGAGGGTCTGGCACAGAAAGGCCAGAACTGTCTTGACTGGCTTGCAATAATCACAAACTAATTAAAGCTCCTTTACGAAATCATCCTACGTAGCTGAGCATTTCCTATGTATCGAGAACTGAGTTGGGGGCTGGGGAATCTCTCAGAGATAAAACAAACAGAGCTTCTGACTGAGCAGAGCCCAAATGCTAGTCAGAGAGAAAGCAAGTATGCTGAGTGAGGCCGAGGGTCAACCAAATAGGTATAGGCTATGCTCCAAGCGCTCTCCAAGAAAGCAGCATGATGGTGTAAGGGAAGGAAAGCACAAGACGGAGAAGATGGGCCCGGCGGGGCTGCTGCTTGGAGTGCCACCCAAAAGAAAAGCCACCCAGAGGAGCCAGGCACCAAGCAAAGGGCATTCTTGAAATGGACCCACAAGCAGGAAGGAACACGGCGGAGGCTAGGCACTAGGAAATCACTTTGATGGAAGGTAGTCTCCAAACAGGAAGGTGATCCTGATAGGCTGAAAAGGTAGGCAAAAACCAGACACAGAAAATGACCCCTCAATGGAGGGGTCTTGATGAACATTCAGATAAAAGATACTTTTAATTCATTATATGCCGACCAAGGGTTCAGGTGATGGTTCCAAAAATCAAAGAGAGCTCACTGGCACAATAATTGTGGAGTCCTGATAGCTAAATGCAAAGGACTCCAGCTTAAATAGAAGAAGAAATGCAAGGGATTTAAAAAGCAAGGGCAGGGAGCCGGGTGGTGGTGGCGCATGCCTTTAGTCCCAGCACTCGGGAGGCAGAGGCAGGCGGATCTCCATGAGTTTGAGGCCAGCCTGGTCTACAAGAGCTAGTTCCAGGACAGCCTCTAAAACTACAGGAAAACTCTGTCTCAAAAAACCAAAATAAAATAAAATAAAAAGGTCAGGGCAGGGAGAACTTGTGCCTGGCAAGGGAACATATTATTAGTGATGAACTCACATTTAGCGTGTATAAAACATGCAGTGAAGTTAATAAACAAGGCTGTAGAAAGTGCCCCCTCCTTCAGTTGAAAGGCATTGGGAGCGGATCCTTGTGCCTGGCAGCTGCCCCAACTCATGAGGAAGGTAACGGAAACAACCTAAGGGAAAGGCCCTATAACAGTGTGCTTCTGACTCGGCTCCTAGGTGAACTGAGAAGCGGCGTCCATCAAGCTTCAGGTTCTTTTTTTTTTCTTTTTTTTTTTGTCTTCCTCTAACTCGGGGAACAGAGACATTCAAGAGTCTCAAAAGTCAAAGTCAAATAAGACTTGAATTACCACTCTCCCCGCCAGGGACTCATCACATGACCTCCTAATAAGGCCCTATGATACCCTCTCCCCAGGACCGTGGTGATTTTATTGGGGGGAGGGATCACCTGACCATGAAAAAAAAACACATTCTGTGCTTTAAGCAAGGCAAAGTGGCTGAGTTCAAGGTCAGACCTCTGACAATGACCAAGAGAATGTGAAAGCCTTCAAGGCCACCCTGAAATGAGCCAGACAGCAGCCCTGGCGATGTCTCACAGGAACCAGCACACTCTTGCACTTGAGAGACCGCCAGCAAGAGGCAGGCAGGCAAAGACTGGGTGCTTTCCCATTACTTCAAGCAGAAATTTCTCAGATTTGTTTTCTTAGTGGCCCAGGGCTACTGGGTTACCTGACTTGGGCTCTGAGCATGGCCTGATACCTGATTGGCATCTAGGAACAGACAATCCTCCTGACAAACTCCAAACAGACTTTCTGTCCTCTGTCCTGCTTCCCAGTTCCTTGTCTCCCCGGCCTCCTTGAGCACTTGATACTACAAGAATGCCAGATCCCACACCTGGCTTCAGCTCAGACTCCCAAATTTATCAGCTGCCTCAGAAATGTTACCTGCCCCCAACCCTGGGCAAGGATCTCTTACTGCTGAAAGAGACACCTGCCAAGGCTTCCTGGATGGGGCCCATCTAAGCCCAGTATCCCTCAGGGGAACGCCTCAGCTACAGATCACAACCACAGACGGCAAGGCAGATCAAAGTATAAGTCAGTTTCAAACCTTTACAAACACTGCTACAAACAGGACTTGGTCAAAATAAGTAGTGCCTGTCCCTGGGGTGACTTGAGGAGGAAAAAAAAATTAAAACTTGCTTTCACACCAAACAAGAGAAATAAAACTTGGGTCTAAGTAGAAGGAAGAATTGGCTGACTTCGAACCACGCTCCCCCTCTCATGTCTCCCTCTGGCCTTACAAAGTTGTCGGGCAACAGACTACAAAAACTGCAGACATAACAAGCAAAGCAGACTTATGGCCTACTTACACTCTCGGGCAAGTCTGCGGGGCTCGGGGCTTTGGCTGCTGAGAGCTCCATTCTGTGCAGTAGGAAACGGTGACTTGTGATGGCCTGTCGGCTCTCCAGGCAGGACTGAGTTCCGTGCACTCTGAGAACTGCAAGCCTCTCTGATTCACTTGGCAGCAGAATTATTGTAAGCATCCTGTCCCATACTCAACCCGCCTGCCCCTGCCCCTCCCACCACACACTCATGCTGCTGGGTCGGGTTTTTTTTTTTTCTGCTCTGCACTTATTTCTGTCACAAATAATCAAGTGAAATGCATTTTTCAAAATTAACCCAATCTCTGGCAGTGGAGAGAGTGGAACCTTTACCACCAAAGAGGAGGAAGAGCCCCCTAATTAGGAAGAAGTTATAATTAACATCAGAAAGAAGAGAGCTGGGGGAGCTGCAGTCTGCGGTACCAGCAAAGTGGGGATGATTTGGGACAGCTGAGACACTCCACCCAGGCCTCCAGAAGGAGACATGCGCGAAAACAAAGGGCATATGGTGTTGGCTTTCTTCAACATCCGTTCTCACCATTAAGAGCTGCAGCAGTCCAATCTCAGGACATGTGGACAGACCTCACCCTGGAATCAGTTCTGAACTACAGCTCATAATCAAATAACCTACTTTGCAGTATAAAAGCCTCCCTTGTTTTTTTTTAGGTACACATAAAGCAGAATTTAATAAAGTCCTAATAACTTGCAGAATGTCTATTTGGCTTAGCAAAGTGTGAATTATACTTGAGAGAAAGTCAATTTTTTTTGTAACTTCAAGTTCTTATTGTAACTGTAATACTGACATATTCAGAGTGTTCTTTTTTCCCGAAAGTGGAAATTCCAATAATTAGATACAAATGACTTTTCTATTTGCTGTTAGTCATATATTACTTAACTAATTCTACTCTGCAGTACATAGGTTTCCCGAACATGACTGAAATTATCTTCCCCTCCGAGCTGACATTAACCACCTCCTTGATGCTGTCCACGCTAGCGAACTGTCCGAAGATAAGATAAGCGTCTGTGTACTCCATCGCCAGACACTCTTGAGTGTGTAAGATCTCTACTAATGACCTCCGGTGGCATGATATTGGATTGACTTTTAAAAAATATGATTTAAAAATACTATGCTCACATAGTATTCTTATTCTCTAGCATACTGAGATCACCGATCATAGCCACAGTCACTAGGATGGATGGGATTGAGTCTACCTGTCCATAAATAACAAATATAAAGTTGATTACCATCTTGCTTATGCTGAACTAAAAAAGGATCCAGCTAAACAGAAATGAGGGCCCAAGTATCCAATATGGTTGCTCAGTAACCCTAGTGAGGGCTGCCGATTGCCTACCCCAGGAGATTCAATTCCCCTTCCACAACAGAGCTAACCATTGGTCACAGGGGCCCATCACCCCTGGAGGAGCCCATTCCCGGCTCTGGAAGGGCAGCCTAATCAATCCTAAAACAAACATTGGTTCCAAGTTGACCAAAAAGTACTAAGTTCATCTAGTTAGACTGCAGAAAAAAAAACCCTCCCTCTCCACATATGAACAAGAAAATAAAGGGCCCAATTACCACTGTCTGACATCTTCTGGTCATGTGATGACCAAGGGAAGCCAGCTACTTCCATAACAATGTCGTGGAAGAGTGAAGGCAAGAACAAGGGTTTTATCTCCTTTTTACTATTGGGGGGGGAGATGGGGAGGCATGTGCCATGGCACACATATAGAGGTCAGATGACAACTTTGTGGAACCGGCTAATTCCTTCCGCCTTTACATGGATTTCAAGGTTCGAACTCAGGTAATCAGGCTTACCCAGCAAGCGCTGTACCTGCTGGACCATCTCCATGGTTCCAAAACAGGGGTTTCTGATGCTACATCAAGCAGTGGATCCCAGTGCTTGATCCCCAGGGGTTCGCCCTCCTATAGCCTGCCAATTATGTGAGAGAACTGTCTTGTGTTTAAGACAGTCCCAGACAGGTTTCTGTTATATGCAACCCGAAACATGCTGACAGGGATGGACTGAGAACTAACTGCGAAACCCAGAATAAAAGTTTAGAATTTGTTCAAGAGATTCCTTAAAGGAAAAATCCCACTCACTGAAAACATTCCCCTTAATGAGTAAACCGAGAAGTTATGAAGAGGAATGATTGCCTAGAATTGGGCATGGAAAATAGAAGGAACTGTTAATGGGCACAAGTTCCCCTTTGCTGGGCTGGCAATGTCTGAGAGTTAGATTGTAATGATCAGTCACAACTCGAGATACACACAAACCAATGAAACGAGCGCACTTCATGCTGTGTAAATTAGACGCCAAGCTGTTTGCAAAGCTACTGGGAATGGAGGTACTCAGACAGGAGAGCTCACGAGTTGTAGGACCTTTTCCCCATGCCCATATGAGGGTGACTGCACCCACTTAAGTTCTTTCTCCAGTTCTTCTCCCATTCCAAATGCCTTACAAGGGCAAGGAAGCTCCTTCTCATCTCCTGGCCTCACTCCTCCCACATCCCATCTACTCTAGTTGGCTTTCTAGTGCTGCGATAGACACTGTGACCAAAAGCAACTTTGTCAGGAAAGGGTTTATTCCATCTTACAGCATACGGTTCATCACCAAGAGAAATCAGGGCAGCAACTCAAAGCAGGACCTGATGCAGAGCACAAGGAGAAATGCTGCTGCTGGCTTGTTTCCCCCTCCACTGGCTTGCTCAGCCTGCTTGTTTCATACAACCCAAAACCACCTGCCCAGGGATGGCACCACTCAGTGGGCTGGGCTTTCCCACATCAATCATTGATCAAGAAAACATAGGGCCGGAGAAAAGGTTCATCGGTTAAGGGCATGGCTGCTTCTCTAGAGGTTCAGAGTTTGATTCCCAGCACCCACAACCACAGGAACTCCAGTTCCAGAGAATCCGACACCGTCTCTTACCTTTGTGATGGGTACCAGGCATGCATATGGTGCATAAACATACATGCAAGAAAAATGCCCATACATGTGAAATAAAAATAAATTTAAAAATAAAATATAATATATAATATACAAATAATAGAAGTAAATAAATAAAAGAAATTGACCCACACAGATTCACTGACCGGCCAATCTGACGGGGGTGGTGGTATGTTCTTAATTAAAGTTCCATCTTCACAGATGACCCTAACTTGTGGCAAGTTGACATAAACACTGACCAGATCACGATCTTACCGACAAGGCTGAATTCCAGATCTTCATGAAACTGATCTTCCTTCTCCAGGACACTGTAGTAAATGCTCCTCCTTAGAGGCTCACTATAGCAGGCAGCCTGCTGTCATGCCTGCTCCAGACTCTTAGGTCTCCTTCCTAGGGGCTCCCTTAACAGACGGGGCCCACTTTCTAACAGGTGAGAAAAAGCAAGATTCCAGGTATCCCTTCTCCAGGCTTGCCTTTGGGAACCTACAACATCATTTACAGCAAAGTACCAGGCAATAGAAGCCCCTGTACTGTACTGCTCTGACCTTTATCTCTACAGAAGGACTCCTCTTTGCCTCATATGTCACTTGTGTCATTGAAGCCAAAGGTATAAGAGCCAGGAGAAAGTCCTAGGCACTGTTGCTGACTGGCTGACCGATGATGACCACAGGCTCAACATGGACACGGCCTGATTGTATGGAGCCCAGAATGTACAAGCAGGAACCTAGCAGAAACCCCTCATTCTTAGAGCTCCTTCTATGCTCAGAGCCCGCCCCCCGCCCCCTGGGCAGATATCCCCAGGAGACAGCACACACACAGCCAACATCATATACTACATAACCGTCTGCAAAGAATTAAAGAGGCTTCCAACTTTTCCTGATTTTCAGGGTCTCCCTTACTTTTTCTACTAGAGAAAAGGTAAGAAAAAAATTAGGGCACATGTGTCCAGCAATGGCAAACACCTGGCTTTGAAGACAGACTGCAAAGTAAAAGGAACAGAATAATTCCTGGAAGGCACGAAAAGCAGGAAAATGAGTCCCCAAGTCACCCTGCTTGACCTCAAGAAAAGATCCACAGGGACGTATAAGAGATGATGAAGAGCAACATGTTATAGAGCCTCCGTTACCCAGAACGTGGAAGGTCAGACTATGGAAGGAGCAACCCACTAAGCCCACAGTGTGGAACCAATGGTTCATTGTAACAGAGACAGACCCATGACTTCCTTTGCAGCTGCCCCTGCCCCCCCCCACATCACTACAATGAAACCCCCTGCCCCAGAGCAGAAGCCAAGATGACGTGTTCAATATCTGTGGTGATAATTTTAGCTCCTCCCTCATAATCATGACTTCTCCTATCCACATTCGGACCCTACCTTCCCTGGATGTGCCCTGCGAGACTTCAGACATTAGCTAATGCTAAGCAGGTCAGCAAGCAAACCATTAAGTGTTTTGTTTATTTTTTTTAAGCTCCATGCTTTCTGCTTTAAGCCAGTCTGGACAAACATAAGGAAATCCTCAACTCCAAGGGGGTGGCTTGTAAGATTTCTCATGGTCTTCTGGTCAAAGAGGAAACTCTTAAGATGCCAGAAAATTCATCATTAACCATCTCCATCTAATTCTTACAGTGAAGTTTTCCAAGCTGCCATTATGTTCCTCCTCGCCAGCACTGCTGATAAATAAAGTTGACAACTTTATTGCCAAATTGCATTGGCAATTAGTAGCTTCCTCTCCTCCCAGCCCCTTACCCCCCAACAAGTACCTGATGGTCTCCTTCTGAGAGTCTTTAATTCAATGGGTGTGGCACAGCCCTGGGAAACCTCTTTTTAAACTCCCCTGACATCCCTAAGACTGGGTTAGAAGGTCAGCAACCCTTTCCCAAGCTCAGATCTCATCAAAATCCCTGAATAGAGGTTGGGCAAATCACGCTACACCCTCATCTGGCTTTAGAATATTATGGGGTTTTGTTGCTTCCCCCTTCACAAGTGGCAGAACAATTCAAAAGGCATACCACAGTGCCCCCTGGAACGTTTTAAAAAATGATTATTATCATTTGGTGTGATGGATGTTTTGCCCGTATGTATGTATTATTTTGTGTGTATGGATGCTTTGCCTGCATGTACATCTGTCCACCACATATATACAGTGCCTGCAGAGGCCCAAACAGGGCATCACAACCCCTGGAACTGGAGTTTCAGACTGTTGCGAACTATGTTGGTGCTGGGAATCAAACCTAGATTCTCTGGAAGAGCAGCCAGTGCTCTTAGCTACTGAGTCATCCATCACCTGTGAGGGATCTCTTGTGCGTAGTGCTGGGGATGGGACCCAAGGCCACTGACATGCTAGGGAAGGCCCTTGAACTAAATACACTCCAGCCCCCTGGGATCCTGTCAACATACGGCAGAGCTCAATCCTGCACCATCCGTTCTCACCCTCCCAGAAAATAGGACTGGTCAGGTTAAGTGTGAAGCAACAGCTTGTGTTTGAAATTATAGTGATACGTTTTCCCATTTGTGCTGGCACCACTTGCGTTAATGAGCAAGCCTAGAACGATTAGTCACATCCAAGTCCTAGACAGTCAAGGAAGACGAACCTGGGAAATCTTTCAGTATTAGGGGACTTGATGTGGAAACAAATCATTCCGGGATAAATACTTCTTGGAATTAATGAGAACTACTAATTGCATCTATTTATTTAAAAAATCAACAAACTTGAAGAAAGTTTGGAAAAATTCATACGCTTATTTCTTTTCTTCAAGTAACATCAAGTTACTTCAAGTAAGCTATGTTTAGAGAAAATTTCACAGCACCCTATTCAGAGGTCAGCCAAAATTCCCAGTGAGCTATCAGAACATAACAGCTTTGTGTACACCCCTTATGCTAATTAATTACTTTGGGGGTTTGTCCTTTTAACATAGTAGAAGGCACCCCGCCCGCAGAGTGAAAACACCGCCTGGAGCTCTACTCCAGGCTCCATAGCTGCCTTTTACAAAAGCTGTGCTCCCTGGACAAGTTGCTTCACTCCCTGGTTCATGGAAAACACGAAATAAAGGTTGACTGCTTTCCCTCTCCTATCATGCAAGCTCACGGACCATCCAGATAGCTCAACTGAGCACCTGTCAGTGTTCAGTTACTACTGTGGACTAGACAGCATGCCATGAAACTTATATTTTCTTCAATGAATAATCTGTAATTACCAAATACCAGCTTTGGGTATATGAAGGAAGATGTAAGAAAGTTCCTTCCCCTCCCTTCCCTTCCCTCCTTCCTTCCTTCCTTCCTTCCTTCTTTCCTTCCTTCCTTCCTTCCTTCCTTCCTTCCTCTCTCTGTCTCTCTCTCTCTCTCTGTCTCTCTCTCTCTCTCTCGATGGACCCCAATGCCTCACACATCCTAAGTACACGCTCACTGAGCTTTATTACCAGGTAATAATCACCCCCTTCATCCAACATAACTAACTTCTCCAACTGTATTCTTAAAGTGATGGTCTATAATATACCTATTTTATTCTCAGAGAATAACCATTAACCACAGAAGAGGATGAGAAGCGAAGCATCTAAGCAAGTAAAAACTGTTGTCCATAAAACAGAAACCAGGATCACTTACTTAATAGATACTGAATTCCCAGAAACTGGTTTCCAGAGTCCTCTGGGTAGGAAAGTGTCCAGCTCCACTGCCTTCCCAGTATTCATACTACATAGTAATGTTTGTCACAGGAAGGCAGCAGAGGGGTTGTGATGCAGTGGTGTGGGAGAATTGTCTGTATTCTGTTATAAATAAACATGATTGGCCAGGCAGGAAATATAGGTGGGAAAACCAATCAGGAAGTAGAAATGATGTAATGAGAACAGGAGAATTCTGGGAAGGAAGAAGTTGATTCCTCCCATTCCTGCCCAGACCACCGAAGCAGCAGGATGTGATCTGCCCCATTGAAAAAAGGTACTGAGCCACATGGCTAACATAGATCAGAAAAATGGGTTAATCAAGATGTGAGAGTTAGCCAGTGAGAAGCTAGAGCTAATGGGCCAATCAGCTTATAATTTATGGAGACCTATGTGTGATTTTCTTTGGGGATAAACAGCTGGGGGTACTGGGCAAAACAAAAACTCAAACAAGCAGCCTGGCCCCCTTCATGTAACATGATGCTCTCAACTATTTAAAGTGCCCACTTTCACTTGTTCCCAAATTTTTAGGACAAATGAGCAAGTGCTACACGGTTGAACCCATACTTATTCAATCCATCTCTCCAGGCAATTTTAGTAGCCAATGCTTTGACAAAGGCTTGCTAACCACAGAATTCAACTGGATTTCCACAGTTGGTTTTGCTTCCTCCATGGCCTCTACTTTGAAAACTATCCATTATTCCAGCTGGATGTGCTGGCACACACCTGGAGCCTTAGCACCTGGGAGGGAGAGGCAAGAGAATCGGGGTTCAGGCTAGCTACATAACAGGCTCAACATGCATCATTTGAGACTGTATCTCAAAAAGGGGTGGGGGCTGGAAAGATGGCTCAAAGGTTAAGAGCATATACTGCTACTGTGAGGGACCCAAGTTTAGGTCCTAGCATGCCAGGCAGGAGGTTGGCGACCACCTGTCACTCCAACTTGAGCTCTCTTCTAGGCACCTGCACACGCATACAAATATCTACACACAGACACATATATAGGAATAATTAAAACGAAGAGTTTTGTTTATCAAGACAGCGATTTTGTGTGTAGTCTTGACTGTGCTGGAACTCACTCTGTAGACCAAGTTGGCCTCAAACTCACAGAGATCCACCTGCCTCTACCTTCCAAATGCTGCCATTAAAGGTGCATGCTACCACAACCTGGCAACATCTATTTTTAAATGCCCAACCTTCTCCACAGGTCTTCCAGTTCAAGCCTGGGAGGTTAACCTAGCCGACTTCAAATACTAAGGTGGATCCACAACAGAATTCCAGTCTCTGTCAAGCCAGGTAACAGTTCCCACCTGCACTGTATGGATAACCACTACCCAGGGCAGGGGATAGAGGCCAGGATTGATGGCGGAAGCAATGTCAGTTCTTGACCATTAGGACAAGAGGCACTACAGCTCGAATGGCTAACAACTGTTTCTATCCCAACAGCAAGTTCACATTCCCAGGTCTGAAGAGCTGAGAAAGGCATAGGTAGAATACATCCTCCTCCACACAAACTAGGAGCAGAGAGGAGGAATTCCTATTTGCGGTCCAAGAAAGAGATTTGCGTAAACAGAAAAAGCCACCCACATCTTCCTCCCTAGGTTAGCCGGGACAACGACACACACACAGTGAGGTCGCTCTTGCTGGCACTGTGCTCCTGACACTTGGTCTTCAAAGGCACCCATGTCATACTGAGAAATCCAACCTTGTTCAGGCCTCACTTCCACGCTTGCTGTTGTCCCCGGGTGGTTCTCATCAATGACGGGTCCCTTCTCATCACTCACTTGTGTAGTCTGACATCACGTCCCCTGGGAGGCGAGTTCTTCCCACTGCTGGCAGGAGCCGGCTGAACTAGGCCACGCATTCCACCAGCCACTCTGTATTTTTCCCTCGTCTGTTTCCTCATCGCAGATCTCAGCTATAATTATCTTTTGCTCATCTGCAGTATGCTCTCTGCCCTCTTTCTGCCTTTCAGCTAAGACCTCAGACCTTGTTATGCCTGTTCTAAAACTGGCATCCCAAATGGCACCTGGCACCTGAGCGCCTTGGAGGACACAGCTAGGCAATGCGTGCGTGTATGGTTCAGTAGCTACGATACCTATATAGGTCTGCTCTGCTCTCGGTGACAGTTTCCATCCTTTTGACTCTATTTCCTCGCCATACCTTGAAATTTGAGGTTGAAAGTTAAGCCTGTTGTGCAAGGCAGTACGCATTGAGATGAACACACCTAGAGTGTGGGCCGTTGTGTTAACCTAATCAGAAGTGAGATGGCGCTGGGTTTTGAGACATGCTTGTGAGATGAAGTGGGCAGTTCTCAAATATTCTAGGTCTCAGAATCTGGCCTGGATGGTGAGCCTGGGTACACAGCTGATTCCTCCTCCTCTGGGACTACAGTGCCCCAGCCCATCCCCCAGAGGCAATGATTCTCCCCAGCATCAGCCCACCTCTCCTTAAAGCTCTTCTTGCTTCTTGCAGGGAAAAACTTCTTTAGGTGAGGTGGGGTGCTAGAGGAAGGTGTGGGGGCTGGGAGAGTTCCCTTCCAGCAGCTGCAGTGACATCTCACCAGAACCCTTGCCCCGTGCCCTTCCTCTGCAGAAATTAGCCTCTTTTTTTTCTTCTTAAGGGAGCAGGGTCTGAGTGGATTTCTCCATGGTTCCTGAGCCAGCACAGTGAGCTTTCCATGGCTTTCACCGGTGCCCCTGAGTCAGGCGAGGCTCCTGCAGGAAAGTCTGTGAAGGGGCAGAACCCCTCCCCCAGCTGCTGCCCCCAGGAGAAGCACCAGCCCACGCTCAGCCCCCCGGCAATTTGTCATATTTTCTGTCTTACTCTCTTCCTACCTACTTCTCGGCATCGGGTGGCTCCTGCCCCTGCTGCCAATGCTCGGGTCTTCTGTGTCTCATCTGCTCATCTCCAGATTGTAAAATGGCCATTTGCTCTGTGAACTCAGTTCTCTTGTTAATTACCAGTCTGGTTTTTACTAAAGTGTGGGAAGGACATGTTTGCAGCTCTCTACATCTCTGAGCTGAAACTGTAAGACTACTTTATTTTTAAAAGAATCAAAAGTGTGTCAACAATGTGGCAACAACTTGATAAAACCAGGCAGCAAATAGCTAGATGTGGGCTACATTGTCATTCCCTTGTATAGTTTAGCAGTGCAACAACATTTCATACTGTGAAACTGGTGTGGGTGGCCATGGCAGACTGAAGTATAAATCCAATACTTGGGTCCTAGTCAATAATTTACAAAGATCACCTGAGCTATCAAAAATAACCTGCACATTTTAAAAATTGGTGTGTGTGTGTGTGTGTGTGTGTGTGTGTGTGTGTGTGTGTGTGTGGTGTATGTCTAAGTAAATGCATGCCATCGCACCACTGTGTAGTCCGGAGGACAACTTTAGGGGGTTAGTTCTCTGCTTCTGCCATGTGGGTCCTAGGGATTGAACTCATCAGCAGACTTTTGACTACGGAGCTACCACACTAGCCCCACAGTCTACACTTGGCGACACTTCAGACCTTGTTCTGAAAAGCAGAAATTGTCCAAATATGCCATTAGATTTTAATATCAAAGAAATGAAAGAGGTTGGAATAGAAAAATTAATGTCTCAGAAAAAAAATAAAATAACTTTATTTTCAAATGCACAGGTTGAAAAATCAATAATATGAAAACAGCATATGCTAATTCGCTCTTCTTTGAGTCAATAGCCAAACATCATTGTCAATCTCCATAAAAGCTGAAAGTTAAAAATGAACCTGGGTCAGCCACAAGTACCAGATCCAGACTGCAATCCATTCGTTACAGAAGACCTAGTAGCTATGTAGCATAAACCTGTGGCTCACCCAGTCTTCTTGCTTACATTCCCTTCCAATGCACTCAGTAATAACATGGAAGGAAAGCAGCACCACTTGGGTAAGATCTATATCAAAGAAAGAACTTTCCCTTTTACTTAAATAATTCACTAGCTTAGAAAATAGAAAATAAATTGCATGCTATTAAGAAATAGAGCATTTATAGTACTGAAAACAGCATGGTATTGAAATAAAAACAGACAAGAGGAACAAGGGATCGAATCAAAGACCCAGATATCAATACACACACCTATGAACACCTGATTTTTGACAAAGAAGCAAAAAAATATAAAATGGAAAAAAAGAAAGCATATTCAATATATGGTGCTGGCATAACTGGATATCAACACATAGAAGAATGAAAATAGATCCATATCTATCCCCATGCACAAAACTCAAGTCCAAATGGATCAACAGCCTCAACATTAAAACCAACCACACTGAACCTCATAAAAGAGAAAGTGGGAAGTACACTTGAATGCATTGGCACAGAAGACCACTTCCTAAATATAACCCCAGTAGTACAGACACTGAGAGAAACAATTAATAAATGGGACCTCCTGAATCTGAGAAGCTTCTATAAAGCAAAGGACATGGTCAACAAGACAAAATGGCAGCCTACAGAATGGGAAAAGATCTTCACCAACCCCACATCGGACAGAAGGCTAATCTCCAAAATATACAAAGAACTCAAGAAATTGGTCATCAAAAAAAGCAAGTAATCCAATTAAAAAAAAAAAGGAATACAGACCTAAACAGAGAACTCTCATCAGAGGAATCTAAAATGGCTGAAAGACACTTAAGGAAATGCTCAACATCCTTAGTCATCAGAGAAATGCAAATCAAAACAACTCTGAGATTCCATCTTATACCTGTAAGAATGGCCAAGATCAAAAACACTGATGACAACTTATGCTGGAGAGGTTGTGGGGAAAAGGGTACACTCCTGCATTGCTGGTGGGAATGCAAGCTGGTACAACCCCTTTGGATGTCAGTGTGGTGATTTCTCAGAAAATTAGGAAACAACCTTCCTCAAGACCCAGCAATACCACTTTTGGGTATATACCCAAAGGATGCTCAATTGTACTACAAAGACATGTGCTTAACTATGTTCATAGCAGCATTGTTTGTCATGGCCAGAACCTGGAAACAACCTAAATGTCCCTTGACCAAAGAATGGATAAGGAAAATGTGGTACATTAGACAATGGAGTACTACACAGCAGAAAAAAGTAAATGACATCTTGAAATTTGCAGGCAAATGGATGAATCTATAAAACATCATATTGAGTGAGGTAATCCAGACCCAGAAAGAAAATATAATATGTACTCACTCATAAGTGTCTTTTAATCATAAAGCAAAGAGAACCAGCCTACAAATCACAATCCCAGAGAACCTAGACAACAATGAGGCCCCTAAGAGAGACATACATGGATCTACAGTGCATGGGAAGTAGAAAAAGACAAGATCTCCTGAGTAAATTGGGAGCCTGGGGACCATGGGAGATGACAGAAGTGGAGGGGAGAAGAGGAGAGTAGTGGAGATAAATACAAAACAATAAATAAGTAGAGCATTTAATAACTGCAAGCCTACAAATTAGCTTTAAGCACGGCATATTAAATTCAATTAAAGCAGAAGAATATTTAACACATTCATTCTGTGACCAAAGGCCATTCTAGCCACTCTGGGAAACAAAAGGATGGCAAGAATCACCTACCAATCCCTGTCATCAGAACAAACAAAGGCGAGGTTACAGGGTTAAGAGAAACTCAGTCACGGTACAGGCCAGGAATAGCAAGCATGACCCTAAGGTGGATTTCTTTAAAAAGAGAATGACTTTTAATTGTGTTTAGAGTTTAATATCCACTTGCATATTCCAAGTGAAAAGAAGAAAAAAGAACATAGTTCTGGGTACACCGAATCCTCATTTACCTTTCAGTATAATGAATGAAGGCAGGCCTAAGTCAGTCTGTAATGAGGTAATCTGTAATCATCTACCAATGATGATCTGTGGCTTTAATTATCCCGTGTGGCCCTGGGAGATGCACTCCACATGGACTTGCAATCAGGGCTGCCATTTAGCTAGCAAGATCACACACTTCACTGTGACTTGTCGACTGGGATATGCTGATACAAGGGCTGTTTACAAATCAGCTCTATCTATCTCTGCACTGCAGTTGCAACCAGCCTGAAATGGATTTCCTATCTAAGCTTGGGGGCTGGGGATTGTGTTCAGCACCCTAGACTTGATTGTCACTTTAAAATATCTGTTAATGGAACCCATTCAAATTCCAAGTTTTAAAATAAAAGGATGAGTTAAATTGAATAAGTAAGCGTCAGAGGCTAAAAAAAGGAGTGGGGTATATGGATTTTAACTACCACTGGCAGCAGAAGCTCACGCCATAATTGCCTGGATTATATGCACTAAAGAGAGCTGCTGTAGTGTGACATTTGAACCAAATAACAGGGCAGTCCCCGGAAGAAATAGGAATGCATGTAGAAAATGATTGTCAACATTTCAAACCACACGAGGCTGATGTCCTCTAAATTCAAATTGTTCTGAGTTCATAGTACCTGCCTCAAAAGCCTGATGTAATCGCCCATTTAACACAAAGGAATGGGGACTTCAGTTTGTAACTCTATTTCTTAACTGCAAGCTGGCAATTACTGTAATTTCAAGATCAGGACAGAGGACTTAGAGATTTAGGACAGTTGTTCAGTACTTACCATGAGCCAGGCTCAGAGTCCCATCCCTAGCATTGCCCACCCCCCACCCAAATTAATAACACCCTCAAATATTGGTAAGAAAAAAGCCTGTGCACGCACTCATGACTTGTCAGCTGGGGGAAATGATTAAAGACTGAATTGTGAGCGTGAGCCAGGCTACAGCAATTACAGAGTAGCAACCACCAACCTGGTTCCCTTCCCAGTGCGCCCATGGACGTTCCAATACGACACAGCATGATGGTAAGGTTAGCAGCTACCACTTGACAATGCTGATGGTTTTAAACAAGGGCAATGTGTCCTCTGCCCACCGTCTGTCCATGTTGATTCTGGATGTCACTTCTTTACTATGAGCCATATCTGGTCAGTCAGAAAGTAAAACCCATGACACTGCAGATAATGAACTACCATGCAAACCCGCACAGCCCAGCTAAGAATAGGCTCACATTTAACACTTCATCGGTTTCAATTATATTTTAGTGTAACCGTGACGATGATGTACATTTAGGAATTATTAAGATTTTTTTAAATGTATTTTCTTCCATAGTATTTAAAAAAAAACCAACCCGGGTTTGGGGAGGCCCCCACCATACTAATGGCAGCAAGCTGCAATCTGCCATTTCAGCCCTTGACTGTGGGTTGTTTACAGGCAGCACAGTACTTCCTCCAGAGCTGCAGCGCAGCCACCTGTGTGCAGCTGCTGTGCAGCACAGCCCCAACTGGAATAGGACCAGCACCACAGCCCTTACTGTAACCAGTGAGGTGGGCAGCCTCCTTCAAAGCAAAGCTCAGTGTGGAGGGACATGGTGACAAAGTCGTCCCCACACACTAAACGCCTGGGGTTCACACAGTTGCCTGGCCCCCCTCTCCATCTGGGACCACCTGCCTCCTGAACCCCAGGGCAGGATGTGGTTTGGCTCGAACAACTTCTCAGCTTACAAACCCAGGCAAGCCCATTTGCTTTGTGCACTCAGACTCCCAGAAGCACATTAAACGCCCCCGCCCCTCCGCCGCTTCTCTGTCTCTCAGTCTTCTGGAGAAAAACTTGGTATTGAAGGGAAGTATGACAGTAAAAGAAATGCCCATGCCTTTGATAAGCAAAACAGGCAGCTCCAAGAAAAAAGAAAAAAGAACAGGATGACTTCATCCACCTCTTTCCACAAATGGTGTGGGGGAGGGGGAGGAAGCGGGAGAGCCAGGGAAGCAGGCTTTGTCCTGAGTGCAGGCTGAGACTCCCCAGTAGAGAGACACCCACATCTTCAGCTGCACTCTCTCATCTCATCTTCCTCAACACCACAAAGATGATGCACCTTACTCCTTGGCTTGAGGGTAGACTGGGACACCTGTTATTTCAAATCCCCTTGTAACTTAAGAAACAACAGTGAAATCAAAAGTTTGCTGGGTAGCTTGGCAGCCATGTATACCGCCAATGTGTCTGCCTACAGGTCCTACAAGGATAGCTTGCACCTCCAGGGTGGGCCTCAGCTTCTTGTTTTTTAGTTGTGGCCCTGCTCTAGCCCCCAACTGTTCACTAAAATGGATAAGGCTAGACAATTTTTACCACTTCTTTTCCCAGTTTTATTAATATATGGTTGATTGACAAGTGAAAACTATATAAAAGGATGTAGAATACGAAGATTTGATGTATATGTTATGAAATGCGTATTGGCACCAAGCTAATTAAATTATCCACCACTCGCACATGGTAGAACGAGAGAAGTGACTCCTGAAAATTGCCTTTTAACTTCCGTAAGCAACACCCCAACATGTGCACATACAAATAAAGAAATGTAACTTAAAGTTTTTAAAGAATACTTGACTGAGTCGGGCAGTGGTTGTGCACACCTTTAATCCCAGCACTTAGGAGGTAAATGCAGGCGATCTCTGTGAGTCTGAGGCCAGCCTGGTCTAAGAGAGAGTTCTAGGACAGGCTCTAAAGCTACAGAGAAACCCTTCCTCGAAAAACCTAAAATAAATAAATAAACTAACTAACAAACACACAAAACCCTTGACTGAATGCAGTAGCACATACATTAAATCCCAGCACCTGGGACACAGACAGGAGGATCTTTGGTCTTCAAGGTCAGCCTGCTCTATATAGTGAGTTTCAGGACAGCTAGGGGTGCACAGTGAGACCCTGTCTCAAAAAAATACATTAACAAGCAACTACAAATGAAAATTTAGAAAACAACAGCAAAAAGTAGAAGTATAGAAGTGAAAAAAGTCAAATTTAAAAGCCTAGTGGATAAGTTCAGTAATTGATTAGGCATGGAGCCAGAAATAATCAACGATGCATTGATAACATGTACTGAGTGTGAACAAGAGAGAGAAAGTAGCCTCAGACATTCATGGGACAACAGCGTAAGCTCTGTTTGTATCCTTATATTCCAGAAGACTAAGAGAATGGGAAGAGTAATTCAGACAAATAATGGATGAAAACTCACTAGATTTGGCAAAAGGCATGAACTTCCAGAATCACAAGGTGTGCAGAATCTAAACAGGATAAACTCAAGGAAAATTTTGTCAAGGAATTTCACAATCAAACTCATAATATTAATGACAAAGAAAAAGCAAGTAAGATATTACCTATAAGGAAAGACTGGAGTGACAATGGCTTTCTTTGTCATATAAAACAACAGAGTTTAGTAGGCTGGGGAGATGGCTCAGCAAGTAATGTGCTTTCTGAGCAAACAACATCCTGAGTCTAGATCCCCACCACCCATGTGAGAGCCAGGCTTGGCAGCATGCAGCTCCAGACCAGTGCTGGCCAGTGATGGGAACTGTAGTGGATCCAGGGAGCTCGCTAAACAACGAGTCTAGCTGAAGTAGCCGGCTAGCTTCCATTGTGCTAGAAGCTGTTGGGCATGCGACTAGAGGAGAAAAATAATCATCTTACCCAGCTGTGAACCCCTAAAACTACAGCAGTAACTTGGCATGGGTGTAACAAACCACTCTTTGGCTGGATTTATGTCCTGTTGCATAAGATGAAACCCATACTCGGCACCACTGTCAGGCCGAGACCCCACGGCTAAACATGCCATTGGCTCTAGGGTAGACCCCACGGCTAGACATGCCATCAGCTCTAGGGGAGAACCTGCTAAATTCTGCTAAATGGACATAACATGAATCTGACTCCTAATCACTTATTGCTAATAATATAACATATGTACAGCAACCCTCCTCCCAAAGGTCAGCAGTCACTGCTGAAGAGGGGGTAGGAAGAGTGAGCCAGAGGTGGGGGTTGACTCCAGGGACAGTGTCTTCTGGACACAGCATGGCCACTGCACATAGATACTCACAGCACCTGTGTGAGCACAGTACCCAGCAATGGAGACGGGGGCTGGGTGTGGTGTAATGACTCCTAGCTGAGGAGTTATTAGCAACTGTTAGCTGTTAGAAGAGGGAGACTGCATAAAAAGTGAGGGCCTGACTGCTCCAAGGTATGGTCGAGGAAAGGATTTTATTGTAGATATGAGGGAGAAAAGCACCAGAGGCATCTGGAAGAGTCCAGAGAAGACGGGGAAAGAGGTAGACTAAAAAGAATAAGCCAGGCCACGAGAGGGGTGGGAGGAGAGAGGGAGAGAAGACAAAAATGGAGCTGCTGAGTGCAATAGACTCCTGATTGGTGGTGGTTTACCTTATAATTTTGAAAATTATGGTGCCCACCTTTAGTCCCAGCACTCGGGAGGCAGAGGCAGGTGGATCTCTGTGAATTTGAGGTCAGCCTGGTCTACAGAGCTAGTTCCAGGACAGCTAGGGCTGTTACACAGAGAAACCCTGCCTTGATAAAAACAAACAACAAAAATAAAAATCTAAAAGAAAAGAAAGGAAGAAAAAGAAAATGATAGGAACTCGGCTGAAACTGTATTTCAGATCTTGGAGTTTGATCTTCGGCTGAGTGGCATGTAGCAGAATACTCTGTCACAAGGCTGAGCAGTGGCAGTGAGCCCCAGCTCCCAGTCAGACATGTGATCAAGAAGATAAACAATTGATATTCGTTGGTGCACTTGGTTATTAATGTTTTATAAGTCAAGTATATTAAATGTACTTTTGACTTATGATCATTTCAATTTATGAGGTGTTTATTAGGAAATTAGCCAAGGAGCAAATTCATACAGGATGGAATAAGAGACAGACAAATCTACAATTACAAATGGAAACTTTTGTATCACTTTTCTCAGTACTTGACAGAACTGCTGTGTGGGAAAGCAATATAGCTCCAGAACTCAACAACTGGACAAACCCAAAGGTTCCAGCTAGAGTTTATATACTACTCCACCATTATAGAACATAGCACATGTCCCTTTGAAGTATTTATAGATCTTACTTTGCATCACCATCATCATAATAATAATAGGAAGCTAACCCCAACCTATTTAAAGGACTTGAAATCAGAAAGAGTATCTTCCCCGGTCATAATATAATCAGCCTGAAAGTCAAAAGCCCAAAGATACCAGAAAAGTGGAGAAACACTTAGGAATCAAATGACACATTTCTAGATAATTTGTGTCCAGCGATGAGAAGGCTGCTTCTCTTTCCTGTCACCTCTCTGATTTGTGACATAGAGCAACTTGAATGGTGCTTGGTTTACATTAATCAGTTAACACACACTAGCTACTAATGTAAATATTAAGGCACCCCGAGACACTGAGACAGTTCTTGGTGTTTGTCAGTTGGGTGCTGTCAGCAGTCAGAAGCTGCAATGGAATTAGAAGTATCAGAGGAAGAGACCTTTCATCTTCAGAAATAAGGGCAGATTAGAAGGTAGTATAGGTAGTGCTGTGATGCCGTCAGGCCCAGACAACCAAACCACCAAGGAGTTCCTGATCAAAGATGGTCTTGGAGAAAAGGGGAGATGTTCTTACAAAATAAATTCTAGAGACCCAATGATGGCATGGTGACACTAAACAATGTATTGTATAGTTCTAGAAACCTGAGGGCGGCCACGGGTTTTCCGTGTCAGTCAGTGGCAAGAGTCAGAGAACCTCCCCTCAGAGCAATTGCTAGCCATTTTCTAACAACATCCATTTGTTCTCTGGAATTTCTGCAGTTAGAAATGCTAGTAGGCCCAACTTCGGGTCACACACAGCCATTTTAAGCTGCCAACCAGGCTAAACTTTGATCTGGAGGCTTGAGGAATGCATTGCCAAACTCACTTGGGTTTTTGGTAGAATCAAGTTTCTCTGACTGAAAGTCTGAAGCTTTCGTTTCCTCTGTGACTAAAGCCTGTTCCTGGTCCCACAGGCTGTTGTAGTGCCCTTCAGGTCACCCCCTTCTTCAGTGGTGTCTGACTTCCTCCGTCACGTACACACAGAGAAGTGCTCAGCTCTTAAAGGTTCATATGCTACATTAGGGCCGGCTGATCACCTCCCACGTCAGATTAGACATGGGCGTTCAGAGTAACGTGATCACAAGTGATCACATGTCCCAGTCACAGGTTGTCAGGATGTAGAGGAGAATCTTGGGGGATCATTTCTAGATATCTGCTTATTTTAGTATCCTTGAGTCAGGGGTAGAAGAAAATTACGGATTTCATTCAGAGATTCTACCATTTGATTGGATTCATTCTAGTGGACTTAAAAGGAGAATGAATTCATTTACATATTGCTATGTTCTTTATGTCGTGTAGGCTTTTTTGACCTGACTATGCCAACCACTCATAAAGCAACTTTATAATATATAATACATATTTTATGTATAGCTATATAATGAGGATACTTTAGAAACATTATAATACTTTTGAATCTAAGTCACCAGCTACCAATCCATGTTCTTGAGGAAAGATATAGATATTAATGCTGGTACTGCCCTATCAGTGCCACAGAATAAAATAAATAACCAAGTTTTACTAAGTAGTAGAATCATCTGAGCTGTTCTGTTTTGAGACAGGCCTCATGTAGCCCAAACCGGCCTTGAACTTCAACTCGCTACATAGTGGAGGATGATCTAGAACTCCTGATCCTTCTGCCTCCACCTTCATAGTTCTGGGATTACCAATGTGAACCACTATGTAGCCTGGCTTTAAAGCAAACCTTTTGAAAACTCTTCGAAGTCTCTTATTGCGACTCCTCTGTCTACCCCAAAATTCTGACAAGGCAACGCCCCTAGAGCACATCCAAGCAACAGACTGCTGGTTAGAGTCCTCGGCTGGAGCCCCACACGCAGAAGCTTGGCAGTCCAGCAAAGACCCAGCAAGGTCCTAGGCAGTTTAGACTGTGAGCCGCTAGAAAGCTGGCGGTTAAAGCACATGGTCTAAAGGTTCCTTTCAAAGCTGGAATTTGATAATCTTGCCATTAAGGAAATAAGATTCTATTAAACACGATCAACTCAGCGAGGGCACCACAGTTTACTAAGGTCACTGCTCTCCCCACCTCACAAGATGCACCCCCTTTCTGTACTGTAACCAGTAAAGCCTGAGATTTACCTTACACATTGCACAAGTGTCCTTAATCATTCCAGACTCTACGCAGATGCCATCGTGAGAAAAGTTACACCGGCAGGTCCACTTGTTGGACTCAGGAGTTTTTCTGAAAACGAACTATGTGTTCAATGGTGAAATGATAATTTGAGTAGGAATTGCTTGCTGTTAAAGGGTCGCAAGGATGGAAAACGACAGTCACACTCCTAATGAAAGGGCATATCCTAACTGCTGAAAAATGACAAGCCTAAATGTGTGCTAATTGATAAAAATGAATGTTTCCCTAATTGCCTTACTTCGGAATTCATAGGAAAAATAATGCAGGCCTGTGAGTAGATGAATGCTGTCTTGTCTCTGTTGCTGCTTGTTTGCCCAGAGGCAGGGTCTCACTGTGTAGCCCTGGCTGTCCTGGAACTTACTGTGTAGAGCAGGCTGGCCTCGAACTCACAGACTCACCAGCCTCCACTTCTTAAGTTCTGAGATTGAAAGCAGGCGCCACTATAGAAGGCCAAAGGCTGCTTTTTTTTTTTATTTTAAAGTTTGCTATCTGATTTGATTCCTTTTGAGAAGACATCTGGAGAAAGCATAATGCAGCAAGTGGTATAGAGGCAGAGTGGAATACCATCAGCCACCTAGACAATGCTATCAGATTGGAGGCCCAGGTTCTCGAGCCAGCTGTCTGGAATCCAGAGTTCTCCCTGTTCCCTAGAGTTCCTGCAGCTGTGGGTAAGTCCCTTAATGTCAATATGTCGTGTCGCCTTTTCTGAGCAGTTTGTTTCTAAATCAAAGCAGTGCCTGTGTCACAGGGACAGTACAACTTCGTGACGTCATGAAAGAATGCACATGAAGAGCAGGCACTTCACCATGAAATGGGGGCGAAAAGAGCCATCTGCATGGCTGGTTACTGAGTCCAATGGTAGACTGCTTGCCTGGATTCCATCCTCAGTGCTGAAAATAAAAGAACAAAGAGGCTCTGCCCAGAAAGAAGCACACCGGCAGCATCCCCTGCTACTTTTTGAAAAGCAACAGGGATCTTAAAAACACCCGTTGCCATAAATCACAAAATAAATTAGCCTTTCGGGTTGGATGCGCAAAGAAAAGCAAAAATTTTCTAAAGGGGAATCCAGGAATGGTGCTCAGTATAAAAGAGCAATGTGGGAATGTCTACCTCATGCCACTTGTTGAAGACCATTCCCGCTCCTTTCCTAAACCAAGAACAGCAGCAAAACCCTGAGCTTTCTCTCCAAGTGACGTGAGTGTGGAGAGTGTTGGCTTTGTGCCGCATTTACGGACTATATTGGCCAATCTTTACACAAATACAAAAAAGAAGGCTCCGAATATGCCAAGGACAGATTTCAGACACCCGGCGAGAGAGAACTAAGGGGATGGGCAGTCGAGCATTTGTTATATTTAGCAGGCATAGGACACAAACTACAAGTCACACACTTCAGCTTGTAACACGGAGCAGGCGGCATGTACAGCTACTTCCATGGAGCCAGGCCGAGAAAACAGCTCACTTCCTCACAGAGAGTATCAGATGCATTTCAAGATCAACAACCATATTCTTTTAACCCCTACCGCAGCTTCCTGCTTTCTGCTTGTGAATTGCAAAATGTCTCGGGCCCCAGGCCTGCTTTGCTTTCCTATATGTTACCTGGGAGTCCATACCAAGATACGCCAGACACGATCAAAGCACAATGTTGTGTACAGAGTAAGGTTCTTAAATGATTTAATTAAATCCAAAGGAAGACCCCACATCTGCCTGTGATAGTAGACACCCTCTGTTTTATGTGGTAGTTTGAGGTATCAGAAAGAATATAGATTTCTCAATTAAATGATTATGACGATTCACCCTGGTTTTTCCTAATATTGTACACCATACTATGATCTTTCATGGTCAATTCTGGAAAACAATACCCAAACCTGGAAATTAGGATAAAACAAAACAAAAAAGCCTATGGTCATGATCATGGGGCCTTTTAGTATTATGCTAATGCATTTTCTTAAAGGAAACCCCAGGAGAGACATCTGCCTCTCTGGAAGTATAAATTGGACTAATACTCTTTTAGGACATTTTTACAGCTCTACAGAAGTCAGCAGATAACCCATAGAAAGTACTGTATGGCACACGGCTCTGTTTTTTCTCCTCTGGTAGAGATGATAGCTCCAAAGGTCAGGGTTTTATTGTCCAACACATGAGACAGTTTTCAATCTCACTTTATAATCTTATTTGAATATTCCACCGACTTTTTAATCAGTTCCTCATATCCTCAGTAAATCAACTTTTGTTACTCCACAGGTTTCCTCATTAAATGAGTCCAACAAAGCTTAGAAACAAACTCTCTATGTGCATATTTTTAATAATACGAGGATTAGTCTTGGGGAGTTCCTGGCCCCACCAATCAAATCTGCTCCGAGAGACTGAGCTCTGCGCTTCAGGTCTCCTTAGCAGTCAGATTCACCAAGACTCAGGGTAGTCCGTTCACTGAGCACTGCATGCTGCAGACGAGAGGCTCAAAGTATATGCACCTCCCCACGCCCCCCCATGGATGCACCACCTTTCTTTTTGGCTTCGTTTTGGTTTTGCTTTTTGAGACAGGGTTTCTCTGGTCATTTGGGAACTCGCTCTGTAGACCAGGCTGGCCTTGAACTCACAGAGATTCACCTGCCTCTGTATCCCAAGTACTGGGATTAAAGGCTATGCACCACCAACCTCCAGCTGCCCTGGCTTTCTTTAAACAGAAAAAAAAAAACTCTACCGATTGAAATCATGGAGGCATTTCCACTCCTACAAGTACATTATATACATATGAAATGAGTACTTGTGTCCATAGAATACACACAAGAATGTCACAAAAATCCCCAAATGAAACAACCCAAATAGCTATCAATCAACAGCAACAACAACAACAAAATGGATTGACAAGTTATGATATATTCATTTCTGTGCAATTCTATATGCCAAGAGTTAAGTGCTGAAACAGGCAACAATTTTGTGACATAAAAAAGACATGTAAACTAGCAAATGTTCCTACAGCTATATACATGGCAGTTCAGGTATGGGAACACTAATTCATCACAATAAACTGACTATGTAGGTCGGGGGGGAATGTCTAGGAGAAAGCAAGAGAACTTTGTGGGGTGAGAGATGGCAGAAATAGTACTGCTACAGACAGTGGCTATAGAGGTACATTCTTATCTAAAAGCAAATATCATAATGCATGCTAGTGACATGCATTTTAGTCTATGTAAATTTTATCTGTAAAGTGAATTAAAATTTTTTGAAGAGAGACAAGATAAAGAAAAACATATTCTAAAGCAGTCAGTGTGTGGTGATTAATACAGAGACCCAGAACTGATCAACATGCAGAGTCCGGTAAGAGGCTAGAGTGCTCGGCCCTCAATGGGGCATCTACTATCACATTCTCGACCTCCAAGGCTTAGGGATCCTTCTGGAAGAGGAGCAGAGAGACTACAAGAGCCAGCAGTAGTGGACATCTGAAGCAAAACAATATTTGCCAGACATGACAACACCATTCTACAAATGAACTCAAAGCAGCCATGACTGCATATACAAGATCAAAGGAATCTGAACACCAGCATGGATGGGGTTGGGCTCATTAACTCCCACCCTATTTAACATATTAGCCAGTGGTGGCTGCTGAGGGAGGTAGAGGGGGTTTGCTTCAGGGATTTTTGTCCCGAGGATCATGCCGCCAATAGTAAATGGATTCCATAATTTTCAAAAACAGCTGGGCAGTGGTGGCATATGCCTTTAATGCCAGCACTTGGGAAGCAGAGCCAGAGGCAGGTGGATCTCTGTGAGTTCGAGGCCAGCCTGAACTACAGAGCAAGTTCCAGGACAGCCAAGGCTATACAGTAAAACTCTGTCTTGAAAAGGCAAAGAGAAAGAAGAGAGAGAGAGAGAGAGAGAGAGAGAGAGAGAGAGAGAGAGAGAGAGAGAGAGATCCTATGAAGTTTGGAGGAGAAAGTAGCTAGGAAAGGAATTAATGGGGAGGGAACGGGAGTACTGATTTGATCCAAATATCACATCTTATATGAAATTCTCAAACAATAAAAGAGATTATAAGAAGAAAAGGCGGGGAAAGAGGGGGAAAAGAGAAGAAGGATTTGAAAAGATTCTTCTAAAATATTTAATGTAAATTGATAAAACCAGATTAATAAAAGTGGGACAAAATTAAAAAAACTACTGAGAACTGGCAAAGGACAGGTTGTTCTTAATAATGGAATGGGTAAGGAGGGTGGCAGGGATTCTTGCTTGAGAGACTGACATAGTGAGGCAAAGGTCATCACTGGATGCCATTCCTTTAGGAGAGTGGGTTCAAACGGGCACTAGGGATTTGATAAATGGGCTGAGAAAAAAACACTGCAGGCAGCTCTCTGATAGCATCAACAGAGGCACACAAACAAATGATGGGACTCCACAAAAATACTTAATCCAGTCCAAGACAAATTAATTCTTAAGCTAAATGAAATATTCAAAACTGGCAGATGTATGCCAATATGATTGTTATTGCTTAAAAACACATTTTCTTTTTAAAATTCGCTGTGGGAGCTTTGATTGTTGTTAAACTCCGTTGTATCCACCTACTGAGTTTTCAATAATAAGCCTAAGGGTGAAGACTTAAAAAAAATGACTCAGCCATCTGAAAGAATCGAAGTTTCCCTAGATTGTGACAGCCACAAGCAGTGCTGACCCTAGACATGTCTATTTATCCACCATGGATGGACTAAGCACCTCCCAAGAATGTGACTTCTCCTTTTTCCTCTCCGAACAAGGGCTCAAGCCTAGGTTACGGGACAACTGATTAGGAAGAACATGGGGAGAGGGTCGTTCCTTCTCATGGTAACAGGACAGAAGGCACACTTGCTGGATGGCTGCCACTGTGGTCCGTGATTGCCAGTATTGGGCCTGCCATTTAGTCCTCAGGGCAGACAGCGAGGGGGTGGGCTTGCAGAAGAAAACAGCAGGCTCAGGTCAACCTGGAGCCAGATCCGGGACGTATAGAAAAACCTTAACAGTACCAAAGGGCTAAGGACAAAGCCCCCAGAAGACATAGATGAGAGGACTAGATGGGAGCAGCCACTTCTCTGGTAAGGGATACAGGCAGCCCAGGGCCACCCCAAAGGTAGGAGACTAAGGAATAGTCCCAGACCTCTGTGACCCTCCTCCCTGCTGTCTCACCCTAGCACACCCTGGAGCCAGAGCCCCTCACATGCAGTTGAGTATCCCCAAGTCTAAGTCAAGGCAGCAAGACCAGTCAGTCAATGAAGGATGCTCTGGCAAAAGGCCCATAGGACTCTCTCACAGGGGAAGCACCTTCTGTTCTCGAGGCCAGCAGCACTGCCAACAAGAAGAGACTCTGGATAGTTGCTGCCCTATTTCCCATCTCCCTTTCATAAACCCTCGGAGCACATCAAGAGTGAGCCCCAAACCAATTCTATAGGTATGCCCCATGCCTTCCAATTCAGTTCTATGAATCTGAGATTTGAAGTGCCGGGGCACTAGGCCAACAGAGACACATGAAACACTTTCAGAACAGAACTAGCCCTCTACGCTTGAAGCTCACACTGCAGCCTTTTCTTCCCATGTTCCTCCTCTTTTCCCTGCCCCACCTCTTCCTCACACTCCTCCCTTCCCCAAGGCTCAATTTTTGCCATACCCTTTACTCCTGCCCCTTCACCTTCACCCCAACCGCTGCCCTCTCCCTTGGGAAACTTCTTACACATTCAACTTTGGCCTAACTTCAAGATCACTCCTTTTCCAAAGTGGGAAGTTTTGTCTGGAAAGGTACAAGCGTCACCTCTCATATACCTATCAACAGAATGGATCAGCGTGAGCCCAGAAGTTGTACTTTTCTACCCTAAGAATGGGAGGAAGCCCCTTGATTCCAGCATGATCTCAACATTCCTACCACAGAAAGCAAAGGAATGTTTATCAGTGTATTTCCAATTGACCTCTGTCCCATTCCCCCAGCTTTCTGAACACCAAAGGCAACGAAAAGAGAGAGAGAGAGAGAGAGAGAGAGAGAGAGAGAG